>NW_012117433.1:1151889-1159665 GCF_000951035.1 Colobus angolensis palliatus | reverse complement strand
AGAAAGGAAGGAAGGAAGGAAGGAAGGAAGGAAGGAAGGAAGGAAGGAAGAAAAGAAAGAAACTTAAAAGGGAATTTGCTTATCTGTAGAAAATTTCTCTCATGGAAAATCACTTAACTGAAGGGTAAAAGGAGCTACTACATTAATAACCTTCAGAAACGGCCCTTTTCTACTCAGAAATCACTTTACTTTCACTTGAGGAGGGTTCTGGCCCCGCAGTTCTAAGAGCCTGGGAATGAACACTCTAGGTTTTCCTCCTGGCATCAACACGGCATGGTTTGGTAGCTCCTTTCCTTGTGCCATCTGTAGAATGTTGGTAAATGTGCCCTATGTAGATGTAGTTTATACCTTCAGTGTAATGGACTGAATGTTTATGTCCCTGCAAAATGTATATGTGAAAACCGAATTCCCAATGTGTTGGCGACAGCAGGTGGGGGCTTTGGGAGGTGATGAGATTATGAGGGTGGGGCCCCATGAGTGAAATCAGTGCTCCCATTAAAGAGACCCCAGAGTGATGCCCCATCCCTTCCACCCTGTGGGGACATTGGGAGAAGATGTCATTTATGTCCCAAGAAATAGGCTGTCACTAGACACCAAATCTGCCAGCATCTTCATCCTGGACTTCCAGCCTCAAGGAATCCATTGAGGATACACATATGTTGTTCATAAGCCACACAGTCCTGGTCTTTTGTTACAGCAGCCAGAATGGACTTAAGCCTGCCGTGAAACCATCTCCCGTCTGGCTTTCCCTCAGGGGCCTCTCCTTTCCTTTCTCGTCATCAGTGTCTGCCCCTGCATTGACATGGTGGCTTGACATCGTACTTCCTATCAAGGTGAGATTACATCAGAACTTCGTACCTACTCCCTCTCCGACCATCTCCTGTGGGCCCCAGTTCCTCTGCTGCCTGGAGAACAAATGCAAGAATGATCTCCAGCTCCTCAGCGTGTCTGGCAAAGTCAGGAGCGAGAATGCAGGGTGGCAGCCGTGGATGGGCTGGCCTCTGAGGAAGCACTGAGGTCCTGGGGTCTGTGCCCTGCACAGGAGACCCACAGGCTGCTGACATGAGCACCATGGTAGAGTTGCCACACAGAGTCTTACTGTAAAAAACCGTGAGGTTATTTGACAAAAGGGAGCCCAAAGAAAATGTTTCAAGCAGGAAAACATAGGTGCAGAGCCTGTGTTTTTGGATCTTTAACCCAAACTTCCACACCTGAATGTGATTCCTGAATAAACCTGAGACATGAGTGTGAATTAGGCTGGTTTTAGTGAACTATAAATATGAATGGTTTTCATTAAAATAGTATAGGATGATCATTTTTATTAAGTATGCAACATTGTATTATTTAATACCCCATTAATTTGAACTTTGGAAGCTTTGATTATTTCACACTGTATTCCTGGTCAGCATTACTAGAGTAATACTATTTTTTTTCCCTAATTTCTTTGGTGATGGGACTGTCTGTATTTACATTGCTGGACTGGGTAAAGGAGTGTGGCTAAGAATACTGGCCTACAACTAATGAGAGGTGATATTGTCTAATCATGATCTAGCAGTTTTGGATTGAGAAAAGCTCAGATTCAAGCTCAGGGTCTAAAATCAAGAACAAATTTTGCTACTTGCTAGCTACATGAACTTTAACAAACATTTTTCTTTAATGGCCTCTGAAAATGAGACTTATAAGATAAGATGCAATAGTTCATACCTGTAACCCCAGCATTTTGGGAGGTCAAGGCAAGAGGATCAAAGCCAGGAGTTTGAGATCAGGAGTTTGAGGGCAATGTAGTGAGTCCCTGTCTCTTCAAAAAAGACTAATAAAGAGACCCACCTCACTGGTGATTTGTGTTTGAGACAATGGAAGGAACAAGGAATGCTGGGTCAAGAGGAAAACACGACAACATGATGTTGACTGATGCACAACATTCATTGTCAGGGAGAACAGAACGTTTTGGGATTATGAGCAAAACAAGCACACTGCTTCTAAGATGACACACCAACAGTAGTTTATGCCATCTTTTTATCATTGTGACAAATGCCACCTCATTTGGCATTTTCTTGTGTTCACTATGAATAGTACTCAATATTTTAGTAGACCAAGGATCCCAGATATTCATGCTTCCAGCCGTGATGTCAGCTCCTTTCTTCTGGGCAATTGTCCCCAGAGCATCCCACCTGCCACCAGCAGCCCTGGGGCTCTCAGAGATGCTCATGGAAAGTGTCTGTCTGGCATCTGATAAACAAGTTAAGTAGGACCTGGCAAGGAGGTGTCTGGAGAGAGGTGGAATGGGACAGGGGACATGCATATTTACTCCCTTCTAGCACCGATCCATGTAGCTCACAGAATGCAAACTCAGAGTGCTTAAAGCAAAGAGGGGCCCCTGCCCTGTCTGATCCTGCCCTGCACAGTCTTTGAGTTTATGGCAGGAGCTCCAGGCAGATAGTGGGCTGAGCACAGTCCCTGGAGATGAGGCCCTTTTGAGAAATTGCCTCTGAGCCCAAGAGTGACTCCTGTTTCTCAGTTGGTAGCTGACTCATCTGAGACCATCTCATTGCAGAATTGACTTAGTAGCGAAGTCCTGTCTGAGAACACAGGCTTCTGGAGGAGAAGCCGCCAAGCCAAGTGATTCCTCAAATAGGACATTAGTTGCATAGCTTCTCTGAGCTCCTGTTTTCTTGTCCACGAGCTGAAGACAGTAAGGGAAATGGCAGGGTTTCCACAAGGAATGACGGAGCCTAGGGAGGGGGTCTCAGGTGTTGCTGTGTAGGAGTTTATTCCTTGCCTTGCCTAGGAATTTATTCCTGTAAATCCATTTCCTCACCCACTTTTAAAATTCACCGTTTCTTTATATCCTTGTCACTGTTACTACATTTGGGTCACCCTTATATGGCCCTTGAAGACTCTAGGGACACTTGGGTTTCCTCCAATATTTTATGCCGTGACTCGCCTATGTGCATGCCAATGGCCCACCCAGCACCCTACCTTCAAAATTTATGAATTTCCTCCACGCCCAGAATCTTAACCTTTGTCTCACTTCTAGAATCCACTCAAGGGACACACCCCGGCCCTCCCCTTTACCAGGAACTCCCATCTTTCTCTATCTCAGAAGTTCCTCTTTCTTGGGACACATGCCTGAGCCCCTTCTCCATGTCAGTGTCCTCACCCTGGCAGAACACATTGCTCCTTTTCACTGCACAGCCAATCTTTAGGTCACCCTACTCCTCCTCATTCATCAGCCTCCTGTTGCCTTGCTTCCCTTGTTCTAGTTCTGGACATAGGATTCTATTTAAAACTCCATGCCCACTACCCCTTTCAATATTCTCACTCAATGAATGTTTACTGGATGATAACGCTCTTCCAAATAACCTCTTTCCACTTCCTTCTCTTTCACCTCCACATCCACTGAGAGGGTTTCCTCTCCCTAGCTTAGTCACTCATGACTCGCCCATATTTTATGGAATCTGAAGCAATATCAGTAATAAAATGCACGGTGGCGTTATGCACCACAGAGAAAGCGAACATGCTGCCAATTAAAGTGGAAAAAAACCATCAATCGTAAGATGCATTCTGCTTTCAAAGCCGTTAAAATATGAAAATATATGCGTCCTATAACATACAAAGTAATGGCATTTTTTAGATCACTGCTAAGATAGTTCCTAATCTTCTTTTCTCTTTGATATTAAATTTCATGAAATAGACTGAGCTGTCAAGCGCTGACTCTTACTTCCCTGAGAGTCTTTATTCCACTACCATTTGGCTCCCTCTTCTAATAAAACCACTCTCTTAAAAATCATGAGTCATGTTACAATTGTCAGCCCTGAGGCAATGTCTAAGGCCGTCCTTCCCAGGGCCACATTCCGAGCTGATGCTGCTGGCTGTCTTTCCTTCCCACAATGCTGCCCTTCATTCTGAGGATACATCTTCTGGTTATTGTTACACGTTGGTTAATTCTTCTCAGTTTTCAGACTAACTGGCTGCTTACCTGCATTATTTCTTCATGGTTCCATCTTCTATCCTTGCAATCTGCAGTTCCTCTTTATAAAATCTCCCAAATCAGACTATTTGCCCTCAGGACATACCCTCAAAGCAACTGGGTAGGTCAACCCTTAGCACTCATGTTACTAAATCAAAACATCAGGTCCCCATTGTCCTCTGCTCTGAACTGCCAGCATAATTCGGCCCAGGCATTCATTGCTTATGTGTGAAGATGCGTCACTTTCGTGCCATGCACAAAGCATGCCGTCTTGGACAGTCACACATCACCTAAATTGCTACATCTTCAGATCACTAACTCCTACTCAACTCACAAAAATCCTTGAACCTAGTCTTTAAAACACACTCTCTTGCAGGTCAGATCTAGCCCCATGACACTGAGTAGAGTTGGCTTCTCAGCTTTAGACCCCAAGTTTATCTCTGCAACTTGAGCCTTCACATTAACGCTACCCTTAATTCTAACGCTAACCCTAAACTTACCCCAAACTCTAACCCTAGCAAAAACCCTAACCATAGCCCTGACTTTAGCCCTAATCCTAACCCTAACCCTAACCCTAATCTCCAGGCTTATGCCCCTCATCACCTGCTTGCCATTGCCTTGGTCATGTAATCAGCATCTGACACATGTGACATCCAAAGATAGATTCCCAGTGTTCCCAGATCCCAGACTGGCTCCTTCCACCATCACCTCCATCTCAGGAACAGACAAGTTTCTCCTTCCTGTTCCAAAGGCCAAAGAACAGGAGGCTAGCCTTGATTCCTCTCCTCACACCTCTGAGTTATCTTCCTCCCAGTGGCTCTAGCTATGAAAAGAGACTCAGAATCCATGGAATGTCTACGTTTGCATGGCTGCCTTGCTGGGTTCATGCAGGCATTACTTGCCCTCTGGACTGTAACAATGGCCCCTGACTGCCTTCCCACTTTCTTTCCCTCCCGACACTGTTCCACCACAGGCATCCTCTACACAGTATCCAGAGTAAGCAACTAGAGTTCCATCATACCACTAGGCTTAACCTCTGCAATCTCTTCCTGTCTCATCACGGGAAATGCCAGAGCCTATTCAGGCATTTCAGGCTTGTTCTCCTACATTCTCTTCCCTTCCCTCCACTCAACCGGTTTCTTGATGCTCTCAATGATGCCAAAAATTGGTCACTTCAGGGCCTTTCCCAGGTCTGGTCTTTCTGCCAAGAATGTTCTTCTTCCAGATTTTCCTGTGGTTCATTCCTTTGTTTCTTCACATCCTTTAGCTTCTCCTTAAAAGCTTCATGTTCTCATCCCCTGACATGAGGCTAACTATGCCTCTTTACTGTGGTTGCAGTGATTTAAAAGAACATGCAGGACAGTCTGTCACTGAGTCTAATGTGTCATACATGCTCAGTGAGTGGTGACCATCAGTGTTTTTAAAAAATTACTTTTAGTGTAACAACTACCTTTTCCCTTCATTTTCTGATTTTTGTTTTAATGCTTGATGACGTTTAACTTACATTGACAGTTTTTCCTCAATCACTTTTTAAAGGCAAGAGTAGCAATTCTCCATGAAAAAACTAGGATAAATAAGGATTCTGAAATATACTCATCAAGGACAAAGTATGCTGATAACCAGGACTCAAAGTTTGAAACTTTATGCACATTTCCCAAACTAAAATGCCTTAAAGAATGATTGCTTCTAACTTGGAAGTTTTCAGACCCTGGAACTCATCCAAAGTCCTAAGTAGTGAATGTGGGAAAACATTCATTGAATTTTCCTCTCCAGTAGCTAAACTTATCTCCTGTATTCCATGGAGAACTATCTTAACTTTTTTTTTCAATTAAACAAAATGATTTGTGAATAAAATCTTTCGAGGGCATATACATTGCAGCAGTGAAGCAACTTAAAATCATAAGACACTTATAATAAAATACCACTAAGTGGAACCTCTCTGTCCTCTGCAGATGGTCTGACGTTTTAGAATAGGAAAATCTACCCAGAAAAACAAACTCTCCTTGGAAAACACATTCTGTTCTCCACTTATTCGAGTTCACTTAAAAGTATTTTTATCTTTTAATTTATCCAACATTGAGGTAAAGTAGATTTGGACTTGAGCACTTCAACTGGAGGGCCAACAGCTGCATGGTTCCAGTGGCCAAGTGAGGCAGCCACGGGTCTCCTCCAGGGAACACTTCTGTTCTCAGCACAGACACAGGGGCTGGCAGACATTTTTGAAGACAGCCCAAAAGTCTCTTCGATCAGCCTTGTTTGGGTTCTGTGAGATGATTTTTCACAGCTTTCAAAATGCCAAATTAATAAAACCCTCCATTGTAAGCATGGGCTCTAGTCAGAGTAAACCAGACCCACCTCCAGCAGCTTTCAGCACAGCTGTAGAGCAAGGCCAAGAGAGGCATCCGTCGCAGCCACGCCCACCTGTGTACTGAGCCACGCAGCCACCCACTGCCTTATCTTAAGTCCCAGGGTGGAAGGTCCTAATCACGGCCCACCCTTCACCACTCTCAACAGATATGAATGACCCACAGGAAGCTCCGTGATCAAGTCTTCTTCTGATCTCTTTATCTAACTGCAAAAAAACTGCCTAAGATCAAAAGCATGACAGAAAACATCCACCAGGACATTGCTGATGTTTTCCTGCACATGGTTTCCGGTGGTCTGCGTTGGACAATCTTTTATCTTTTAATTTATTCAATTTATTTAGTTTTTTTTTTGAGACGGAGTCTCGCTCTGTCTCCCAGTCTGGAGTGCAGTGGCCTGGTCTCAGCTCACTGTAAGCTCCGCCTCCCGGGTTCACGCCATTCTCCTGCCTCAGCCTCCCGAGTAACTGGTACTACAGGCGCCACCACCACGCCCAGCTAATTTTTTGTGTTTTTAGTAGAGCCGGGTTTCACCATGTTAGCCAGGATGGTCTCCATCCTCTGACCTTATGATCCACCCGCCTCAGCCTCCCAAAGTGCTGGGATTACAGGTGTGAACCACCACATCCGGCCTGCATTGGATAATCTTAAAGATTTCAGTAGACATCTAAAAATATGAAAGTATCCTGTGGAGAAATTCCAGAGGCATGCATGTCTTTTCCCACATTCTTCTATAGAGATTCCTTCCATGTTTGCACTCTCTCTTCTCTCTCTCTCTCTCTCTCTCTGTGTGTGTGTGTGTGTGTTTGGAAACTTCAAGCTTCTTTGAATTATTTTGTGTTTCCTGCCCTGATAGAGTTGCTACAGGGAACGCTGGGCAGCCGTTCACATTCATGATGTGCTCCAGTGCTCTTCAAAGCATGGTAGAAAACAAAATGGGAAAACTTTCCATTCATGAGTTTTATTGTCATCATGTCTGAATTTCTAAAAGCTGAGGTGTTGTCTTTTATCATGCCTTCTATGAAGCATGTCACACAACGTATGGATCTGTTCATGAGATGTAACATTTGACAATACAATTTCTTAGCTTTTTATAGAAACCTGACTGTAAAGATGTCATTTTTGGCCAGGTGCAGTGGCTCACCCCTGTAATCCCAACACTTTGGGAGAAGCCAAGCTGGGCAGATCACTTGAGGTCAGAAGTTCGAGACCAGCGTGGAGAAACTCCATCTCTGACCAGCCTGGCAAGCATGGCAAAACCACATCTCTACTAAAAATACAAAAATTAACTGGGCATGATGGCACATGCCTGTAGTCCCAGCTACTCCGGAGGCTGAGGCAGGAGAATTGCTTAAACCCGGGAGGTGGAGGTTGCAGCGAGCCGAGATCGTGCCACTGCACTGCAGCCTGGGTGACAGAGTGAGACTCCATCTCCAAAAAAAA
>NW_012117433.1:1145968-1151839 GCF_000951035.1 Colobus angolensis palliatus | reverse complement strand
AAAAAAAAAAAAAAAGACATCGTTTTTGGAGTTTTAATTTTATATTTTAAAACTTTATCGAATTTTCCAATTGTTTATCATTTTTGAAAGGATTTTCAGTGGGAGGCAGTAGCTCACGCCTATAATCTCAGCACTTTGGGAGGCCAAGGTGGGCAGATCACTTGAGCTCAGGAGTTCAAGGCCAGCCTGGCCAACGTGGTGAAACTCCAACTATGCCAAAAATATAAAAATTAGCTGGGTGTAGTGGCACTTGTCTGTAATCCAAGCTACTCGGGAGGCTGAGGCAGGAGAATCTCTTGAACCTGAAAGGTGGAGGTTGTAGCGAGCTGAGGTCATACGACCACTCTCCAGCCTGGGCGACAGAGCGAGATTCTGTCTCCAAAAAAAAAAAGCTTTTTTCCCCAATCATCCCACCCTCCACCATGACCCAACCCAAAAAAAATCAGGAATATTTGGAAAACAAACAAGCATCCAAATGATGCAGGACAGGCCAGCCTCAAAGTTGGAGCTCAGCGCAGGAGGGTTCTGGGCTTAGCCCAGGAAAGGGAGGCAGAGGGAGAAATAGAAATGCAGTCTCTCCCATTTCCCCAGTGCCATTTGAAGCTACACAAGGGGAGAAGTCATCAAATGTTCATGACAATGACAGATATAGTCGAAATAAAGTTGTAAAAAGAAGAATAGTTTGGTCTTAGCATCAAGACCACTGATCATAATTCACAATGCAGTTGTTCCTCTGTCACAGGAATGCTCTTTCCAGGATGTGAACTTGATCTACTTTTGGCTTCTCTCTGGATCCCTGGGCATGTTTTGGGGCACTGACCCTTAGGCTTGCACTGACTCACATCGTGCAGTGAAATCTTCTCCAACACTGTGTCTGGAAGCATGGGTCTGCACTAGCAGATGCCAGTGGGTGACCGATACTGACCCATCACCGACAGATTATTTCATTTGCTTTACCAAAAGCCTTTTTGTTTTACCTCTAGCTCTTTCTAGATGACCTATTAAGTAATAATTATACCTTTGTAGCTCCCCAGACATGCTTTGTTCTTATCACAAAGACCACATAAAAATATGTGGGTTAGAAAGATTCCTTTGTCCTATTGAGAGTCAGATTTAACTCCTTTATTAGAACCATAGCTTTTTCTTCTTTAAGCTTTTATTTAAGCTTGCTTGAGTCAGATTTCTATTACTTCCCACCAAAAAATGGTGTGATGATACATCTTACCTTACCTGATGTTTCCTCTCTTTGAATCTCTTTAACATTCTAATGGACTGGGCCCCTGACTGAGTCACATGAAAAATTAGGCAAGGATATAAAGTCATTATAACAACCTTTCCCTGAATTTTTTATTGGTAAATAACGTACGGTGTTTATTGCAGCTCTTTCTTTCTTTTTTTTGTCTTTCTTTTTCTTTTTCTTTTATTTCTTTTATTTTTTTCTTTTTTATTATACTTTAAGTTCTAGGGTACACGTGCACAACATGAAGGTTTGTTATACATGCATACATGTATCATGTTGGTGTGTACAATCCCTTCTTTCTTTTCTTTAAATATGATGGTGAAAGACACTCTGGAGGAAGCATATCCACTTCCAAAATGTAGGGCAATGGGCTGAACAGCTTAAGTGTCACAAGCTTTCTTTAAATCTTGGTGTTTTGAAGATTTTTAAAGGCCCATTTAAACCCTCCTATTGAGTTACCTAAAATGGTGAGAGTTCTACGTTGTCTGCATGGCATCCGTGTATTGTCAGTATCTGTTTGGTCTGCACAGTTTTCTGATAGTGCTTTGGGAAACCATGTACTATCATGTAGGACACTATGCAACATTCAACATTCTTCCCGGGGCCTTTTATGCTTATGAATCATGGTGCTTTTCTGAGGAATGGGGGGAAGAACATATTGAGAGGGACTGGAGCTTTTGCTTCTATGTATGCATGCATCTATCATTTCTCTATCTATCATTTTCCTTCCTTCCTTGCAGAGATTGAGCATTCACCACGAATCCAGAGAGAAACATAGTCAGAAGGGATAAAAAACACCACTGGGAGGTGGCACTCCAAATTATTTCCCAAATGCAATCTAACAGGAAGGGGAATAATTCCCGTAAATGGAGTTGAGAGCCAGTGTTTTCCAAAGGTCTGGTGAGGACAAGCCTGGTTACTCAGCAGGCAACAGAAGCATCACTTGAGGCCATTGCAGCCCAGCTTTGGAAACCTGGATGAATGTGTCAGTCCAGAAGCTGCCGCCAGAAGTCATACCCAGAGGGCAGCTTAGAAGAACATATGGCAAGAAAAGCTGCTATTAAAAACTGGGGGCATGGACGACTTCTACAGGCCTCTGCTGAGAGCAAATGCCTCATCAGGCTGGGGGGAGATGCTTAGAGAAAGACAGTACAGTAAAAAGTCAATATCAAATTGTTTTTCTCTGAAGTGTCCAATTAGATGACTTTGGACAGTTGTATATATTCATGTTAGCAAAGCCCAGAATGAGATAAGGGGCGTTTTCATTTTCTTAGAAAGCTCCTTCACATGCTCTTCGAACACCACCGCTGCCTGCGTTGGTATTTCATATCAACAGAATCACACCATGTGCACTTTACGCAGGACTCCTTTGATTTAACATGGTGAGCTTGAGATTCGCCAGGGTGGCTGCCTGTGCATGCGGCTTGTCTTCACCGCTGGGCTTGTTCCAGTGAGTGTTCGGCCCAGTCTGCTAATCTCATGACTAATTAGTGCACGTGGGGTTGTTTCAGGTTGGGGATATAAGGCACCGGCTTAGGATGGAGCCTCGTCTCACCCATTGGATACTCAGGACTGTGATTTCTCCCTATAGAGGTGCTTGGCCCAGTCTGTGGGTAGGTAAGAAAAGTGTAAGCTGCACCCGACAGGATAGAATGTTTCAGGTGCAGAGAGGGTGGGACACAAGTGCTCCAGGCAGAGGCACACCAGTGTTCCCAGTGCTGAAGCTGGCAAGTCAAGGCACGTTCCAGAAACCCAGGCAGTGAGCAAGCCAGAGCTGAATGTGCAGAGGGGAATGCACGAAGATACAGATAGCGAGGTAAACAGGAACCAGGCCTTGGAGAGCCAGGCACCGGGACGCACGGGAAGGCATTTGAACTTGATTCCCAGGGCAATGAGAAGCAACTGAAGTGTTTTAAGTGAGGAAATTATTTGATTCGATTTTCCATTATAGAAAGCTAATAGTTGGGGTTACTTTCTGTTTATTTTCTTGCTGTTTTCTCTGGGTATATAGTAAGGCTGTTTCGTTTTCCTGTTGTTACACATTAAATTTTGTCCCACCCCCCAACAACAAAAAAAAGATATATTGGAGTCCTAACCCCCAACACCTTAGAATATGATTTTATTTGGAGATGGGGTCTTCACAGAGGTAATCAAATTAAAAGAGGTCAGGATGCTTGAGCCAGGGAGGCAGAGGTTGCAGTGAGCTGATAATGTACCACTGCACTCCAGCCTGGGCAGCAGAGCAAGAATCTGTCGCAAATAAAATGAAATAAAGAAGTCGTGAAGGTGGGGACCCTAATCCAATATGACTGATGTCCTTAGAAAAAGGGCAGATTCGGACACACAAACAGACGTGCGCGCACCTGCAGGGAACAGGCAGAGTTCAGGGTGATGCTTCTCCAGGCCAGGGAATGAAACAGATCATCAGCAAACCATGAGAAGCCAGGAGAGAGCTATGAACAGATTCTCCCACACACCCTCAGGAAGAGCCAACCCTGCTGACACCTTGATCTTGGACTTCCAGCCTCCGGAACTGTGAGACATCAAACTTCGGTTCTTCTAAGACTTTCAGTTTGTGGCACTACATGACAGCAGCCCCAGAAAACTAAGACACTCTTCCCTCCTTTCCCTTCTGTTCCTTTTAATGAGAATGACGAAAGAAGAAAATGCTCTCACAAATACAAGTTCTCTGAAAAGATGACATTTACTGGCAGGCCATTTCTTGAGATCCCTGTGAGTTATTGAGATAATACTAGCTCCTTAGAGATTTTGTGAGTTAAACATATACCTGTTTATACCATTAGGTGTTGAACGGCATTGGGGTTCAAACATTGGATGGATTGTTTCAGAGACATGAATTTGTTTAGTGCTTAGATAGAGTGAAAACTTTTCCAGAAGATGCAGACATGGGAAACACAGACCTGGAAGGGATGTGACGGTCCTTACTCTATTTATGTATTTATTTTTGAGATAGAGTCTCCCTCTCTCACCCTGTCTGGAGTGCAGTGGCATGATCTCTGCTCACTGCAACCTGCACCTCCCAGGTTCAAGTGATTCTCTTGCCTCAGCCTCCTTAGTAGCTAGAATTAGAGGCACCTATCATCAAGCCCAGATAATTTTTGTATTTTTACTAGAGACAGGGTTTCACCATATTGACCAGGCTGGTCTCGAACTCCTGATCCCAAGTGATCTGCCCACCTTGGCCTCCCAGAATGCTGGGATTGTAACCATAAGCCCCCACACCCTGCTGACAGTCCTTACTCTTAATTCAGATAAGTCTGAGGCTCAACTCTCACCTTCAACCTTCTTAACCATTGACTGTCCATCCTAAGAATTCTTTAAAAGAAGCTGAAACCTCCCTGAGAAGTTCAATTTTATTTTCAGAGAATACTGGCCATTATAGAAGATCCTTCCTTGTATTAGTCAGAAAATCTTTTTGTGCACAGCCTGAGCCATTCCTCCCAGTTCTGTTTTGTGGCCCCAGAACAAGCAGGGTTCATCGTTGTCATGGCTACCTGCTGGTTATCTGAAGTCACGTATCAGGTCCCTCTAAACTTCTCTTCCTGAGATCAAAGACTTAGACTTTCTTTAGTCATCTTGTGCAATACAGTTCCTTGTCCTCTCTTTATTTCTGTTTTTCTCTGAACAGCCCCCAGAGCCAGGGTTCTGATTTGATTGTCTGCTCAGAAATGAACATGATCTTTCATTGGCTGTCTGAGTGGCACTCAGTGACTCAGACATCTCCTGTCTTGCTCTGCTTCCGTATTTCCATTAATCTAACTCTGGCTGATATCGAGTATTCTGGTGTACGTATCTCAAAGCTGACTTAAACTGAATTTGGAATGATTGCAGTCTAACCCAGACAGATAGGACAGTTAAAACTACTGAACAGAGGCACTCTAGCTAGAGTCCGAGAGCAAGCCTCATGGCGCAGGCTGCAATGCCAGCTGCTTGCATGCGACAATAGCAATATCCTCACTTAATCCTCAATCTCCAAACTCTATTCCTACCTAAAGGTCCGAACAGGCTGGGACAGGGTGGTCTAATAGAACTTCCTGCGTGAATGGAAATTTTCCCTATCTGCACCTTCCCATATGGGAGCCACTTGCCACATATGTCTCTGGGACACTAGAAATGAGATGAACGTGACTGAGACACTAAAATTTTAAAATCCTTAAAAAATTATTTTCAATAGCCAAGGGTGGTTAGTTGTTAAGTGTGTTGGACACTGCAAGTATACAAAGCCACTCCATCACCAAAAGAGGAGTAGACGTAGTGGTGATAGGAATGCTGGAGAAAGACAGGGAGAGAGAGAGAGGAAGAGAGAGAGAGACAGACAGACAGACAATGAGAGAAAGACAGAAAGAAAAATCAAGTGTTTCTGAGATAATCGGTTGCAGGGCAATTTGTAGAGCAAACATTGGAAGAGAAAGAATCTTTTACTCTCCAGTATTATACAGATCATACAGGCAAATTAGGAAAAGCATCCATGTAAATATTCAAGTAGAATCGATAAGAAAAATGAGCTCCTGGCCAGGCACAGTGGCTCTTGCCTGTAATCCCAGTACTTTGGGAGGCCATGGCGGGTGGATCACTTGAGGTCAGGAGTTTGAGACCAGCCTGGCTAACAT
>NW_012117433.1:1138488-1145498 GCF_000951035.1 Colobus angolensis palliatus | reverse complement strand
GGGAGGGGAGGGAAGGGAAGGGAAGGGAAGGAGAAGGGGAAGGGAAGGAACTCCTAAAGTGAGAAAGAAGCTGGAGCTCCCTTCTGGTTAAAGCACCTGCCCCAGGGCAGAAGCTGTGGCCACCTTGATGCAGGCTGCACCCAGGGAAAGAGCACCCAGGGGCATGGGGACAGAGCTGAGCAGTTGGAGGCTTTTGGAGGAACAGGCAGGTGGTCCCCTTCCTTGACCTATTTAGGAGCCTCCCCTTCTTCTAATGAGGAGAGGAAGGACTAAGGAGAAAGTATATCTAGGCAGGACTCACCATGTGCCTGGCACTGGGCTGGCTGCTTACAAAGATTTTTTATTTCCATTCTCCAGTAATCGATTACCCCCGATTCACAGATATTGGAATAACTTATCAAAAAGATGAAGAAATATAGTGATAACACAACAATAATAATAATTAACATCTAACTATCATCGAATGTATATTATGTGACACACGCTAAACTCTTCACACCCATATTTTATTTATTTTTCACAGAGATATTCTCATTAAGCAGTACTATAATTTTACAGATGAGAATAAGTGGAAACTAATTGTCTCATGGCATGTACATATTACATAGCAGAACCTCAATTTTAACTCAGATGTATTTAACTCTAAACTTAAATTGTATATATACATATATATGCAAGATGCTATCTATAATGTCCATGATAATATCAGCCTTAATATATCATATATTACATGTATGTATAGAACCATTTGTGTATGTATAAATATATACATTTGCATTTATTTTATATGTCTTTAACTGGGGAAAGTTTTTTGGTTGGCAATAATGTTTTCTAAATGAGAAGCCATCTTTCTGCATAAAAATGTGATGATAGGTAAAGTCATGTCTGAGACCTTGAACAGGGTCTGAGAACAGCTGCAGAAAGTGTGTTATGTACATGTACATACAGTACTGCACCACATGGCAAAGTTGGAGTCCAAGAGGGATGGCATATACAAGAGTGGTCCCATACAATTCTAAGACTGTATTTTTACTGTACCTTTTCTATGTCTAGATATGTTTAGAGACACACATCCTCACCATTGAGTGACAGTTGCCTGCTGTATTCAGTACAGTCACATGCTGTGCAGGTTTGTAGCCAGGGGACAAGAGCCCAGGTAAGCCTGTTGTAGGCTCCCTCTATGGTGTTCCCACAGCAATGAAATCACCTAAAGACACATTTTGCAGAATCCATCTCTCCTATCTCTGTTGTCAAGCAATGCGTGGTTGTATGTATACTTTTTCATTCAGAAATTGGTCACTAATTAACACATTTGTTTTTCTTACTGAACTTGAACTCCATAAGACAAAATAGAAAGATGTTTTTCACTTGGTCAGTGTCCATTCTTCCATGTTTAACTTTTTTTTTTCTTTTGAGATGGAGTCTCACTCTATTGCTCAGTCTGTTTAGTGGTGGATATCGACTCACTGTGACCTCCACCTCATGGATTCAAGTGATTCTCCTGCCTCAGCCTCCCGAGTAGCTGGGATTACAGGGGCTCACCACCACACTTGGTTAATTTTTAGTAGAGACGGGGTTTTACCATGTTGGCCAAGCTGGTCCTGATCTTCCATGTTTAACTCTTTATTCGGTCTTTGAACTTCCTCTCTGGACAATGGCCATAACTGAGAGTCATCCAGTGTGTCACTCCTGGAGTGCCGGAATATCAGTGAATGTTCTTATTTTGCTACTTTAAGTGAGGTCTTAAATACCAAGCCTTGGAATCAGAGATGAAGGACATTTTAGAGACTTGACCTAACTCCATAATTTAGAGATGAGGACACTGAAATCCTTTAGCATGAAATGATTTACTAGACCTCAATAGCTCATATGGTGAGGGTAGGCTTTTATGATATAGCTAATTTTCTAGCTGTTGGTGCAGATTCTTATATAATTTGTGGTTGATTTTCATCTTCCTGGTACAATTTTATTTTCTTCCTCGGTCCAAAAAAAAAAATTTAAAGAAAAATACTTCGTAGATAACAATAATAAAGTTTTTGTAAAAACAGGAAACTTAAATGTGACACTCCTTGCAAGGATGGAGTAAACAGGAAGTGAATAAAGTGAGCTGCAATTCGAGTTGCAAAAATCTCTTATGTGTGGTCACTGATGTACAGTTCAGAGCCAATGTTCTTCTCTTCCAGTGAAAAGCTGTCATAATCATGGCGAACATAGCCTCTGTGATTTGTTGAGCACTTATTCTGTGAACATCTGTGCATCTGTTTGCTAGACACCAGAGACTGGGCGGCTGGAACAACAGAAATCTATGTCCTGACAATGCCAGAGGCTGGAAGTCTGAGATCAAGGTGTCAGCAGGGTGGCGTCCTCCTGAGGCCTCTCTCCTTGGCTTACACAGTCATACTCTCCCTATATCCTTGCCTCATCTTCCCCTGATGTGTGTCTGATATCCTGATCTCCTCTTCTTACTAGGACACCAGCCACGTTGCATTAGGGCCCACCCCATTGACCTGATTTTATTTTAATTACCTCTTTAAAGACCATATCTCCAAATACAGTCACTTTGTGAGGTCCTGATGACCTCATCCAACATAGGAATTTGGGGAGGGTGCAGTTCAACCCATAATAGGCTATAGATATGTAGCGTGCACAATTTTTATGACAGAGCAGTGAGAAATGTAATATTGTCCTCATTTTACAGAAATATTAATTCAGAGAGATTAGTGACATGCTCAAGAGCACACAACTCTTTGGAATGAAGGGAGGTTTATGTATTATATTATCATCCTTAGGTTTCTAGATCCTTACTTTTTCCACCATATCAGTGACACCACCTTTCTGACTGGAAAGAAAAGAGGCAGGGATTACACCACAGTGGCTTACCACTGTAATCCCAACATTTTGGGAGGCCGAGATGGGTGGATCACCTGAGGTCAGGAGTTCGAGACCAGCCTGACCAACATAGTGAAAACCTGTCTCTACTAAAAATACAAAATTAGCCAGGAATGCATGCCTGTAATCCCAGCTGCTTGGGAGGCTGAGGTAGGAGGATCACTTGAACCCTGGAGGCAGAAGTTGCAGTGAGCTGAGATCGCACCACTGCACTCCAGCCTGGGCAACAAGAGCGAAACTCCATCTCAAGAAAAAAAAAAAAATGGACTCAGTGGACTGTATCTGATTATTTTAAGTGAGAACCCGCATTTAAGTGATGTTCCCATACTCCCCACAACTTCAGGTGGAGATATCCCAGTAGTTACAAGTAGAACTCTGGAAACTTTATACGCATTTTAATTTTCCAAATACATGTGTTTGGAATTAATAGTAAACCCTTGCAGTGTGTGTGGTGAGTGTGTTTGTGTTGGTGGGGGTGTAGTTTTGTCTGTGTGAGTCTCCCTGCAAATCACTGGCTGTGTGGATAAGTCAAAGTGATCTCCTCCCTCATGCCCTAGGAGAGGCATCTGATGACCTCATGACCACTTCCAATTCCATTTTGTGTCAAAGCCTTTGGGATCTATTCAGTGACTGCTGCATAGGAGGCCATCTAGAGACTTGGCCAGAATTGCAGCAAACCCCAGGCCAAGAGTATAGAGAGGGAGCGAGCCCACCCGAGCTGTGGCCCTGCCTTACTTATGATGTGACCTGAGGTCACTGCTGCCCTCTGGTCCCTCACTTCCTAATGTGCAATTAAGGAAGTTGCACAGTGCAGCCTCTATCTTTAAGATCTAAACCATTTGAGTTTTTTTGTGATGAACAGCATTCCCATCCCACTGACACAGAAAAAGAAAAAAGCTCTTGCTTTAAAAATAAAACATCCAAAAAATTGAGACTAGAAAGGTGATATTTAAGAGTAATATTTTATTACTTTATAAACATCTGGTAAGAATTTGAAATTTCATTTTAAAAATTTTAATAGATTCCTCATTTCCTCATTCTGTTTCTAGAAAATAGGTTAAAGTGAGTTGTTATGAAACCATGTTTCTAATTTTTATTTCAGATTCTATATTTCAACTAAAGCTCTCATTTGGGCGAAATCTTTCAACATATCTTTTGTTTAAGAAAAGTCAGAACAAGAACTTCCAAGGTACTGCTTATTTATTATAGAAAACTTAGAAAATATAGAGAAATGTAGAGAAGAAAACAAATTCACTCAAAATCTCAATGCATAGAGATACATACAAGGCATTTTTTAATGTATGTAATTGGTAATTAGTGTGTGTATATGTGTGTAACAGGGTCTCATTCTGCCCCCCAAGCTGTAGTGCGGTGGCATGATCACAATTTACTGCAGCCTTGACCTCCTGGGCTTGGGTGATCCTCCCACTTCAGCCTCCTGAGAAGCTGGGACTACAGGCATGAGCCACCATGCCAGGTTAATTTTGCATTTTTTGTAGAGATGGTGTTTTGTTGTGTCGTCCAGGCTGGTCTCAAACTCGTGGGCTTAAATCATCCACCCACCTTGGCCTCCCAAGGTGCTGGGATTATAGGCATGAGCCTCTGCACCCAGCCATAATGTATGTAATTTGTAAAGTGAGATAACCATCTTGTTGTTTTGCTTTGTCATCTATGTTTAGATTGCATTCTGTAAATCCTCCACTGGAATAGTTTTTCCATCCAGACCCGAGTCTCATGAGCTACGACTAAGATGTAATCTTTCCCAAAGAAACATGCACTGTCAACAACATTTTTGACATACTTGATTGTTTACCATTGCTTTGCATGGAGGAGAATGAAATGGACCTTTTAGAATCAACTTGCCCAACAGTGGATCTAGGCCAGGCTGAGAAGAGGGTGCCAAGGCTGACATTTGAGTCTAGACAACGATGTCTCTCAAAATACATTTTGCCCTGTGATTTTCCCCCAGCTCCTTAGTTTTCTAGCATAATTGATGACCTTTGTGGGCCAAAATCCAAAACCACTACACACAGGAAAAGGACTGTCAAGCAGCAATAGTATAATAATTCATGCGTTATTATTACCCTTTAGAGAAAACACCTATGCAGCACTGCAAGTCGTGATGGGCCCTTGAAAATCAACGTGTGTGCCGAATCCAAGTGGATGCTGTGACCTCCCAAAAGCTGTGAAGGTGTGCTATCACAGAGTGGAGGTGTGACAAAGTCCAGATTCGAGAAAAGGCTGAAGTCAGCTTGAGTCCCTGACCTGGGATCTCAGCCTTAATCTCATGTTTAGAAGCGAAGCCAGTGTCATTGGCCATTGACATCCAGAAGAGAAACTCATGGAATGACAGCTGACAAAGAACAGATGCCTTCAGACTGGCAGATTCTTCTATCTTGTGTTAATGCATCTTTATGGGAATTTGCAATGTTCTCTAGGCAGGGGTCCAAGCGATAAGCACCAGAGCTTTGAAATCAGATAGTAGAAAGCGGGGTAGGCTGTGCTTTTGAAGTGAGTTTTCCTGGCAAAGGGAAGATGGCCCTCCTCATTCTGCCAAAGGGAATTCTAAGAGCCAAGATTACATAAGAGGATTGCATCTTGGATGTTTTGAGGATGTGGGTTGAGGTATGCTTAGCTCTGGCTCAAGGATTTCAAAGTAACTGACTTGTTTTGTGTACTTTCAGCTCTCTGCAACTCCTGCTGAATTTTGGCATCGTTAGCAGAACAGGAGCAACTGGCATTGATAAACAGATTTTCTCTCGTTCGGGTGCCTTGCCAGCACAGGAATGTGCAGTGGTCTTTCACCCTCTCAGCTTTCCTCTCGATACTGCATTGATCATTTCAAGAGCTTTCAGGAATGTGGGCCATGCTGACATTTTGCAAATGTCTATTAGGAATTGAGATTTTAGGGAAACAACATAAAATGTTCTTAAGGTGAAGGGCTTTTTTTGTTGTTGTTGTTAATTGCCTATATTATGACAGTTTTGTACTTAATTATCACCAAATATCTAGTTTCTTGAAAACTGATTCTTTTTGAAAAATACGAAGCAACAAAAATATAAACTTAAATTTCTTAGCTTTAATATACCTTGGTTCACCTCCTCTAATTAATTTGCCATTCAACTCATTTGGTTAATATATAATACAATAACAAGTAGACATTTGGATAAGTTAGTGAATTTGGGACTTATGCTTTTCAAAGCTGATACTTGCTTTCTCTTAGGTTTTTATTATTGTATTGGTACTATATGGTAAAGGCAGAAAAAATAAATAAAACATCCATGGGATTAAAGAAGAAATTACATTGATTAAAATGTGTCATTTTAGCCAGATGTTCTAGAAGGAAATGCATGGGGTGTGTCTTTAGAAATGTTCTTGTGTTCTCCGCTGTGAGAGCAGAAGACATCTCTACACAGTCCTTTGTTCAAAACCCAAACTACAGGTTGACCAGTACTCTCACATTAAAAAGCAGGATTGGAAGGATACACTCGCCCTAAAGAGGTAACTCAGGACTCAAAATTTATAGATCAGTCTTACCTATGACATAAATCCATGGAGGAATAAAACTTTATTTGTAACTTAGGGGATGCAATATTCAGGTTAAATGTTATAAAAATACGTGATGATGGACTCGCTACACAGGAACCTGTGAGATGGTACCCTAGCTACTGAGAAGCATTTTATGACTAAAGGACCTTATGGGTTATTTGATGATTATTTACATTCTACCAGAACTGTTAAAGCCCTGAAATTTTGCTTTACGCTTTTTTTTTTTTTTTAAGATGGAACCTCACTCTGTCACCCAGACTGGAGTGCAGAGGCACCATCTCAGCTTGCTGCAACCTCCAGCTCCTGATTCAAGCTCCTGATTCAATTCTCCTGCCTCAAGCAACTCTACTGCCTCTCCAGTAGCTATAATCCCAGATACTCCTGTAATCCCAAGTAGCTGGGTTACAGGTGCTCACCACCATACCCAGCTATTTTTTTTTTTTTTTTTAAGTGAGACCAGGGTTTCGTCATGTGGGCCATTACTCAAATACCACCTCATCAGCAAGGCCTTCACCAAGCCCTGTTTAAAATGGCAAATGCTCCCACTCCCAATCCCCCCTTTTTTTTTTTTT
>NW_012117433.1:1049787-1138438 GCF_000951035.1 Colobus angolensis palliatus | reverse complement strand
CTCTCCAGTAGCTATAATCCCAGATACTCCTGTAATCCCAAGTAGCTGGGTTACAGGTGCTCACCACCATACCCAGCTATTTTTTTTTTTTTTTTTTAAGTAGAGACAGGGTTTCGTCATGTGGGCCAGGCTGGTCCTAAAATCCTGGCCTCAAATGATCTGCCCCTTCTTGGCCTCCCAGTGGGCTGGGATTACAGGCATGATTCAACATGTCTGGTCCCTTTACACTTATCTTTAATTATAATTAGAATAAGAAATCACCATGACTCCCACTTATTAAGCTATTTTTGTAAGCCCCATAGCGTGTTAAACACTTTACATGTGTTCTTACTTAACTGTTGCCCCAACTCCGTGGAGTCAATATTACTTACCGCGTTTCAATATTGTAAACACTGAAACTGAGTTTCGGAGGGAGTAAATAATTTCCCCATCCATGTGCAATCAGAGTCGTGCTCGGATTTGATTGTGCCCTATGGCAATCCAAAGTCCGTGTTTCTACCTTTCCTGGGCTCTGCCTCCTCTGTCGTAAATTCAAGGCAGGGGGAAATGCAGTGCTGCCCCGACATACACCACAGCAGCAACTCCAGTCTCAATCTGAGATGATGACACAGGTGACGTCTTACTTGGGATTTTGAATTTTATGCACTACACTGCCTGCACGTGATAGAAATAATTGGAGTGTTGCAATATTCCCTGAAGGACAGTGGTGCCTTGTCTTCCCCCTATATATGGATCAGGGTCCTTAACAATGCCATGACATTAATTATAATCCAGATATCTACGGGCATAAGAAAGAGAGTTGTTCATTCGTTTTAACCTGCACCAAAGCAATGTTTATAAATCAAGCAATGTCTGGATGACAGGGAGAAAAATGTCATTTTTAACAAGACTGTTAATTTCTCTTTATATCACTTCCTTTCACCCGAGTTTCCCAACATAGAGAGTGATACCGTCCGATTGCCAAGTCGCTGTCAAGACATTTCAATGGTTTTGAAAATTCATTCTCCTTCTTGACTCTTATCCAACCTGGCCACTTTCCCATTTCCAAGCATGTGAAAGACGTGTGCCCCTTCAGCTTGGTGCAGACATAATATTTGCTTTTCTCCAGACCCTCCCAGCAGACCCACAAACCTTCTCCTTCATAGGAGGCTCCAGGTCGTTATTGTTCAAGCTTTCGTCCCTCCCATTCATGAAGCTAAACAATCCCACCCCCATTCATAAGGCTTCCCAGGAGTTTCTATTTTTACTGCCACAATTCTCTACATCCTTTTTTTACAACCATTCGAGTCTGTCCCAGACAACCTCTTGTCTCTCCTGGCCTTGCCCTCCTCCTCTAATCATCCCGTCCCTCTTCTGCGTCCCCTGCTCCCTCATCTCACTCCCTTACTGCTTGTTGGAGCCTCGGAGGAACCCCAGCACTACTCCGCTATCCTAAGCTCACAACGTCTTCTTCTTCTACTCTTATCTCATTTCTCAAACTGCTTTTTTTCTCAACCGAGATATTTCAGATCATTTAGAAGTGTTGTGTCCATTTCCTTACCTTTTCTGTTTTTTAATCCAACTAAATTTGCCAGTCTATGACTCCCTCTTAGGCATCCCGTCATGAAACTCACCAACTCCCTCTCTCTCTCAGTAAGTCAAAAACGCATTCAATATCCCTAACTCATCAAGCTGCATAGATCAGCGTAGCGTAACTTAAGTGTGCTCGGGATGCTTACCTTGGCCTACAGGTGAGTAAAATCACCTGATGCAAATCCTATTTTATATAAAAAGAGTGTTGAACATTTTATGTAGTTTATTGAATACTGTGCTGATGGTGAAAAACAGAGTGATTGCATAGGTATAATCAAAAGTCAAAACATTGTAACTTGAACTCTCACAAGTCGGAAAGGATAACTTTACCATAGTGCGCATACAATCCACATGACGATGACCACGCCGAGTTTTCTTTTTCTTTTTTCTTTCTTTTCTGTTTTTTGAGATGGTGTTTCACTCTTGTGGCCCAGGCTGGAGTGCAGTGGTGCCATCTCGGCTCCCTGCAACCTCTGCTTCCTGGGTTCAAGTGATTCTCCTGCCTCAGCCTCCTGAGTAGCTGGGGTTACAGGCACCTGCCACCAGGCCTGGCTAATTTTTTTGTATTTTTTTTTAAATCGAGATGGGGTTTTGGGGTTTCAGCATGTTGGCCAGGCTGGTCTCAAACTCCTGACCTCAGATGATCCACCTGCCTCGGCCTCCCAAAGTGCTGGGATTACAGGAACAATGCCGTTTTTTACTTTCAGCACAGTATTCAATAGACGAATGATTTTGACCAACTATAGGCTAATTGAAGTGTTTTGAGCATGTTTAAGGTAGGCAAGGCTAAGCTATGATGTTTAGCAGATGAGGTATACCAAATGCATTTTCAGCCTAAAATATTTTCAACTAAAGATGGCTTTATTGTGATGTAACTTTACTGTTAGTTGAGAAGCATATGTGTACGTGTGTACAGATACCTATATAGAGAGATATCTATAGATATAAATATGTAGACAGACAGATGATAGGTAGGTAGATCGATAGATAGATAGATAGACAGATAGATAGATAGATAGATAGATAGATGATAGATAGATAGAGTATGAGGGAGAGAGAGGTCAATAGAGCAAATCTTCTTGCTTTAGGAAAATCTGAAACATCTTAAATATCCCGTGGAAACAGGATGGTGAAGTAGGCGGTTCTGGCAACGCTATAAGTACCTGAGGCTGTGTAATTCATAAGAAAAGAGATCTAATTGTCTCACGATTCTGCAGGATGTACAGGAAGCATAGGGCTGGCATCAGCTTCTGGGGAGGCCTCAGAAAGTTTCCAATCATGGCGTAAGACACAGGGGGAGCAGGTGTCTCACATGGCAGGAATGGGAGCTAGAGGGTTGGGGGAGGTGCCACTGGATTTAAACAACCAGATCTCACAAGAAATCATTCGCTATTGCAAGAACAGCACCACGGAAGGATGGTGCTAAACCAATCATAAGAAATCCACCTCCACGATCCAGTCATCTCCCACCAGGCCCCACCTCCAACACTGAGGATTACATTTTAACATGAGATTTGGGGGAACGAATATCCAAACTGGTTCAGTTAATAATCGGTTAATAAAGCCAAGTCAACTCTTATGTGAACATCGTTGAACTTGTCAAGATATTAGGGAAGAACGCTGAGAGAGGGGGTGGAGTGAGCACACGGAAAGAAGCAGAGATGAGAGCGCTCTCCACCCTCACAGCACCATGAGGGACACAGCCTTGACCTTCATGTTCCCACAGGAACTCAGGGTGCTGATCTTGTAATGCCGACATCATCATTTTTCTGAACAAACCCAGGTGAGTGTCTACTGCCTGTAAACAAAAGAGGCGTTGCTAGAAGGAAAATCACTCTGGGTGAAGAATCGTGATGCAGATTGGCTTTTATTTATTAGGTCAACTTTGTAAAAGATAAGCATACAAGAAAGAAAACTGGAAGCATGGCCAGAAACTATAGCATCAGTTCCGCTAGGGTGGGGGGAATAATGGGAGCTCTCCTCCAATCTTTTCCAAATTTTCTGTATATTAATTTAATAATGAAAATAGTTTTGAAAAGAAGGCACAATGTAAAATCTTGTGAAATCCAACAGTGGAAGTCATTCTCCAGATTGAAATATTGGCTGTCATTTTATAGAGGAATAAAATGAAGACATCTCCTGGTGCACATGGGTGTCTCTACAAGGCTTTGGTGTTTGAATATTCAGGGATACAGAAAAATGTAAGGTGTTAACAAGCACTGCTCACTGATGCTCAGACAGAAACACAAATAAATCATTCTGAAACTACGACAAAGGGCAGGGTGTAAGGGTGACCTTACGTTTAAAAAATCTTAATTAAAATAAGTAATATTTATCTTAAACCAGTCGAAGCATATTTAGAGATCTGAGTGGGATCTGCGTCTTAGACCATCTGTATATGGTGACAAAATAAGAGTCAGTGAAAGGATCAGTTAATTGCTTTATTTGGATTTAATGGGTGTTTTGTTTTTTAGACTCTTTTCTGTCAATTAATTTATTGGTTAAGCATCTTATAAAAAGGTTAGAAGTAACTTAATAATTTGTGATTGTCATTCATTAAAAGTATATTTCTGTCATGCGGCTACTAATCCCATGTATTAGCCTGGACGCACCAATAAGGACACACGCATCCCCATTGCATCCTCCCATTTTTCTGGAGAATGTTCTTCTTTCCTCTCCAGATTCTGCTCCTGCGAGACCCTCATGAAGTCCTGAGGTTGCCTCCGTGCACGTTCGCAGGGAGCTGGAAAGCAGACAGACCCCGTGAGGCTGGAGGACTTCATCAGTCGCAAGAAACACATGAAGCCTCTCAGTAGGATGCTGCACGGCAGAGACCTGGTTCCACAGCTGGACTCCAAGCCTGGCTAAGGAGCCCCTGGGCTGTGGATACACCAGCTATAGCCGCTCATCAAGTGCAGGGCACCGGATTCCCGAATTCTGCTGAGCCCTTTACTGTGGTCTGGTCACTGACACTGGTGCAGAACTGGTCCTGAACAAAGTCACTGTTTTACTTTGTCAAGGATATTTTCATGCCCAGATTGAGCTCAGGCGCCCTCCAATAGTACCTCAAATGTTCTCCCACAGCCACCGTCCCCAGCACACGGGACTGGATACACAGGTTGAGAGAGGCTCCAGCACTCCCACACCATGAACCCAAAGCCATCCTACTTCAACCCTCAGGCTTAGGGGAAGGCCTTACTCACTGAGTCCTGTTTCTTCCCACCGCAACTGTGACTCTATTTCAGATGCTTGTGCTCCACCTCGGCCTTTGTGTGGGCCAAATCTGTCCACCTCAGGGGGTTTCCTTAAGTCTGAAATCTCAAGGAAGCCTTTGGGATCTCAATCTTTTCCACTCAAAATGCCTTAATTTTGGCCGAGTGAGGTGGCTCACACCTCTAATCCCAGCACTTTGGGAGGCAAGGGCGGAAGGATCATCTGAGGTTGGGAGTTCAAGACCCGCCTGACCAACATGGGGAAATCCCATCTCTACTAAAAATACAAAATTAGCCAGGCATGGTGGTGCACGCCTGTAATCCCAGCTACTCGGGAGGCTGAGGCAGGAGAATTACTTGAACCCGGGACGCGGAGGTTGCCGTGAGCCAAGATCGCACCACTGCACTCCAGCCTGGGCCACAAGAGCGAAACTCCGTCTCAAAAAAAAAAAAAAAGCCTTAATTTTTTGATGCAAATTACCCCTCTCCGTAACCAGAATTCTAAGCAATTTTCTTGCAGAATAAAAATTAAAATTGTATTTATTCACTAAATATTCCAGTCAATCTAAGTTGAAAAGGCCAGAAGACGCTGTGGGTGTGTGTGTTCTGTGCTTCTCCTGGGCATCCCTCTTACGAACTCTTGGGCTGGGACTTCTCTTCTTTCCTGGGCACAGCAGACAAAGCGCCTGAATCTGGGGGTGATCAACCTCCAAGAAGTTAATAATTGCCCTTTAGTGTGGGATTCAGGAAAGCACAGTGCCTGGAGGGACCTAAGAAAGAACGTTTAGTTCCTGCAGGGCACTGGGTTCCCGGAGGTCCCTCTACTCCTCCTCTGCTTCCACCCTCCCCCGCTGGGGCTCAACTACTGAGACGGTTTTGTCACTGTGTTTTAGACTTGTTTTCTAGAGGAAGCATGTGATCTATGGCATTAAAATATTTGTGCCACGATCCAGAAAATTATGAGTTCAACAAACCTTTCGATATAGCAATTTTCACGCCACGAAATAAAAAGAAATGAATTATAAGTGAAAACGTGAGGTATTTGGACATAAAGATGGGAGCAGTAGACACCAGGGACTAACTAGTACATGAGAGAGGGAGGGAGAGAGGCATGGACTGGAAAACTACCTGTTGGGTACAATGCTCACTACCTGGGTCACAGGATCTGTATCCGAAATCTCAGCATCATGCAATATACCCGTGTAACACACCTGCACGTGTAAATAAAATTGACAGGAAAAAAAGTAACTACTTAAAGGTGAACTATTAGAACATAACTCAGTGATAAGCTGGGAATAACTGCTGTCCACGAAGCATAGAGCAGTTTATGGACTAGGTCATTTTCTTGGTGATGTCTGAACATTGAGCCACAGCACTCATTGGAGGAGATCATTCAGAGGGCCCTCTGACACAGCCACTAGGTCAGGCTTCTTGTAAAACAGAACCGGGGAACACACTGGATTGGATGCACCCAGCACGTATGCACACATTGTGTGATTAGAAAGCAGAATACTACAGCATATAGTTCTTTATTTGCTTTATCATTTTCTTGTCAGCATAAATTCTACAATTGTGGGCACAATTTTAAAAGACATCTATCAGAATTGAACTAGCACGATCCTTCGTATTTCAGTTTACATCATATCCTGTTATTAATTCTGTAATGGTAGACATCAAAAATCACAGTGGCCTCATAGGTAGGTGTCCAGCCATTTTCGGAAGTCTTTGTCCTGAAATTCTTGGATGATTTTCGAGAATGTAATTTATTTTTAAATGCTTGATTTCCTTCTATGCATATACACATATATAAATATTGTTTATACATATACATGTGTGTATATGTATGTGCATATTTATATTTGTATGTATGAACATATAGACACACATATACCTTAACTTGAGAGAATGGAGATTTCAGCAGAGAGGAGAGAGTTGTAGAGACATGGCCATGAGACGTGTGTTTATTTGTAAATGACCTTTGATCCCTTCAAATGTAGAGAAATATAAAGGACATTTGATGGCCGTAGACTTGGAAAGATATTTTTTTTAAATACCATTATCTTGCTATATTTTGGTCTTTGATAAAAGTCAATTTTAGTACAATGGAGGAATGTATCTGGAAGACATTTAGGCTATGAAAGCTGAGTTTTGTTGAGATTTATGGGCAGAGAAACCTTCCCTTTTGACTATTGCTCTGCAGGGTCAGAGGCAAATCGATCAGTTCTAGTGTTTTTGAAGAAAAATTACTCTCTTTGTGGTTGACGAGCTTCTGGGAGGCAAGAATTGTCTCAGTCATCTCCAGCACCCAAAGGAATGCCAAACATTTAATAAGCATCCCACACATTTTTCTTGAATGAATAAAAAAAGTAAGATGTTCTACCTATACATGGTACTACCTGTTTCTAGGCATAGTTCATGCCCCATTTAATTCAGTTTCAGAAAGTAGCCTTTAATGATTGATATGAACAGACTGTGAAACACACAGTATCTTGAAAAATCCTAGTGAAAACATAAAAATTATCTGGGAAACCCGTAATGGGAGAAATGGCTCAGAGTCCGTGATTTTACAGTCTAGAAGAGCACAGGCTACTGGACGATGATAGTGCTCTTCATGTAAGGAATGTGTCTTGGCCACACGAGCTGGGAAGCTTCAGGCTCTATCACTGAACCAACCAGTGGAAATTATAAGGATGTATAATTTAGGCATAAGCAGACTCTGATATTTATTTTCCAACCTTAGAACAGGCTATCGCATGAGGTAGGGAACATTAGTGGAAGCATTCTAATGAAAGTTAGATGACAATTTGAGGCACGGCTGAGCATGGTGGCTCATGCCTGTAATCCCAGCACTTTGGGAGGCTGAGGCGGGTGGATTGCTTGAGGTCAGGAATTTGAGACCAATCTGACCAACATGCTGAAACCCTGCCTCTACTAAAAATACAAAAATTAGCCAGGTATGGTGGCGCAGGCCTGTAATCCCAGCTACTTGGGAGGCTAAGGCAAGAGAATTGCTTGGACTCGGGAGGTGGAGGTTGCAGTGAGCTGGGATCTCACCACTGTACTCCAGCCTGGGCAACAGAGCTCTGTCTAAAAAAACAAAACAAAAAACAAAACAAAACAAAATTGAGGTATGTATTGTGGAGACTACTTCTGTATCAGATGAGAAGGAGGAGACCTCAGATCCAGTGTCTTAGAAAAAACAGTGTCTTTCTCCTTTCTAATCACATGGAAGGGGCTGATGCCACAGGTGTGGGTCCTGCCCCACACATCTACACTAGGAGTCTTGCTGTTTTACCCAGCTGCTTTGTGGCATCTATCAAATACGAGTCATTAGCTTGCTGGGAGTCCAGGTGGCAGAAAAGAGAAACAGCATTATTTCAGCCAAGTGGTTTGCCTCTGTGTTGAGGACGACCTTGACATTTCACAGACTTTATCCATTTACATTGCTCTGACCCAAACCTCATTACGAAGGCACCTCCACTGAGCGGAGGGTAGAAGCTTTGTCTCCAGCTGGGGGATCAGGCATCTCACAAAAATCCCTTCCCTATAGGAGAAAGGAAGGCTAGATTTAGGGGAAAACCTAGGCAGTGGTCTGTATTATACAACAGAAAACAATGGGGTCTCTTACTCAAATACTACTGCAATCCTGCATGTGCGTTCATTTATTTGTTCTTTTAACAAATATTTATGGATTAGCTACTATGTATGCAGTACTGTGTTAGTTACTGAGATATGCATACAGATAAAATATGCTTCCTGCTTTCAATAAGCTCACATTATATTTTTAAAGTATCTTGAAAAATAGCTGTAACTTAAAAACAACAACAAATAACCTAATTCAAAAACTGACAGAAATATTTGAATACACATGTCTCCAAAGAAGATATACTAATAGCCAAAAGGCACCTAAAAAGATGTTCAACCTCACTAATCATTAGGTAAGTCAAATCAAAACTACCATGAGATGCCACCCTACACCCATTGGGATGGCTGCCATCAAAACACCAGGAATGAAAATGTGTTGGTGAAGATGCGGAGACATTGGAACTCTTGTGCACTGCCGGTGGGAATGGAAAATGGTGCAGTCACTGTGTAAAATAGCATGGTGGTTCCTCAAAAAGCTGAAAGTAGAATTACCCCGTGATCTAGCAAGTCTACCTATAGGTCTAAAAGCAGGCTTTCGGCAGGGCGTGGTTGTTCACATCTGTTATCCCAGTATTTAGGGAGGCTGAGGTTAGAGGATCCCTTGAGCTAGGAGTTTAAGGTTGCAGGGAGCTATGACTGCACCACTGCACTCCAGCCTGGGCACAGAGCAAGACCCTGTATTGAAGTAAATCAATAAATTAAATAAAGTAGGATCTTGAAGATATACTTGTATAGTCATTTTCATAGTACTATTCATAATAACTAAAATGGAAGCAACCCAAATATCTATTGACTTATGAATCAATAAGCAAACTGTGGTAATTCATACATATGTTATGGCATGGATGAATCTTGATGACATTATGCTGAGTAAAGTAAGCCACTCACAGAAAGACAAATACTGAGGATTCCATTTACATGAGATACTTGGAGTAGTCAAAATCATTGAAATAGAAAGCAGAAGAGAAAGTGGTCATATAATGGGTACAGAGCTTTAATTTGGCAAAATGGAAAGAGCTATGGAAATAGATGGTGTTGGTCATTGCACAATATTATGAAGGTATTTAATAACACTGAACTGCACACTTAAAATGGTTAAAATAGTACCTTTATGTTATGCATATTTTACCACAATAAACAATTGGAAAAATAGCTATAATTCATTGATTTATGTGCAATCTATAAGTAAATTTAAGGTACAATGAGCAAGAAAAAACACAATCTCAAAAAGGACAATGACAATGACATTTAAAGTGTCTTAAGAGTGAGAAAAAGAATCCCATTAGCGTTTAAGGAGGAAATAGTATTCTGGGCAGAGGAAAGTATTTGCAAAGCCCAGAGGCATGAAATAGCACATCACATTTCCAGAAATGGAGAAATGAATGGAAATGGGGATAAGGAGAAACATGGAATGACTCATTCCACCACGGAAAGAAACTTGAACTTGATTCCCAAAGTCATGAACAGTCATTCAAATAATTTCTAAGTGGGATAGGCTAAGATTCCCATTTAATAAAACTAGCTGACCTTAAAGATATGGATAACAACAACTTTCAGGTAAGGAATGATAAAGACAGAGACAGAGGTCCCGTTTGTGTGAGGTTTTCTAGGCGTGATTGTCAGTGTTATATAACATGTTGCATTTTTCCACTCGTTGCCTTTATGTCTGCATATAAAGGCTCACTAGGCTAGGGCTTGGAGGACTTCACATGACTTATAATGTACTTAGCACATTGCAAACACTTAATAAATAGCAGTGGAACGAATATGTAGATTGAATTTGTAGATCTCTCAGTCTTCCTCACAGCCAGCCTAGAAACATTTAATGTAAGTAATCTCCCTATAAATAGGTTGTGATAATCCATATAAAGTTGTGAAATATGGGCAAAGTTCAGTTTCATAAACATTTCACTTTTAAATAAGTAGAATCAATTAAAAAATACATCCCCCACGCAAAGTAAAATATTAGTTGAGCTCGACAAAATTTTTCAGTGTTTGTTACAGTCTACACAATGTACATCTATTAACCTGAATATCTACAACTTTTTCAATCCTGTTGCATTTTTGGTAATTATGCTTTACTTAAGTGCTAAATGAGGCAAACCAAGTGGATTTGGCCCTGCTCTGTTTCAACGTTGTATTTACAAATAAAGATTGAATATATTCAAGTTGTATATACACCCACTATGGAAAACCACATCCAGGTTCCTCAAAAAATTTGCCAGCAATCCCACTTCTTGGTATATACCCAAAGGAAATCAGTAGGTCAAAGAGATACCTGCACTTCCATGTTCATTGCAGCACTGTTCACAGTAGCCAAGATATGGAATTAACCTGTGTCCATCAACGGATGGATGGATAATTGAACGGTGGCGTACACGTACACACATTGTTGGTCAGATTGATTGAGTGGCTGACAAATGGGAACATTTGCCAGCAACCTGTCAGGGATAAGAATCTGGGATGCATTTTTTGAGAGACAATTATTGAGAAATCTTTCACGTCTTCCTATCTAGGCTTTAACAGCAATTTGCTTAGATGTATTTAAATGTTAAATAGCAAAGATAAAGACCTCCTCTCCTTCCCAGAAAGGATGTGTGTACACCCCGGTGTGCTACAGGTAGTATCTCTCCATGGAGGAGAGGATGGCAGGGTGACCAGCAGCCCACGTCAGATGGGGGTGTCCTCGGCGGGGCTACACCCTGTGTGCAGCCTCTTTCTGCCCCTGCCCCTGCACCCTCTCATCGGGGTTAGGACAGGGAGAGTCAGTGTGAACAGGAAGCTCCCATTGCCCACTGTGTTCTTGGTAACAGATTTCCCAGGTCCACTGGGCTCATTGTCTCTTTACCAGCTAGTTCAAAGTGTGACGAACTGACCCAGCAGTGACATTCAGGAAGCTCAAGAACTGCTCGGCTGCCTCACAGCTCTCAGCGTATGCCATATGGGACCTTGTGCAGGCTGGGCTGGGGCAAGAACTGAGGGCCTCAGTTTGTCAGCTGTAAACTATATGAGTAGTTCTTTATTCGGACGTGCAGAATCCCAGCGCTATCAGATTGTCCTGTCAGCCTGTTTCCTTCAATCTATGGTCAAATACACCCCACCATCACTTCTACTAAGGTTTTTTTTTAATTCCAAGGGATAAATTTCATTTATTTCAGGACCACCTATATACACACACACACACACACATATATATATATATATGTATATACCCTACCATTACTCTCTTGTAAAATTTTAGGGTTCCCTCCATTTAAATACACACACACACATATATGTATATACCCTATCATTATTCTCTTGTAAAATTTTAGGGTGACCTCCATTAAATAGATACACACAGACACACACACACACATGCATATATACATATATGCATATAATTATTGTGTGAATGTGTGCAAGATTCACTGGAAGAAACATTAATTTTTTTACTTTCTCTTAAATACAAATCACAGTCCTTTATTTGGAGGCTCAGTGTGAAAAGTCAGCCCTACGAGAAACATGAAAACCTGCCCCAGGACCTCCAAGTGGAATCCCTGCTTTTGTCATCATTCCTTTTTCCTCAAAGGGTGGTTACCCTCTCAGTGACTGTTACAGTGGCGTATTGTCTAAATTTCTATTTCTTTCAAATAACATAAGCCTGTTGCCTTATCAGAAAAATATGAAGGCAACAGAGCACATCCCCTTGAGACTGAATAGAATCCTGTCTCCTCTGCCTGTTTATACAACGAGAATGAAGTTGGCGTTTCCCTGAGGCAGGATGCAGAGGTTGGGCATTTGAGGTGAATAGAGTCAAATTTTAATTCTGCATTGCATTGAATTTAAAATCTTGACGGTTTTCCTGGAGGTTATGCTCCCAGAAATGGAAGCTCTACCCTTCGGACTCTAATTACATATCGCAATCTCCAAGGACATGAAGCTCTCACATTTCTAAATCCTCTTTTTCACCTTTATTTATTTCCCTCTTTTTTTTTTTTTTTTTGCCTTAGCACTTATCACCTTCTCACATATTGTATGATTTACTTGTTTATTGTGTTTATTGATTGTTTTCTGTTTCTACCTTACCAGAAAGTCAATTCGACAAGAGCAGAGGTCTTTGTCCATCCCATTCTCCAATGGAATCCGAAGTGCCCGGGACGATGCGTGGCATACAGCAGGAGTCTCATAAATGTTCACCGAAAGAATAAATGACACTTGTGTTTCTATTCTGGAAGACGTTTAAAATCCTGTGTATAAGCAATACATTGATTAGTTGCATTCGTTTCAGGTAAACTGATTATCGGAAAAGTGGTCTCATCCTCAGAAATCCTGTCTCACAGGAATTCAACAATGGTTATAAGGACAGCATATTTGTACTATGGACAACTGTGCCGTAGAGACTGAATCTCAACCCACCAGGTCCATAGAAAAAGGAAGTCCTTAGTCAGGCACGGGAATCCCACCCTGTGTTCAGCGCTGGGGACACCCGGATGGTGATGACACACCAGGGCTGTCAGACAGCGCCTCTGGAACATCCATGACAGTTTCCATTTTTGCCTTCGCCTCTGCCGGGTGCAGTATCCCGTGGGGGGCCTTTGCCAGTGGTTTTCCAGTTCACTTCTCATTCAGCCGGTCCCAGGCAAACCTTGAGTTTTCGCTGATTCCCGAGAGACTCTCCTTGCAGGGCTGTGACAGAAAGCAGCATCAGACGGAGCCCTGAGAGGCAGGCTGTGAGGACAGGAGGACGGCACGGACGTTCTAGCTCCAGGATGCCTTTCACAGAACCAGCGTCAGGGTTTGCTGTGTGGTGATTTAAATTTGTTTTTAAAGGTGATGTTGATGTTCTGGTTATGGTGCGCCCTAGTTCTACAGGAGGTTATAGGCTTATCATCACTCCAGTAATTGCCAGAATGGCAACTGATAGTGTGAGAAAGAGGCAATTCTGGCAGCAATTTAACTGGATAAGATCTGCAATGACCCTCTAGCAGGCAGACAACATAGTGAAAACACTTCCCTGATTCTCAAACCACTCAATTTACGATGTCCGCTGCTTATTAGATGCCTAATTCAGTGGTGTTTTTCTTCTCCGTAGTTTTGCATTCAAACTCAGTCGGTAAACGTGTAATCCAATATTCCACATTTTGAGAATAGACTTAAATTGAGAAATAAAATGTAGAAAATCAGTGATGACAACATCAAGAGTTGAATGGGATTTCTCATTCAAACTAAAAATACAAAGTTCAGGGGATCCTTGGAACTTTTTCCATTTAACTTTAGGGAGTTCAATTTTTATGCCATCCCCTCATCAGTTTTCTGTGTTTTGATATTGATGCATTATCCTCACTGAAGCCTGCATCTTCACTGGATACATGCCACATTGTGGTGTTTTGGTGGCCTTGGTTACATTTAGCCATAAAGATTACAGAAGGATGAACCAATTCAGATTATCTCTTAAAATGTAACTGGAACACTCCTTATTTTGAAGATGGAAAAATGTAAAAGGTCTTTATTGGCTTTTGATCCTGGTTTATGGCCTGATAAAGTTCTAACAGTTTAACCATGTTTCAGAGAAGTATTTGAAAATTATTAAAATAAAACTTGATTTCTTTAATCTTTTTTTTTCTTATAAAGGCTAAGAAAGTTCGACCAAATTTGAAAATAACATTTCTAGCAAGTAATAGGATCCTCTGTTAACTTTTTTTTTTCTTTTTTTGGCGACAGAGTCTCACGTTGTGGCTCAGGCTGGAGTGCAGTGGCACGATCTCAGCCCACTGCCACCTCCGCCTCCCAGGTTCAAACAATTCTCCTGCCTTAGCCTCTGGAACATCTGGTATTACAGGTGTGCACCACCATGCCAGGCTAATTTTTGTATTTTTCATAGAGATGGTGTTTCACCATGTGGGCCAGGCTGGTCTCGAACTCCCGACCTCAGGTGATCCATCCACCTCAGCCTCCCAAAGTGCTGGGATTATAGGCATGAGCCATCTCGCCTGGCCTGTTAACTTTTGAAGAAACCCCTTCTGGCAACTTTTTCTGAGATGAAATACTCTATTCAAACAATATAATTACGGAGAATTTGCTTGAACCTCAGAATTAAAGAGAAACAGACTTCAATGTTTCCACTTGCCAAAAAAAAAAAAAAAAAGCCAGTGTTTTCTTTCCATGAATATATGATTTTTCACGGTTTATTAACTTCTTTCTAAGCCTCAGTTTTATCATTTTTCTCGTAGGTGGCGTCTCCTGCATGGGTTCTCATTAGGATTAATTGAGATGTTATCTGTGGAGCGTTTAGCACAGTTCCTGACAAAGGGGAAAAATTCAGGGGATGCCCCTCTTTTTGTGTTAGAAAGCTGCTTGGTAAATTTACTGCAAAGTACTGCAAAAGTGATTTTGAGGTGATTGTTATCATAGCATAAATATTACAATAATAGAATCATTTCCAATACATCTTCTAACGACACCAAAGGAAAATATACTGATGTTTTATTGCTGACATGTAGAAAAACTGATTTGTCTATATTTACTTTGCAACTGGTTGTCTCACTGACCTCTCTCACCACATCTATCACTTTTAAATATGTGGTTTCTTCATATTTTAATGCCTCCAAAATCAAGTCATGGTTTATAGTCAATGTCAGAAACCATGTACTCTCCGCAGCCATTGTTGGAGAAGATAGGTCCTGGCAGACCTGTCATTGCTGGGACATGGTTTTCATCTGGGCATGGCAGCCGTCCATTCACTTGGCCGTCAATGTGAGGTATCTCCATTGGTAGCACTTGGATGCAGTTGCAATTTAAATTAAATTTGGATGGAACATTATTACTTGTCTGCAAAATGATTACAGATGATAAAATATGGAGACAAAAATGTATTATATGTACAGTCAGTGCTTCTACATACCAATGTAATGTAGTACTGATTTGTAAATATCTCCAGTAGATCATGCCATTGTTAAATGCAGAGAGGTTGTTGTAACAGATTCTTGCATCAAGAGAGACTCTCACTAGGTGCTAAATATATGTCTAAAGTTTCCAGTGTCTTCCAAGAAAAAAGTATTAGCTTATGCCCTGATGTAATTCAATTAAAAAATAAATAAATCTACAGTCTTGATCAAACTGGAAATATAAGGAAGACTATTATTTTGAATAATTCTTGAAATTATACAGTTAATCCTAAAGATTATGACTACAGGTTACCCAAACCAACACGTCCCCATGAAGATATGCATAATTGCAAAAGACCAAACATCTCTCGGAAGAATCTCTAGACTATGAAATGAACATTGATTATGTCTTGCAGAGGAAGGCAGTATACATTGTATAGGTAAACATTTTTATTGCCTCCCAGAAAAAAGTATAAAATTATTTCAGTGCTTTAATTTTTCTATAATTGGCTATTATCAAAGTGATTTTATTTTATTTTATTTTATTTTATTTTTTTTTTGAGACGGAGTCTCACTCTGTCGCCCAGGCTGGAGTGCAATGGTGCGATCTCGGCTCACTGCAATCTCCGCCTCCAGGGTTCAAGCCATTCTCCTGCCTCAGCCTCCTGAGTAGCTGGGATTACAGGACCCCGCCACCATACCCAGCTTATTTTTGTATTTTGAGTAGAGATGGGGTTTCACCATGCTGGCCAGACTGGTCTCGAACTCCTGACTTCAGGTGATCCACCTGCCTCAGCCTCCCAAAGTGCTGGGATTACAGGCATGAGCCACTGCCCCTGGCCTCAAAGTGATTTTAAATATTTAAATTGATTACATTTTGGAATCAAGAAACTGCAGCCATTTTAAGTTTTGTTTTTGTCTTCTTCAGTTCTCTAGATAGCTTGACCCATCAGCCTTAGTGAAAGGCAGCCCTGCAGAGAATTAAAACCATGAATTCCAGCGTCAGAAGGCTTGTATTTTAATCCTCACACCAATACTCATTGTTACCTGATTATGATAAATTTGTGTATTGTTTTAATGTGGATCTTATCCCCCTATTAACTGGTGCTGATAATGCTTACACCCCGGATTATCATATGATTGCATCCTTGCAATGTGTCTGAAACCACACCATTTTCAGTTTCAAAAATAAAACATATTGGATTGCAAGCAAGTGAGAATGAAAATAGACAAGCATAACCATACACACACATTTTGAAGCATTGTACATTTAACAGATTCCTTATTGTATGATGTTCAATTGTCATAATAGAGCTAAATTAGCATATTTTGTTGGCATTCACTTTGGAGTTCTGCTGAGATAGGTGATTACAGCAAGTGAAGGTCAAGAGGCAGAAATCCAAACACGTCAGAATCCTGTGTTCACCACAAAGCTCCAGTTTTTGCTTCCTTAATCTTCATAACAGGAATAGCCACTCACACCCTGGAGAGCATTGCCCAACTCAGAACAGCCAGAGCGGAGCTGACCAAAACCTTGTCCAACACTCTGCCTATGTTTACACCTGCCTGGCAGCCACTGGTATCCAATGGTAAGAGCTGAGAACTTCCAATCCCATTCTGCCTTCTGTATGCCAAATTCTTCTAACGATATTCTCTGTGGTCCAAGAGACTTTGTTTCTTGCATTTGTGATCTTCTTACTGATCATGAAATTCAAAGATCAGCAGGATATACCGATGTAGATACAATTTTGGGTTTATCTTTGTCTCTTTATTAGAAGTCCCTGGGTTTCTCAATATGGAGTCATCGGCAAGTTCCAGCTTTCTGCCCAAGGAAGAGACTACCGTATAAATGCTGAACTTCAAAAAGACTAATTAGTGAACCAAGTACAAATTGAACCCAATAATTATATCATTCTCTTTGCTTAACTTTGGCTATAAATATTTTATTTTATGCATTTTTATGAGCTTATATCTAAAGTATGAAACTGAAATAACTGTCAGAATTGAAAGAAGAAAATGAGACAAATATTCTTCAAAGCCACATCCATATACCAATGCTCTGTAGAGTTTCACCCGTGTTTTTAAGCTAAAATTTAAATGAAATTGTGTTTGTCTGAGTTTCCCAAATTAGGTTATTGTGTCTATTTATGACAGGCAGTTCCTGTCATGTAATATGATTACATGGGCTTTATCAGAAGTGACACATTGGATGATTTATATGACGTGTCAGCCAGAAAGATACAAAGGAAGATAATTTCCTGTAATTACTTTTAAAAGAATTTTGAAAATGGATTTTAAATAAATAGTATGTGACTTGTATTTGAAGTAATTTTTAAATATCATTCCAAGACATTACTGAGAATGAAATAATCAAAGAGGTGGCATGTTAACAAGCTTTTTCTAATGGATTAAAACAATGAGTTTTAATTTTGAGTTTAAATAAACACATTGCTTGTTGTGTCATCTTCTGATGGTGTGATATTAGTAGGTGCAACTTTGGAATTGCTCAATGCTCACCCAGCAGAGAGAGGTGTTGCTGTGTCTCTCATTGTTTTGGTTATGCCATTGTTTGTTCAAAACCTTAACTCATTTGTGCTCTTTGCTTTGCTGTTCATCTCCTACCCAAATCCTTCACACCTTTCACAGCCACGAGAAAAAAGGTTATTGCCTAAAAGCCTTTCTTGACCATATTTGCCTCTATGAATCCCTGCCTTTTGAATAAATCCCTAGCCCTTGGGATCTCTGCCAGTGTTTTCACGTGGCTGTTTTGAATCCTTGGGACTACCACTGTGTGTCACAGCTAGCCCCATATGTAGTGGATTTCCCGTACTTGTATATTGTTTATTGCCATGACACGGAGCAACTTGCCCCAGACTGTTCCCTGACTTTTGCCAGTTTTCTCCCTTTTGACATGGTGATTTATTTCATTTTAGTGGTTTATTTCACAACAGGTCTGACATATATTCAGCATGGCAGAGGGAGAAAACAACAGGTCTTCAAAATCTCTGCGGTACAGGCCTGGGTTTAGATATCATCTATTTTCCGAGGAATGTGGATTGTTACGTGGGGATCATTTCCTTTATCTGTAAAGTGGGATTCATAATACTCACCTCATTAGCTGGCCAACACATTAACTGGTCAAGGCTCTGTCTTTTCGCTAACTTCTGTAATGCCAGGATCTTGCATTTAGCACATTACCAGATGCAGTGGGTGCTCAAAAGAATCTGTTGAATAAAATAGCTGGGGTATGATTTTCACTTCCATCCTTAACATTGTTAACTGTAATTCAGAATTCTTACCTGGCTACAATGCCTGGGTTAACATTTTGCCCAGTTCAGTTGACTGCCCAAAGGCTCTACCAACATCTAGTTTTGATTTATCAAAACTTAACTGAGTTATTAGGTTCCTGGTTTTTTTTCCATGCATTTACATTGTCTTCCAATTAAACGATAATTTCTCGTTAGTCATCATCCGTATATTTTCCTGTTTAAGCATTCACATTTGTCAATGGCACAGAGATTAGCACATAGTAGATGTTTATTGTTTATTGACTAATTAATGTAATGCACAGATGTGTTTCAGAAAAAAAGTCCTTTTGATCTATGCAGGTGTTAAAAAAGGAAAGAAAATCGCTAATTTGCTATTTCTGTGTTGTGTGTTTCATAAGGGCCGGGGCTGTGTCCTGTGGTTCATCATTTTTTTCTCAGGTTCCCAGAGTCTCAGGCGCTTGGCACACGCTATGCCATCAATGATAGATGAGTGAATAGTTTTATGGAAATTGAGGATTATTGTTCACAATTTTGATGCATAATAACTTTCCCAATATCAGAGTAGCAGTCATCAAATGCTTTGTCCGAAACTGCCCTGCCCTCAAAAGACCAGAATGCCTTAAAAAGTCATTTCCAGTAACTTGACCATGGGGAAGTTGAGGCTTGGTTGATGGATGACTGTAGTTTATATTCATTGGGTAGTTCAATAGACCCACTATAGCTCTCTATGTGTGTGGGTGGATGTGAGGGTTTCTCACAAGGCATTTTCTAAGTTGGTTCCAACACCAGAAAATTATTTGAAGCCAAAAATAATTTCTTTCCAGTTTACACCTTCTTAATCCATGTAACAGGAATTCTAATGAATCTCATCAGGTAACTGATATATGCAATAAAATAAGATCATTTTAAGACACCACTAATCTGACAACATCCTTAGTAGGATCACACATTTCTACAAAAATTGAAAGCTTCTTGTAAATATAGAGCCATCTTAAGAGATGAACAGATGGCAAAGCTTGGGACCTATAGACACCTGGGAAGGATCTTGCAAGCTCAAGTGGGAAATGTGTTTTAGAGATCAATGGTCAACTCTCCCATGTGCTAATGTTCAGAATCTCCTAGAAGCTCTTCAGTTACAGCAGTGGCTCCATGACCTTTTTGGCACCAGGGACCGGTTTCATGACAGACAATTTTTTTCATGGACTTGGGGGATGGTTTGGGATATAACTGTTTGGGATATAACTGTTCCACCTCAGATCATCAGGCATTAGATTCTCATAAGGCGTGTGCAACCTAAATCCCTTGCAGGTGCAATTTACAGTAGGGTTTGTGCTCCTGTGAGAATCTAATGATATTGCTGATTTGACAGGAGGCAGAATTCAGGTGGTAACACTCTCTTCTCCCTGCTGTGCCACCCGGTTTCTAACAGGCCACAGACTAGTACCGGTCCATGGCCCAGGGGCTGGAGACCTCTGACTTAAAGTAAAAATACATGAAAATTATTTCTTAAGAGAAAGATAATTTCTTCTAAGAAAGGATAATTTCCGCATCATATGAAGAAAGACCTGTTTTTATTAATGCTTTAACTACTTTATTGTTACTAAAAGACCAGATGTACAATATTCAACTTGATTTTTTCACGATGGTTGTGAAATACATTATCATGCTGAACTTGGACATCTCTATGTAGCAAGAAGGGCCTACATAGAACATGGAGGCTCTTCTTTGGATTTTGTTTGTGACATGTCTGAGCTCTTCCATGGCTGACCCACTGTTAAACAGAATACTGGGATGTAATTTTGCCTAATTGTAAGGGTATATAAATGCAGTCATCTTAAAAGCATTCTACACACCCTCGCTAAAAGAGGACTGCATTAGTACACAGGAAATGTTCTTTTTATTTATTTAACCTTCAAGTTCCTTATTAGCAGTTGTAGCATAGTAAAGATTTATTCTTCAGTAAAATCCAAAGACTCCATTTACCAAATTTTTATTCTTTACTTTAATGAAACTTGTCTGTAGGGCTTTTAAAATTCATTTATAAAGTTGGAAATATATTCAGCTCTGCTGTCGTAGAGATAGATGGCCACATTATTACTTGTCTGTCAAATATAAGTAGGGCTGTTAATAATGGGGAGACAACTACGAAAGCTTCCAAACATGGGTGTTTCCTTTGCAGGAAATTGCAATTCTAAGCCCTGCATTCCTCTTGGAATCAATTACCTGACTTTGCAAGTATTACAAAATAGCTTACTTTTATAGTTAGGGGTACAAGACCTAAGTTAATGTTCTTCAAAACATTGCCTCTAAGAAGGCAAGTGAAGCTGAAGACTATAAACACGAAGAAGATGTGAACATGATACCTGAAGCAGGGTGGTGCCAGCCCGTTCTGTCCACTCCAAAAGGATAGCCCTCATTCCATTCTGTCCCGTGTACATATTTCTACATGATGCCGAGATCGGGGCAGGAGCCAAGTAAGTGAAGAACTGCAGGGTGTTGTAAAAAGATCAGACTATGGCCAGGCGCAGTGGCTCATGCCTGTAATTCCAGCACTTTCGGAGGCCGAAGCGGGTGGATCACAAGGTCAGGAGTTCGAGACCAGCCTGACCAACATGGTGAAACCCCGTCTCTACCAAAAATACAAAAATTAGCTGGGCATAGTGGTGTGCGCCTGTAATCCCAGGTACTCAGGAGGCTGAGGTAGGGGAATCACTTGAACCCGGGAGGTGGAGGTTGCAGTGAGCGGAGATCGCACCACTACACTCTAGCCTGGATGACGGAGAGAGACTCCATCTCAATAAAATAAAATAAAATAAAATAAATAAAATGAAATAAAATAAAATAAATCAGACTCCTTCTCAGCCTGTAAAGTATTGATACATATTTGGAAATACCTTCCTTTTTCTCAGCCTCAGCAATAGAGTCTAGAAATAGAATGCAATAAGAGAAACAGTGTTAGAATACATTAAAAAGGGATTTTCCAGACTAGACAGTCCAATTTTAAAAATATCTATAGATAGGTGTAACTAAGTCCCTATTTTAGCTATCTTTACCCCTCTATCTTAGGGTAAACCAGTGAGTCTATACAACCCCAGAATTTTCCAAATGTGAATTGGAGACGCACTATCCAACAATAGGTAATATCTATGAAAACTGTTGAGACATGTTATCAGTTACTATGCATGTGGTAGGCACCCTTCCTGCTGTAGTAGATACAACAGTAATGTACAAAAAGGACACCTGAAACATTACTAGTGCTATGAAGCTCATCTGGATCTCCAAGAAAAGAGAAGTCATTATGGGTTGGTTGCCATAGCAAAACGTTCGTGCAAAAGTGAAACCGGAATTAGCCCCTGAAGATGAGTGTTGAATGTAGAGAGATTGACAAGGATGTTGAAGAATTTAGTAATATTTGAATTATGTATTAGGTCCAGAAAAAGATGACTCAATCAAGAAAAAAATAAGCATCTTTTTTTCAAATTCATTTCATTGTTGAAAGAACAATAGTTGGCTTGTTTTAAAATTTTCCTTTTAAGGCATTTTCTTCTGGTTGGTTTTCAAATATTGGGTATTTCAAGACTTTGCTCATGAGAAAATCAGCAATAATATGTTCATTTATTTTCATAAACTAAATAAGATAACACTGACACCTGGAAACATTATTTTTTTTCACTTGGGAGGAAAATATTGTTAGTCTTTGGCAATATGTGATTATGGATGTGATTTGGTAGAGTGGCTGACCTGTCATCCATGTTGATTGTTTTGTGAGTGTGTTTCAGTTTGTAGCTTCTATGTGATGACAATTTCACTCATCTACATCACAGGCCAGGGGAGGGTAATGTACAGCTATGTCTTCTCTGCTTAATGTGTCCTCAGGATTGAGAAGCTGCTTGGTTAAGAAAAGCTGTGAGCTGCAGGGACAAGAACCCTGGCGCTGAGATAACGTCTTATTTTCCTTCAGCATTCCATATTCTGGAAGAGTTTTATAGACTCTGTTTGGGAGCAGAGGAAAGGTCATGCCAGAAGAATAATTGAAGATTTTCATGTAATTCTTAAATGTATGATCTCTGTGTTTGGTAAAAGAGAGAAAATCACCCTGTCAGCATATGTCCCTGAGACGTATTATATATATATATCCAGCAAGCTTTAGCTGGCATTGGTAGAAAAAAATACGTTAAGGGTGCAAAGTCTCCTCTGGCATAAAATGTCTTTTGTCTTTTGAGAATTTAAAGAATATCCAATCACAACTGATTTTTATCCATTTTCATCAATTATTGAGTTGTTATCCAGTGCTAACATGACCGACTAAAGTAGACACTTTCAAGCACATTAGGGAGGCACTATAGCTTCATGGTTAAGAATGTTGGCTTTTAAACTTTAGACATGGTTTAAGTCCACTGTCTTATTGATCTAAGGTGTAACCTTGAAGAAATTGCTTAAACTCTCTGGCTCTCCTGGTTCTCCTCTGAAAAATGAGACAAGAATAATATCTATCTTATAAGATTGTCTTGGAAATCATATAAAACATTTTCACATAATACCAAGAAGGAAGGTTTTGTTTTACCAATTATTCATTGATCTCAAACAATATGAGAACAGGATGTAGGTGTGTTTCTTTGCAAACACATTCAAGAGCTCTTTCTCTTCCTTTCTCACTGCGAGGACAATGGGCACAACGAGGGAAGTACAGGCCACCCAGGGGACCAGATGCTATCATTGTCCTTGTTCACATGCAATACAGCATGAGCGTCTTGGGTGAAACAATTTGACTACAGCTCTTTTATAAACCATGGCGTTTAAGTTATCCCTTGATTTTCTGGTATGTTCTTTATGAAGAACAAAGCTTTGTTAGCTCATGATTCTGGAGCCTGGAACGTCCAAGACTGAGGAGCTGGCATCTGGTGAAAGCTTGCTTGCTAAGTCATCCCATAGCAGAAGGGCAAACAGAGGATGAGAAAAAGAAGAAGTTGAACTTGTCTTTTTATAAGGAACTTACTCCTGTGATAACAAGCCTATCCCTGTAATGATGGCATTACTCCATTCCTGAAGACGACGGCACTCCCTTGACCCCAAAACCTCCTATCAGGTCATGCCTCCCAACACGGCTGCACTGGAGATCAAGTTTCCAACACATGCGCTTTGGGAGAAACATTCAAACCATAGCAGTTATTATGAGAATCTCTGCTCAACTGGGGTTCAGCAGAGAATTTTTCCTAATTTCTACCAGATTTAGGTTATGGGGTGAAAACATTTGAATGACATCTAATTTTGTTCTTCTTGTTACTGACATCATCGACTAAGTATTCTGTTTCAACCTCTTTACAAAGATAAGATTTTGAAATTCAGTCCACTGAGGCACATAATTTGCACTTGGATTTCATCATGTTCATACATAATGGATATGTCTTTATATCAGTGTTGATTTGCATGGGCATGCACAGACTCACATCTTCACAGAAAGGCCAAAATATTAAAGATGTCAACAAAAAAGTATGTTTCTTGGACAGAATTTTTACTGAATCGTCATCACATATCACTTCTCTACTATAAGCTGAAATCATGTGTCATTAGTGTTTTTCAGCTAACTGAACTATAATCTACTTTAAGAAAATAAAATACAAAATAACCAATCAAGGCAGGGACCTGAAGACTCGCAAGTCTTTGCAATCTATATTTACCTTTCAGCTCTCTGCACTGTTTCTGAACACATTTTCAATAATGTAAAATTAGAACCTTAGCCTCTGTGCTCAGAATTCATCAGTTCATAATACACTATTTTATTTACTAATTATTTCATATTTCTATTTTGCTCAAGTTGATCAAATCCCTATAAATTTATCATCAGATCTTTGCCGGTAGAATTCTAGTCATTAAGGAACGGCTATGTCCTTGTCACAGAGCACAGTGTCATAAGACTCAGAATTTCATCTGTTTTTTTGAGTGGGGGGAGACAGGGTCTCACTCTGTCACCCAGTTGGAGTGCACTGGTGCAATCTCAGCTCTCGTCTCCCAGGCTCAAGCGATTCTCATGACTCAGCCTCCCGAGTAGCTGGGACCACAGGTGACTGCCACCATGCCCGGCTAATGTTTGTATTTTTTAAGGAGGGGCTTTCTCCATGTGGGCCAGGCTGGTCTCGAACTCCTGGCCTCTCAAAGTGCTACGATTACAGGTTTAAGTCACCGCACCCAGCCAGAATTTAACTTTGTAACTTAAAATTCATGATTTACTTTTTATGAAGAATTTCCCATTTTTGTACATTTTTGTAACTATATTGAACAAAGATAAAAGTTTTCTTTTTCTGTTAACCACTTAAAGTTTTAAGGCTCAAAATATATATTGAATATGATTTTCTAAAATATGTCAAAATAATTTCTTTTAACTCAGGGGCTTAAAAAGATTTTAAACTTTTTTTGATGACTCAATTGATCATTATTATACACAAGATTTTAAAATTATCTGTCAACATGATTTATTTACTTATTTATTTTTTGATTTGCCCCTGTCTTGCCTTGCTGGAAACCATTGCTTTTCTTCTAAGGGTTTTCCTAACATAAGTACTTTAATTTAAAACAGCTTCTATAGATTGCTGCTTCTAGTCTGCTGTTAAAAACAAAGAACAAAAACAAAACCTAGATAATAGCAGCAGACAACAACATCTATGTTACAGATTGTCTTGAAAATTATATACAACATTTGCACACAATGCCAGAAGTCCTTTGGTTAACCAGTTACTTGTTGGTCTGAAAAGCAGCTGGTCGGTACTGTCACATTTCCTTTATACGGGAATTTTTTAAATCTTTTAAAGTCAGTTGGTTTATTCCTCTTTTTTGTGACTGCTGTATTGCAACTATACCGACAAGAGAAAAACATTACTCAGTTAAAAAGTAATTTATTGGTAGTAAAAATAGAGCACTAGATTTAGTTGGGAAGTAGAGAAAGCTGAAATTATTGATTAAAATGTGAGAATTGTCCAGGCACAGTGGCTCATGCCTCTAATGCCAGTACTTTGGGAGGCTGAGGAGGGTAGATCACCTGAGGTCAGGAGTTGAACACCAGCCTGGCCGACATGGTGAAACCCTGTCTGTACTGAAAATACAAAAATTAGCTGGGTGTGGGGGCAGGCACCTGTAATCCCAGCAACTCGGGAAGCTGAGGCAGGAGGATCTCTTAACCCCAGGGTGCAGAGGTTGTCATGAGCCGAGATTGCATCACCGCACTCCAGCCTGGGCGACAGAGTGAGACTCCATCTCAAAAAAATAGATAAATAAATAAATAAAAATGAGTGAGAATTAATTGCATTTAATTCATTAGCTAAAAGTTAACACATTAAAATAAAAAAAATGGAATGAAGGCTGGGCTTTAATTTAAAAAAAAAAAGGTATTTCTTTGTTTAAACCATTTGTTTTGCTAATTAACCAGGCAAAAATAATAATTAGAGACTTAACAAACTAAGAAAGAAAATGTTGAAAAATCATAAAAAGCAAATATTTAAAATTGTTTTAATGACTAGAGGTGAAAAAGTGCACAGAAACGATCATTCTCCATTATTGTTGGTGTCAGCAAAAATTGGCTTGACTCCTTTGGAAAACCATTTGAGTTATAAAAATAAATAACTTCTCCGATGCAGTAATCCTATTTCTGGGAATTTGTCCAATGAAAATAATTTAAATGAAGGCAAAATCCACTTGAACAAAAGTAATATTTGTTGTATCATGTATTTAACAGTAAAATCTGAGAAGATGATAAATATACACAATAAAAAATAAGTAAATAAATGATGGAGCTGGTACTAAATGGAATATTACGCTCTCATTCAAGAAATGGAAGATATCCCATACAGAATGCTTATAGAAAGCTCATGTGTTTCTTCAAGTTCGAGACAGCATCTGGAGGACATGTAATTATTTCCTCTCTTCCCTAAAATCCCACTAAAGTAATGGTATGGAGGTACAAAGAACTATATTTGTAAAAGGCAGGTCACAAATATTGATAAATATCTAGACCACTGAAAACATTTGGAGTGATTTACAAATACATCAGAGTTAATTATAGCCTGAAATGTGCATGGAAATAGCATTAGAGAAGGCAGAAGACACTGCCTTCTGACGTGTCCTTTGAGACACCCTGATCTTTTTAATAAAAGTACGGAAAATGAGGATAGGAAGTGTGGCAGAGATCAACATCATCAATTGCAAAGCTGTCAATGGAAGAACTGTGGAAATCTTTTCACACAGGGACATGCCTCTCCTCACCATCCCCTCCATGCCCAACACCTTTTTGATCGTGGTTCTTTTCTCCAAGTTAAATGTGCTGTGCACCCATTGAACATGGGAAGAATAAGGATCGCCCAGAGTCAAACCTTCCTCATTCTATCAAGGATGGAGATGAGAGGAGACAGTCTTCCTCCCTGCTTCCCACATGTGTGCTTCAAGCTGAAGTGTTCCTGTCACCAAAGCTTACCTGTGTATGCAAAGGTAATAGTCAACTCACTTACTCGAGGGAGGACTGGTGGAGAAACAGGCTTCCATGGTTGCAGAAGAAATTCTGAGAAGCCTTTGATAATTTGTCGAGTCCTTCATTCATAAATATAAGCAAACAACCAAGGGTCACCAGATAAGAAGAAAACACTAGTACCTGCCCCCTAAAATGGGAAGAATGAGGAAATAATACAAAATATTAAGGGAACAGAAAAGATTTTAAATGGTTTCCAATTAGCATCTTGAGAGAAATTTAAGAAGGTAATTCTATAAAATAAGAGCAGACTATGACTAAAAGGATTTTAAAAATTCTAAAATAATTCTGGAAAGATGTTAAAATGTGAAACTTCATATTTAAAAAATTTTTAACTTACCATGATTCAGTATTCTGATATTTGTTGTAATTAAATAAAGCCTTTTTCTAAAGCAGTTTTAAATTTACATAAATACTGAGCAACAGTGTAGAGTATTTTTATATAAACTTTCATCCCAATAACAGAAAGCATATTTGAAAAAACCTCATATACCTGGAGATTAAAAACATGCTTCTATATAACACATACTCTGCAGCTCTTCTCCATCTTATCTATAGGTGAAAGAAGTCTCTGAAGAACTAAGATAAAATGAAGATATAACTGCTCTCAATTTGTAAGATGCAGTAAAAGCAGTACTCAGGGGTCAATCTGTAGCAGTAAATGCATATATTAAAAAGAGGATAAATCTCAAATCAATAATCAAATTTCTACTTTAGGAAATTAGAAAAGAAAACAAAAACAAATCCAAAGTAAGCTAAAGAAAATAATTAATAAAATTAGAGCAGAAAGCAATGAAACTGAAAGCATAAAATCATTGGAGAAAATCAATAAAATTAAAGCTGATTCTTTGAGAAGACAAATAAAATAGATATGAGAAACTTCTAGCCAGGTTAACTGAGAGAAAAAGAGAAAAGACCCAAACTACAAACATCAGAAATGAAAGAGGGGTGATCACTTTTTAAAAGGAGAATAAACAAGTGCTGTGAAAAATTCTTTCCCCACAAATGTAATAATACAGGTGAAATGGACCATTGCTTTGACAGATACAATCATACAAGGAGAAATAGACAATCTGATTAGGCCTATACATTTTTAAATAAATAAAATCAATAATAAAATTACAATCAGTAATTAATATCCTGGGCAGAAATAAAAGATTTTATTTTATCCTCATTTATGCCTATCATGCTTTCCTTCCTTTTTCTTTTTTGTTTGTTTTTCTTTTTTCTTTTTTCTTTTTTTTTTTTTGAGATACGTTCTCACTCTATCACCCAGGCTAGAGTGCAATGTTATGATCATAGCTCACTGCAGCCCTGAAATTACTGGGCTCAAGTGATCCTCCCACCTCAGCCTCCTGAGTAGCTGGGACCACGGACGTAAGCCACTTTGCCAGCTAATTTTTGTATTTTTTTGTGGAGAAAGGGTCTCACCAATTTACCAAGTCTGGTCTTGAACTTCTGAGCTCAAGCAATTGGCCTGCCTTGGCCTCCCAATCATACCTTCTTTATGTAGGTCCAAGTTCTGACCTACATAATTTCCTTTTCTCTGAAGGACTTCTTTTAACGATTATTACAAGGCAGCTCTAGTAGCAACACATTTTCTCAGTTTTTGTTTGTCTGAGAAAGTCTTTATCCTTCACTTTTGAAGAATAATTTTAGTGAATGCAGAATTCTGAGCTAATGATTTTTTTAACACTTTAAATATTTTACTCCAATCTTTTCTTGCTTGCATGGTCTGAAGCGATGTCTGGTGTAATTCTTATCCTTGCTTCTTTATAGAAAAAGCGTTTTTGTTTGTTTGTTTTTTGTTTGTTTGTTTGTTTGTTTGTGGCTTCTGTCCAGATTTTCTGCAGTTTGTTTATAATGTACCTAAGAATAGACTTTTTGGTATATATCCTAATTAATACTCTTTGAGTTTCCTAGATCTGTGGTTTAGTGTCTATCATTAATTTTAGAAAATTCTCAGTTACTATTGCTTCAAATATTTTTTTCTGTTTCTTCCTCTCTTTCCTCTTCTTTGGAATTCCCATTATGTGTATATTACACATTTTTGTAACTGTTACACAGCTCTCGATTTTTCTGTTATATCTTTTCATTGCTCTTTTTCTTTTATATTTTAATTTTGGGCATTTTTATTGACATTTCTTTAAGCTCCCTGATTCTTTCCTCAGCTGTTTCCAATCTGTTGATGAGTCCATCAAAGGCACCCTTCATTTTTATTACTGTGTTTTTTATTTCTAGAGTTTTCTTTTGTTTCTTTCTTACATCACCCATCTGTGTGTTTACATTACGCATCTCTTTTAGATTTGTACACTTTTTCAGTTAGATTTCTTAGCATGTCGACATAGTTGTTAAACGTCTTCTCTGATAATTCTGACATCTCTGCCATATCTGAGTCTGGTTTTGCCTATTCTGTTTCTTAAAAGTGTCTTTTGTCTTTTAATATGCCTTGTACATTTTTTATTGTAAGTCAGTCATAATGAACTAGATTTCATTTCCTGTTGTCCTCAGGTTTCCCTACAGACTTCTTAAATAATGTGTGATTCAATTCTTTTAGTTGTCTCCCTCTGTTTTCACACAAGAGTCCTATTTGGAGGCTCTTTTCTGGGGAAGAAGAAAGTGCTACACAGTCCTGTAATCAGGCCTCAGTCTTTTCACAAGCCTGTGGCCCTGGGCTATGATCTTTACAAGAGCTCTTAAGTGTCCTCACCTCTAAGGTTAGACAGAAAGATTAAAGGGAGCTGGAATTGGGTCTTCTCCTTTGCCCACATAGGTTAGGCTTTGGTAAAATGGTTTATTCTGAAGGAAGCATTGTTAAGAAGAACTGGATATTCTGGCATATTTCAAAACGGAAATTTTACTTCCAGGGTTCCTAGAAGTAAAATTTATGGAAGTGCGGGTGACCCTAGAAGACTGGGTCCCTGGAGAATTTTTCTTTCAGACTTGTCCATGTTAGGTCTTCAACACTTCATGAAGGACAGGTCTGGCTTTCCCGCCCCGCTGCTTATTCCCTTGGAGGTTTCTGCTCATGAGTTTTCACCACAGTGAGTTGTAACTCTTTATACCCCTATCTGTCTCCCTCTCGCCTTTTTGGGTTTCTAGTTTGTGCTGGGACCTCAATTCTCTGATAAATCTAAGAATTGTTGATTTTGTCTGCTTTGTTTTTTTGCTGTTGTGTGGATCATGGAGACAACTTTGAAGCCCCTGTTATATGTCAGTATGGAGAGAGTTTCTGGGTGGACTTTTGGAATTTGTAACACAGTGTATTTCAGAAATAGAAAAAAATAAAATTTCGTTGAAGAGATTGAAGACATTGTCAAATAAATCTCTCATGTTTTAGACAAAGAGATAAAGAAATGTGAAATAGAATAGAATCAGCCAATAAATGAGTCAATACTGATCTAGTTCAAGAAAGGAGAGAACTCGGGAAATGGAGGGAAAAAGCTAACAAAATAAGAGCAGAATTTTCTAGAGCTGCAGAAAGGCTTTGGTCCCTAAACTGTGCTGATTTGACAATTAAAAAGGACTGACACAAAGAACAACTTATAAAGTTTTTAGCACACCAAGAATAAAGGACCTATCTTAGAAGCTTCCAGAAAGAGAAGGTTAAATTTCCATTACTTATAAAAGAAAACTCAGATTGATGTACTTTCTGGTTTCTCATCAGCAACAGTGAAGGACTTTCTTCAGCAATCCTTTCTGCTAGAAGTCGGCAGAAACTCGTGTTGCAGTTCTGAGGGTAAACCACTGAGCCCAGGGTTCTAAAATCTCAATAGGAATCATTTGAGAGGGTAAACAATGATTCATTTCATTTGGGATTATAAATGGACACAGCTATTGCAACAATATCAAAAAATAATTGTAGTCAGGCATAAGGCAATAAGAATCAGCAGCACCTGGAGGAAACTAAAGAATGTACAGGCTCCACTATAGAAAGTTAAGTTCTGGAAAACAACATGAAACCCAAATCAGAAGACCTAGATACAACTGTAGGTCACCAGCAGGAGACCTCCTGTTTACACCACCCATGTGGTGGTATAAAACAAAAAGAATCAACTGCAAAACAAACCAACTGAAACATCTGAAAATGAAGAGTAAGTAGAATTCAGGAAATCATGGATTTAATCAAAGAATGAGAGAAAATAAATTTTAGAATTTAACTGTATATCAGGCTTAGAGAACAACTGGGTCATACTAGGGTATAAAATAAAAAGGGCCCAAGGAAATATGTTGAAGTGCAACCCCTAAAATAAATAGTGCCAACTTACTGATAAAGTGAACAAATATATTGCTGTTGTCAAAGAAGAGGAAAGAGAAGAAGAAAGGAAAGAGAGAGAGAAACAGAGAGGAAAGGAAGGAAGGAAGGAAGGAGGAAGGAAGGAGAAAGAAAGAAAGAAAGAGAAAAAAGAAAGAAAGAAAGAAAGAAAGAAAGAGGGAGGGAGGGAGGAAGGAGAAAGAAAGAGAGAGGAAGGAAGGAAGCAAGGAAGGAAAAAGGGAAGGTGGGAGAAAGAAAAAAAAGAAAGAAAAAAGAAAGAAAGAGAAAAGAAAAGAAAAAAGAGAGAGAGAGAGAAAGAGAGGGAGAAAAGGAGGAAAGAAGGAAGGAAGGAAGCAAGGAAGGAAGGCGAGAGAGGAAGGAAGGAAGGTAGGCAAGTCGGAAGGAAGATAAAGAAAGAAAGAGAGAGAGGGAGGGAGGGATGAAGGAAGGAAAGAAAAGAAAGGAAATTGAGAGAAAGAAAGAAAGAGAGAGAGAGAGAGAAAGGGAGGGAGGGAGGGAGGAACGGGAGAGAGGGAGGAAGGAAAAACAAATTTACAACCAATTTCAGGCACGGTAACATCTACACAAGGAAAATCAGAGTCTAAATATCAAACAAAGTTAAATGTCACATGGCCTTTGAGTAATTATGAAACTTTTTGATCTTGGTGCTTGAATGTTGTCTTTATAGTGTCACGGGCTCGATGGTTAACAAAATGGCACAATGCCTAAGTACCCAGTGTATGAGAGAGAATGGATTTGTGCTTGACGGTGCTTGTGCCTGGGGCAGGTGGGTCACCTGGGAGTGGGGAGAGGAGTTGAGTTTTACATCTGGGTTGACACAGGGTAAATTAGAGGCATTGGTGTAGGATCTAAAGGTAGGAAAGCTCATGAGGAGACTAGACTTCTGTGATGGTACTGAGAGGTTACCAAGGGACAGAGGCCCCCACAGACATAAATATGTGCAGATAAAATTTTTCTAGATAAATATGATATTTGCTTTGCGAGGATTGTGGAACTATGAAGTTTTCCCCTGTTCTCCTAGTTTTCTCTTCTGTGGTTATGTAACTTTATAAAAAAGGACTTTATAATTAAAAATGGAACAGATTATTCTATACTTTAAAAAATAATTGACCAAAGTTAATTATTGTGTTTATAACAGCCACACCTGCTGTATCATGTGGTTGCCAAGAATGATCTTAAAAATATAAAAATGCATCTGCTACCATGATTTGATAGAAGTGACTTGGAAGCCTGCAGGTTAGTGACATCACTCCACTTCATGAGCTCTTCGATGAGAGATGGGTTGGCTGGAGGTGGGTTTATTCCCTGGAGTAACTGTCATGCTGAGATTATGACTAAACACCTTTTCTTGCCCCTTCTTGACCACCAGATCTATCACAATAGTAGTTAGGCAAATCCAACAAAAAGCACAAATCCTGCTTTTTCCCCACATTGAATATACATTGCCACATATATTTCAGATTAAAAATATCTTGGTCTTCAGAAAGATAAAGGAACATCAGCAAACAAATCGAATCTATAACTTTCTCTTGGTCTTAGGCAAAATTTTATAAGGAGGTTGATTAGACAGAGAGACAGGTAGATAGATAGATAGATAGGTAGATAGATAGATTATAGATAGATAGATAGATACACTATATATATATATATAGTGTGTGTGCGTGTGTGTGTGTGTGTGTGTGTGTTTTCAGAGGAAAATAAAATAATACTTTCCTGGGGAAAGGTGTTTTGAGACTTGCGGTCCAATTCTATGTTGTCCTCATTACCTGTGCAAGACTGGGTGAGAGTCTTAAACAGTTTCCCCTTGAGGAAGAGATGAAGAGCTTGGCCAGCCTTCTAAGAAGACTCAGTGGTAACGTTCTGCAAGTCCCTAAGCCAGGTGAAGATCTGGAGGAGGATGTGAGTTCCTCCTCCACCTCCCTCACATTGTCAGGTACAGGTTGCTGGGCTTCAGAAGGATTCGCCTGTGGCTACTGCCCCCCATCCATCGCTTCCTCCTAAGGCCACCCTTGCAACCAGTAGGAGGCTGACGAGACAAAGTTCGCGCCATCGCTGGGCCGGGCCAGAGTTACTGACTGCTCAGTTGTTGACACCTCCTTATTTCTGTCCATCCATGAGATGGATTGTTTTAGATTTGGTGAAAAGTGTTCAGTGAAGAAAGCAAATCAAATTGCTTTAGTTTATATATGAGATAATGCACGTAAAAATGCCCTTAACTATGAAATTCTAGACAGATACAGGAAATTATGATTCTTCTGATTAAACACTAGCCTACTGCTGCTATAAGACACATATAGAGACAGCTATAGACAGGAAGATAGTGCCTGTATCTGTAGTCAGCACAACCTACTATATAGGAGAATAAAAATATATTATGCCATGTTACAATGAAATGCAAAAATACCTTAGCATTCAAGAATTGCATATTCATTTGATGACAGTTTCTTCTAGAAAAGTGAAGTGGAATGGAATTATGTGACTTTTTACATGTTTTTCAGATTAAAAAGTTAAATATTTACTCTCATTAACTGATGACTTGCTCTCCCACTCTTGCCTATCACTTTTTCTACCTAAAGAAGGGTTGGCTCTAGTAGCCAAGCAAATAAGCTGATGGCTCCCTCTGACGCCACACACTTCTGAAAGTAAGGCTCTTGGTGTATGTTGATGAGGAGGTATGATTATTACATGACACGACTGAAAATACTTCATTTCTGTTTCACTCAAAGTTGAAGTCTAGGCCCGGGCACGATGGCTCACGCCTGTCATCCCAGCATTTTGGGAGGCTGAGGCAGGTGAATCACCTGAGGTCAGGAGTTCGAGAGCAGCCTAGCCAACATGATGAAACCCCGTCTCTACTGAAACTACAAAAAGTTAGCTGGGCTTGGTGGTGGGCACCTGTAATCCCAGCTACTCAGGAGGCTGAAGCAGAAGAATTGCTTGAACTCTGGAGGCGGGGGTTGCAGTGAGCCAAGATCGTGCCGGTGCACTCCAGCCTGGATGACAGAGCAAGCTCCCGACTGAAAAAAAAAAATGAAGTCTAATTTGTCTTCATGCATAAAATCATCATATTAGTTTGACAAGCTTTCTAACAAAAATGAAAACAAACTAGTAATATATTTAATAATTATACTTTACGATTCAACAAAAAACAAATGTTGAGCTGTGCTTAGTTGTTTAATTTTATGTTTGGTGTAGTGCAGGTCTTGGGATAGGAGCCCATCTCAGTATTAGAAGCAGCACATGTTGCTGAGGACATTCTGGCTGGGCAGTGCTGGCTCCAGCAGGGCTGGGTCCCGAGGAGCAGGGCATGTGGGGTGACACAAAACCGGAAACCCCCATCAACCCCACCACTTCCCATGCTGTGTGTGACGTTGGCAGATCACTGAACCTCCTGGAGCCTCACATTCCGAATCTGTTTACTGTTCAAAGTAACTGAGATGATATATGCAAAGTTCTACAGAGAGGTGTTCAAGAAATGTTTATTCTCTTTACCCTCATTACCCAAATAATTTTTTTTTGCGGATAATTTAAAGGACAGAAATACACAGAAAGTGCTGAGAGTACACAAATAAACTATTCCAAGCATCTTATTTCTAATATTTTTAAAACACCATTTACATTTGTTAATAATTTAAATATAGTTACATATCAATATCCTACAGGGATTTTACTTGAAAAACATTATGAACTCTCTTTATATTTTTAGATGTTGAAAATTGCAGGAAAAAAGCACTTAAGCACACTTAATTTCAGAAGATTTCTTTAATCCATCTTTATTTTCCTAGATACACAATTAGTCTAAAAGAAATATCATTATTATTATTTTTGAGGTGGAGTCTCACTCTGTCACCCAGGCTGGAGTGCAGTGGCACGATCTTGGCTCACTGCAGCCTCCACCTCCCAGATCCAAGTGATTCTCCTGCCTCAGGCTCCCAAGTAGCTGGGATTATAGGCATGCGCCACCACACCTGGCTAATTTTTGTATTTTTAGTTGAAATGGGTTTTCACCATGTTGATCAGCCTGGTCACAAACTCCTGACCTCAGGTGATCCACCCTTCTCAACCTCCCAAAGTACTGGGATTACAGTTGTGAGCCACTGAGCCCAGCCAAGAATGACCTTTTTTAATGTTGAAATAGCAATAAAAGAATATGGAGAAGTAAATTTACAAGGCATGAAACGAACAGCTTTCAGTGCATGTCTGTGTGTTGTGGCAGAGCTGCAGAAATAACAGGGTTGCGCTGGTCTTCCAGGTGGCGCCCATGGGCCTCCAGCTGCTTCCTTTGTGCCCTCACCTGGCCAATATCTCCTGCCGCAGTTGTGGTGTCAAGGTTCCTTTCGCTCCCTTTCCCCCACCGTCCCTTCCCATCATGCCTTTCTGTCCCTTCTTCTCCTATTTGCATGTAATGTTGCTGCTGCACTTGATTCCCATAACTGTAATGGTTATGAATCAGAAAGGAAGTAAATATTTGCATGCATATGGAAACTTTGCAGAAGAAACCTACACGGAAACCAGCTGACAGCACATTTGCTGACAGGGGACAGTCTGGGCTCGGAGTGGCCCTGTGTTTAAAATGCATGAAGCGGGCACGTACAGTATTTCAAAAGAGATTACATTTTGTCATCCGTCATATGTTGAAGGTCACTGCAGACACAGACTGTTAAAAATAGATTTCAAGAACAGTATCTTTCGTCTCTTTAATAAGTCATTTGGATAAAAACCTACTTGCTGTGTGGCAGGGACATTTTGGCATTGCTTTCTAAAGATGGAAGCCCAAGCCCCTCACCCTTTCCAAAACAACCTGTACACACACACAAAGGAGCTTTGACTGACCCACATTAACCTTGATGTTAGTATCAAGTACTGGCACTCAAGAAAACTCCTTCATTCATTATCTCTGGATTACCATTTGAAAGATACGAATACCAAACAAAGAATCTACTTCCTAAGAAACAAATCTTAAATGAGAGGTATGTCAAGGAATAACGGACCAAGTGCATAGATCCACAAACAAATGTTAGTTGCGCGTGACTCTAAAACTCCTAGAGATGTTAAACCAGAAGAAATAATACACGAATAGAGTGAATAATATACGAATAGAATGAATATGTCTCCAAGCAAGCAATATCAACATTTCTGAAAGTGTGCACTTGTTAAAATTGCAGTTATTTTGTTTGCTACGTACAGGCCCACCTTGCCTTATTACAGTCTGCTTTCTTGTGCTTCCCTGATAGTGGATTTTTTACAATGTGAAGGTTTGTGGCAACCCTGAATGAAGCAAACCTATCAGCACCATTTGTCCAACAGCAGGTGCACACTGCATGCCCTCATGTCACATTTTGGTTAATTCTCAAATATTTCAAACTCTTTCATTATTATATTTGCTACTGTGATCTGGGATCAGTGATCTTTGATGTTATTCTTATTGTTTGGAGGTGCCACAAATTGCACCCATATAAAACGGCAAACTTAATCGATAAGTGTTGTATGTATTCTGAGAGCTCCATCAACCAGCCGTTCCCCAGCTCTCTCTCTCTCCTCAAGCTCCGCAAGCTTTCCTGTTTCCTGAGACACAATAATATTCAAATTAGGCAAATTAATAACCTATAGTCTCAAAGTGTTCGAGTGAAAGGAAGAATCCCCTGTCTCTCAACTTTGAATCAAAAACTAGAAATAATTAAGTTTAGTGAGGGAGGCATGTTGAAAGCTGAGAAAGGTCACAAGCTCGGCCTCTTGTGCCAAACAGTTACCCAATTTGTGAATGTACAGAAAACATTACTAAAGGAAATTAAAAGTGCTACTCAAGTGAAAACACAAACGAAAAGAAAGTAAGATAGCTTTATTGTTGACAGGGAGAAAGTTTGAGTGGTCTGGATAGAAGATCGAGCTGGTCACTCATTCCCTTAAGCCAAAGCCTAATCCAGAGCAAGGCCTTCACTCTCTACAATTCTGTGAAGACTGACAGAAGCAGGGAAACTGCAGAAGAAAAGTTTAAAGCTAACAGAATGAATGAATGAATGAGGAGTCACTTCTTATGGATGAGCAAAGAAAGTGGCTTCTTGAGATAAAATCCACTCCTGGTGAAGATGCCGTGAACATTGTTGAAATGACAATAAAGGAGTGTAGAATATTCCATCAACGGTTGATAAAGCAGTGGCAGGAGATGAGGGGATTGATTCAAATTTTGAAAGAAGTTCTACTGTGGGTAAAATGCTATCCAACAGCACAGCATGCTATAGAGAAATCTTTTGTAAGAGGAAGAGTCAATCAATGTAGAAAACTTCATTGTCTTATTTTGAGAAATTGCCATGGCCACTCCAGCCTTCCCACCAGCAAAAAGATTACAACTGGCTAAAGCCTTAGACGATTATTAGCATTTTTAACAATAAAGTATATTTAAATTAAGATATGTACATCTTTTTAGACACAATTATATTGCATACTTAATAGATTACAGTATAGTGTAAACATAACATATATACTGTGGAAAACCAAAATATTTGTGTGACTGGCTTTATTGAAATATTAACTTGATTGTAGTGTCTGGACCCAAGCCTGCCATGTCTCTGAGGTATACCTGCATTAAAATTTTAAATGATCCTTACCCTGATTTTCACAACTCCTTATCTTATTTCACTTCAGTCACTCAAATCTTTTTAGTGCATAAATATTAATGTATACATTTATATAGCATTGTAGCAGTAGTCCTCTCACCTCACATTGTGATCCAAAGTTAATTTTATTAAATATAAATGTGAAAATGACAGTTAAGTTATTTCTGCTTTCTGTAGAAATATTAGCATTTGTAAGCTACATTCACATCCCCAGAATGTCATCAACAGCTATAACATACTGGGCTGACTAAAATAGCAAATGTATCCTGTATTTTGCTTTGAAAATGTCTAGAGTAACCATGCTTGCTTTCCATATTACTTCCAGAGAAATAAATTTGCTGGCTCTTACGAAAGGAAGGTTCCAGTAAGTTTTTCAAGGTTAACAAATTCCCTTTGCAGCAGTCTGAGCAGGGCTTAGACTCACATATATGTAAATATGTGAGTACACACATAAACACAACACAAATGAAAACATGCATGCTCACGTATTTGTAGTCACAAAGTGACTGGTGTTGTAACAACAAGGAGCTCGAGCAACTGGGGCCTGCTGGGTGGCTTAATCTCAGGTTCTCTCCATGTGGTCTCTGCACATGAGCTAGCTTGGGCTTCCTCACAACATGGAGGCCTCAGTAGAGTCAGACATCTTACATGGGGGTTTAGCACTCTAAAAATGAGAGTTCTGAAAGAGTTGGCTAGAAGTACTGTGCTCTCTTCTGCAGAGACACTACTGAGCCACACAGTTACTAAAGACCAGCAGGACTCAAGGGTAGAGAAAATGTCACCCATCTCTCAACAGAAGGAATTTCAAAGGCACACACACAAGAACATATGGTAGGATATATGGTTGCAACCTTCTTTGGAAATAATGAATCTACTCTTTCAGAAAGAATCTTCTAGAGGAAATAATGAATTTCTCAGCAAACAATCAAACTACTTATCCATCTGATGTGCATTAACTTTTCATGTTTCCTCAGTAAAGTGCAATTGGTATGGTCTGGAAGAATGGTATTTTAAGTTAAAATACAGCATAAGGGGATAAAGAAAGTAGTACATTTCAGGCTGGGAATGGTGGCTCATGCCTGTAATCCCAGCACTTTGGGAGGCCGAGGTGGGCAGATCACTTGAGGTCAGGAATTCGAGACCAGCCTGGCCAACATGGTGAAATCACCCCATCCCTAACAAAAATACAAAAATTAGCTGGGCGTGTTGGCGTATGCCTGTAGTCCCAGCTACTTGGGAGGCTGAGGCAGGAGAATGGCTTGAACCCAGGAGGTGGAGGTTGCAGTGAGCTGAGATCATACCATTGAACTGCAGCCTGGGTGACAGAGCAAGACTCCGTCTCAAAAAAAAAAAAAAAAAAAGTAATATATATCAGAAATCTCCAAAGAATACAAAATTTCAAATTATGGACTCCTAAAAAATTGTTGTAGACATCAATCATCTTCTAAAGCCTCACTAGTTCTGGAGAAGAACAGTCAGTGATTAGTGGAAGACCATGTTTCTTGGCCACTTCTTTTCTTTAATCAAAATTTTTGGTGAACACTGCAAAGGATGCTATCATTCTTTTAAGCACTAATGTGAATGAAACCACAGCCACAGCAATAATCTGAAACCCTGCCCAGCAGATCGACAAGAATTGAATGCCAGGTTCTGGACAGAAATATGGTTATAATTAAGCATTCATCAGGCTGCATGCTGGCCCACTTCCATGTTTCTAAACATCACATAGCACTAGATACTGGCCATTTGCATTCCACTATCCCTATAAACTGGATCTCTGACATTAGAATCATAAGGCTTTAGTTTAAGGATTGCTTAAGGTGTTCTTCAGGCCTGAATTCGGGCAATCAATTTGAAGAGCCAGAGAGGAATGGACTCAGCATGAGAATACAGCTTCTTCCTGCACTCATTGACCAATCAATCATCTTTTCACTTTGGCCCACTCCAAAACCCTTAAAAATCCTAACCCTAAATTCTTTGTGGAGATGGATTAGAGGTTTCCTCCTGTCTCCTCAGTCAGTGACTCTACAATTAAACCTCTTACTCTGGTGCAAGCCCCTGTCTTGCTTGTGGACTTGGTGCACGCACTGGGGGGTAAACCTATTATGATTCCATCTCTCTTGGAGCTGCTGGTTCTTCATAAATTTTGCATGGCACATACCACCTGGAATAAAGATCACATTTCTTGGCCTGCTGTGGTAAGCAGAATTCTAAGGTGCCTCCCAAAATTCCTCTCCCTGGTGTCTAAGTCCTGTATCATCCAGGGACGTGAAAAGGATAGGCTATCACTCCTGAGATTAGTTTTGATTAGAGGAAACATTTTATTTTAAAAAGGGGAGATTAACCTGGGTGCGTCTGACCTAATCAAGTTGCAACCACCCAGTGGGATTACCTCACCTGCTGCCTAGATGGAGCCAATTTCTCAAGACAGGAGAATTGCAATAGAGAAAGAATAAATCATGCAGAGCCAGCTGTGCCGGAGGCAGGATTTTTATTATCACTCAGATCAGTCTCTCTGAGAATTCAGGGATCAGAGTTTTTAAGGACAACTTAGTGGGTCGGGGGAAGCCAGTGAGCCTGGAGTGCTGACTGGTCAGAGATGGAATCATAGGCAGTTGGAGCTGTCTTCTTGTGCTAAGTCAGTTCCCAGGTGGGGGCCACAAGATCAGATGAGCCAGTTTATCGAGCTGGTGATGCCAGCCGATCCATCAATGCAGGGTCTGCAAAATATCTCAAGCACTGATCTTAGGAGCAGTTTAGAGAGGGTCAGAATCTTGTGGCCTCCAACTGCATAACTCCTAAATCGTGATTTCCAATCTTGTATGTAATTTCTTAGTTCTACAAAGGCAGTCTAGTACCCAGGCAAGAAGGTGGTTTGTTTTGGGAAAGGGCTGTTATAGTCTTTGTTCTGAAGTATAAACTATCAACTGGCTGGGCATGGTGGTTCACCTCTGTAGTCCCAGCACTTTGGGAGGCCAAGGCAGGTAGACTACTTGAGGTTAGGAGTTCAAGACTAGCCTGGTCAACATGGTGAAACCCTGTCTCTACTAAAAATACAAGAATTAACTGGGCATGGCGGTGGATGCCAGTAGTCCTGGCTACTCAGGAGGCTGAGGCAGGAAAATTGCTTGAACCCGGGAGGTGGAGGTTGCAGCGAGCCAAGATGGAGCCACTGCACTCCAGTCTGGGTGACAGAGCAAGACTCTGTCTGGAAAAACAAACAAACAAACAACAAAAAACACTATAAACCAAGTTCCCCCAAAAGTTACTTCAGCCTATGCCTAGGAATGAACAAGGACAGCTTGGAGGTTAGAAGCAAGATGGAGTCAGTTAGGTTAGATCTCTTTCACTGTCTCACTCATTATTTTGCAAAGGCCATTTCAAAGTGACCACTCAAAGGAACTGGGATTGCAGGGTGCAGAGATTCAAACACAGTCCTGGGACCACTCTCTTCTGGATTTGATTCATGCGTGAGAGGGATAAACCTCTATATTTTACTTAGCCAATTGCTTTTTGGAATTTGTTGGCAAGCCAGATTTTACCTAATGCAGACTAACCTGCTCCAACTCAATTAAAGAACCAGCTTTTGCAATTGTGGTTTATTATATAGGTTGTAATGTTTTGTCTTCTAGAATCTGCAGACAAAAACAACCCATACACTTCATTCCACAATTCACAGACCGTGGTCATTAGCAAAAAAGGTCAGAGGGAAAATTCATGGGCCTTATCAGAAAATTATTAGCCTGATAGATCAATGCTGTGTTTGAAGTATTCTAATGTAATTAACTGCCTCTGCAAAGTGAACAAAAGGAGGCCATTATGCAAATAAGAACCATTCATTTTAGAGGAAGGAGCTTTGGTTTCCTGGTACAGATTCAACAAAATGAGGAAGCTGCGAAAGGCCGGGATCAGGTAGTTAACCTTGGGTCACTGTACCCTCCAGCCTTAGCACAGTTAATCCATGCATACTTGTAGTAAACAGCCTCTAAAAGTCACCAGATTCTGATGTCCAGTTACTATTTGCTACCAAGTTTACAATTCGGAATTTTTAGTAAATAAATATGTAGCCTGCATCACTAATGTACCAAACTTTCGGATAGGTTTCTTTCTAATTAGATCTCTGAAGGATTTTCCTGACGGAGCTCCTCACGCTCCTGATTTCATCAACAGACGCGGTGCAGAAACCCCTCCGTCATGATTGTTTTGCTCAAGAAATCTTCATTTTGCGAAAGACGAAATGACAACAAATTCCGTTCCAAGACGCCAATTGGCTTTATTGAGATCCTCGAATCAGGCAGCACTTCATTCTCTAAAATAGAATACATGCTCCAATGAACTGAACACAGGAGATTGGCTTGGCTTTATAGATAGAAAAAGTGCTGAAGAAAGAGAAACAGAGAATAAAAAGTGTATTGGGTGCTTCTAAGTTACTTTCCTTGTAAGCCACTGTGTCAGGGGTGTTCGAACCAGGGCGACTCCATCTTGAGTGACGACTAGGAAAATGAGGCTGGGACTTGCTGGGCTGCATTTCCAGAAAGTCAGGCACGCTTAGCTTCCAGATGTTTATTAAGCAGACCCAGACTCGGGAGTGTCCAGATATCCTGGTATCTGGAGAACAAAAGCATTCCTAATTTTACTTTAAAGATAATAATATCGATTCTTGAAAAATATAGCAATTGAGAAAATTAATTCTTTATCACAAACCCTTGTAGTAGAGCATATCGCCTCACGATCTTTTTTATCCCATATATACGAGTATTGTACCTAGGGTGGACATGTTCCTCTTCTTACTTTTGGGACCCTCCTACTCTGTCTATGTAATAGCTGTACTTTCACCACTTGACTTTCTTAATAAACTTGCTTTTACTTTGCATTGCAGACTCGCCCTGAATTCTTCCTTACATGAGATCCAAGAACCCTCTCTTGGGGTCTGGATCTGGACCCTTTCATGTAACAACTGGGGCCAGAAAGAAGAAACAATAGAAAAACTGATGAGTTCACATGATGTGACTTCAGATTAAGGATTTAAACACAGGAAACTTCATTATACTGCCCATCGAAGACTAAACCTGTTCCGTTCGGGAAGTTAGGCTATTTCTCTCCTGGGTCCTCGGAGGGCAGATAACTGCTCAGTTTGGGTTTGGTGAGCCTGGGTGACCCCATTATGATTTGTCTAGTCTGTTGCGACTGCAGGAGTTTTGTCCAAAATAATGGCCTCTTGTAAATTTTGTTGAACAATGTATACGGAAAGCAATATCCACCTCTGAAGATTTCATAAAACACATCAGCATAAAGTGTTGAGAAATCTGTTTAACTTTAAAAAACAAAAACAAAAACACAAAGTCTCAAGATTTCACAGTGCTTTTTGATTCTGGTATCTCTCCCTCTCCCACCTCCATCTCCTTCACTCAAGGTGCACCTATCAATAGCTTGAAAAACACAAGTGTGGGTGGGATACGCTGTTTTGGATCATAAAGTTCTACTCAAAGGGTGAATCCATTAGCCACACGTCACTAGAGCTACTGTCTGCAAAGGCAAATTTGTTTCCACTAATTGAGAAGCCAGTAAAGACATCAACTACAGATGTAAAATTTTCTTCATGTACAGGAAGGGGGAAAAACAGTAACCCCACTGCGGCGCTACCACTTTGCACTTGCTATTTGTGGGATGGTTTTCTTCACAAGGAAAAAATAAAAAGTACAAGTGGGAGCATGGGCAACTGTTAATTACAATGAGATAATGATCATTCAATAAGGAAGAATTGAATTATGAGTCAGAAAACAAATACTGTGGGACCTGCATGTAACACAATGTTTATCGTGGCACTTTGACTCTCACACTAAATGATCTACAGGCAAAATTCAGTTGCAGACCCGCGATCGGAGGCTCCACGCCCCTGTGATTTGTGCTCTCTAGATGGTGAGAGATGCTGAGAAGCGACCCCAGGAATCCTGACCTAGAGTGGTGGCCTCCTCTAGTGTGATGAGACCTGTGACTGACTTATTTTAACCAATACAGTGGCAACGATGGCAGGTCCTTATCTTGATAGAACAGCTGCTTCTGCGGCAGGGATGCGGTCCACAATATCATCGTGTCTGTGATATGAGAGAGCGAAATAGACTCCCCTGTATCGACAAACATGGACACTAAGGTAAAGGGAACAGAGTCACCTACATCTCAGAGGTTTAGAGCCTGGCTGGTGTGGCAAATTTCCAAATTTACACAGGTACAAAACAAACCACACTTGCTAAGCTCCCTCACAATGGGTGCTATCAGACCCCTCAAAGCTCTGATTTACAACGCAGACCACTACCCTTCCGGTGGCTTTACAAACATTCTTTTCTGATAAACAATGGAAGACTTGAAGTCAGTTTCAGCAGCTTGTAGAGGATGTGCACAGACTGTTTTTGTTCCTGCAGTTCGTCTTTTGACATAAAGGGCTAATCCCACCTCATTTTCATGCTGAAACCCTGCCCCAAAGTGAACACAGGATTTATGTTCCATACACGTTCACCCATCGCACATGCGTTCCACTCTCCTCTTAAATATGTACAGCGTTTCCCCCAAACTTGCTGACCATGTGTGAGTCTATTGTGTAACAAGACCCCCTGAGGCATAAAACCAACCCCTTCCTTCCTTCCTCAAAGAGAGAGCACCTTTGCCTGGTTCTAAGTAGTTCCTGCTGGAGTCTCCTGTGGTTGCGGTTGGGTCATCTAAATTACTTCAAAGAGGAAAAAAACTGTCTGACATAAAAATGGTCTCTTATTTTCTTAATCTTTGTGTTTCTCAGCTGCACTGTTGTGAAGAGACCTCAGAAGAAGTGTCAAGAACAGTTAGTAAACATTTAGTGAAAATCCATAAAGAATTTGTAAATGCTGTCTCTGTAAATCCATACACAGACTCATTTTTTCCCCCCAGTTTCCAGTAAGACTACAGAGTTATGATTTTTACACAAAGACTTGTTTTTTATCCCCTATTATTGTGCCCTATAACATCCTGGCAAATAATAACAATAAGAAATGAGAACGATAACAGTAATTCTACTTTTGAAATACCTTTTGTCTGTAAACATATATACACTTTCTGTAAGTGTCAAGGAATAGATTTAATCATGACATTAATCCCCAAGAACTTCGTGTTTTGTCTCAAAATTCAAATAGACACAGGGCCCTTTGTTTGGACTTAGGTGGTTGCACAACACTTCCCAAGTTAGCATGTTCTATGAAGTCAACTCGGATTTTCAAGACTTTCTTTTCTGTACATTAAATATGTCTTAACATGATCTTAATGAAAGATGTAATAATTGTCTGGCAGATGGAAGAGGCAGCAAGAAAACTGTAGTTTAGTAAAATACAGTTTCACATTACTATATCAATATTAGGTTTTACACTAAAAGGAAAGCTAAATTTAGGAGCTTTATTACATACTAGCATTGAAATGAGTCATTTCCTCTCCATTAAAGCAACCAAAACCCCAACTTCCTATCTTAGGCTATAATCTGCACCAGCCAGCAGATTTCAGATCTCAATTCTGTATGTTCGAGTTCCTCAAAAAAAAAAAAAAAAAAAAAATCTCAGTTTAAGTTTGTACTTTCAGTGGAATTTTAAATAATTCCAAGAATGAGAATAGCTAACATCAAGCATCAGATATTAGTCAGAACGGTTTCACTTTGAGCAATAAAATTAGATCTCAGTTGAAATTTGCAGATACTGTGAAAGGAAAAGTGAAGGACTTGCATCTTCACAAAATAAAATGACTAGTAGTGAATTGAGCACACCCACTAAGACAGACACTTACAGACATACACAACACAGAGACACAGATGACACACACACAGACACACTCGCAGACACACATGGAGATAGAGACACGGGCACATACACACAGACACACACAGACACACACAGTGAGACAACACAGAGATACAGACGACACACACACAGACACACTCACAGACACACATGGAGATAGAGACACAGACACACACACACACAGACACACACCAACACAGACACAAGAAGATACACAGAGACAAAGACACACACACACACAAGACACACACCAACACAGACACAAGCAGACACACAAAGACAGGCACACGCACACAGACACACACCAACACAGACACAAGTAGATACACAAAGACACGGGCACACGCACACAGACACACAAAAACACAGACACAAGCAGATACACAGTGACACAGACACACACAAGACACACACCAACACAGATGCAAGCAGATACACAGAGACGCAGACACACACACACTCACACACAGACACACACCAACACAGACATAAGTAGATACACAGAGGCACAAACATACGCAGATACCAACACAGACACAAGCAGATACACAGAGACACAGACACACACACACAAGACACACACTAACACAGACACAAGCAGATACACAAAGACAGACACACGTGCACACACACATTCACCAACATGCACACACCCAATGATAAATGCTTCTCCACTTCTGTGTTTTGGTGACACTAATAATCTTGTACTTTCTTCAACACAGTAGCCCATTTTATGTTCAAAAGCAAAAGAAAAATATGTCATCTAGTTTACTGTTTTTAAAATTCTAGGGTATTTTTGTTTCAGCCTCAATAAAATTACTTGTTCTACCATTCTTCTAAGTCCTTCTAAGTTTTGAGTATCTTCTAATTTCTTCATTCCTCTAATGAAGGGTCCGGTCATGTGTCAATATCACCCCGGTGGGGATCCCCTCACATTGCACCTGAGCTTAGCTGTGCTGCTGTCTGCCTGTAGATGAAGTGGATTGACAATGGTGGCATTCACCCGATGAGAAAAATGCCCCTGGGGCCGCGCTCCTGGCGAATGGCTTTGGAAATCAACAGAAGATGGCCACACTTTTGTCTGTGGACCAGTCTTTACAGCATATCAGTTACAGTGGTGTGCTAAATTTTGAGGCCAGGTGGACAGAGGTGAGATAAATGTTTTCAATTGATCAATAAAGACACATACCTTTATTGGGTACTTATCACAAGCTCTAGAATGGAAAAATACAAACATGCATAGTCTGTATTACTCTTTTGAGGAGTTTAATAATTAATTGAACATAAAATTCCTATATATGTGTATAAATACATATATTTTAATACCTACACAATGAAAACATCATGTAAAAAAATGAGAAGTGAGTAACAAGGACTCAAGAACCTGAAGTTCACAAAAAAAGAATGCATTACTGGAGAAATAAAAAACTAAATAAGTGACTGCAACTTTTTCTCACAAAGCTAGTCAATAAATTCAATGTTTAAAATGTGACCTGTGGACAGCATTTAGACAGGTTTAGAAATATTGTACGTTGTTGAATCTGTCTAAAAGGATTCAATGACCTTGTGAAGGAAAAAATGACCCTTATTTTGTCTAGTGAAACATGTAGCATTTACAAGCAGAACCTACTCCAACTAAAATAGAAATAAAATTAAATTATTTAAGCATCTGGCATACTCAGAAAACTAAAGTCATCATTTTACTCATGAGGTAGAATCTACCTAAGTTATTTATCTCTGTATCAAATCCTTAAATACTTTGTTAAACTTGGAAAATTTTAAAGTTGAGTAAAATCATCCACATTTATCTGGGTGTGTTTCTGCTGTGTGCACATATAATTTAATATAATAAAATATTTATTGGATTTTGACATTAATTTTCATCTTAAATGAAACCTGCTGATACTTCTTAAATTAGGTAGGCAACAGAGCAGTCTCCTTTATGGTACAGTTCAGATCCTCCTCTGTGAGTCTATCTTCTGTCCTGGAATATATAGTCATTCACTAAAAGTGAGCACCTACTGCTCCACCAACTTGTGTTAAATCAATTTAAAAAAATTCCTGCCCTCAGGGAGCATACTTTTTACATCACAAATTATAAATATAACATGTAAGTAAATTATATGGTATGCCAGAAAACGATAAGTGCTAAGAAAAAAATAGGGTAAGAGATATCTTAAATGTTGGGTTTTGAGGGGTTGGGTTGGAATTTTGAGAAGAAAAAAAAACTGCTTAGTGTAGACCTCCAGCTGAGGAGATAACTTTTGGTAAAATCTCCATCATTAAGAAGGCCCTAGACCCTGGACTTCTCAGCCTCCATATGTATAAAAAAAAAATTCCTTTTCTTTATAACTTTCTCAGTTTTAGGTATTCTGTCATAAACAACAGGAAATGGACTAAGACACTGGAGCCCAGGTAACATGACGCAGGGGGAGATGGTGATGTCTTGAGTGAGAGCAAAGACCTTCAGATGAGATCTGGTGCATTCAGGGTGGTATAGTCGCAGACAGAGCAGAGACCTTCAGGTTGCAAGTGCTCTCATTCTGCATCTTGAGGGAAAAGACAACAGAGTCCTTCATTAATTTGGATTACAAGAGGTGAGAAAAATAAGATAAGGGTAAAAACAAGGTTTTAACCTTCCTACAGAACGAACTGAACAGAATTTTGATCAATGGAAAGTGTGTGATGAGTAGGATCAGATAGAAGGGAGAGGACAACACCTCCATTTTAGATGGAATAAGCTGGGTGTTTATCAGAAAACCAGGCAGGCAAACCGACTAGAGTTGATGAGCAAGTCCAGCCCCAGGAAAGAAATCTGAGCTGGGGATGAAATCTGAGCACCATTTGCATGTGGTTGTTCTTAAAGAATGCATGAGGCTAGATGTGATCTTGAGGGGTGAGAGTGTAGATGGAAAAGGGTTGAAGAAGGCTCACACCTTGAGGCACCAGCAAGCAAGAGGCTGGGAACAAGAGCAGGAACAAGAAGAGAAGCCCAAAGAGATGGGATCAATGAGTTCAGGGGAAAAGGGTCAGACCTGGGCAGTGTCCTAGAAACTAAATGAGAGCAGTGCTTCAGGTAAGAATGCATAGCAACTCTTCTATATGAGGAATGAGAATTAGGCATGAAACTTCACAGGCAGGTCATCGTTGGTGCACTGGACAAGAGCAGTTTGGGCGGAGTATGGAGGTAGGGTGAGATGAAAGCCTCATTGGAGAAGGTTCAACAAGAATAGTGAGAGGAACTTCACACAAAAGATATGGGTGATTATGTGAATGAATTATATTGCAAAAGGGAGCATAATCTCTGGGCAGTGGCTGGTAGAAAAAGTAAATCAGAGGAGCTATGTTTGCCAGGATGGTAAGATAGCATGTTTGCATGCTGGAGGGAATGACAGGGGAGAGAGAGAAAATTAAACAATGTGGGAATAAAAAAGAAGAGTTCCAGGAGCTGTGTCTTTGAAAAGGTAAGAGAGGATGACCTCTATGAACAAGTGATTGGTTTTGAACAGGAGGAGAGAGAATGTACCTATAGGAATAGATGGGAACTTAGAATGGATGGTTACTGGTGGTGCTAGGTGGGAAGCTACGAAGACACGGAAGTTCTCTTCTGATTTCTTCAATTTCCTCAGTAAACAGAAGGTACAGTCATCATCTGAAAGTGAGGATGAGGCCATGGGAGGTAGTGAAGATTTCTGTAGAGGAGAGCTATTAAGTGAGAGTCTAGAGAACAGATAAGGGAAGTAGAGTATAGAATGATAATGTTATCACAATGATTGCCACGTCACCATCAGGATGCAGTTGTGTTGTGATCGTCAGTATTTGACATGACACCACTCAGGTTGGTTGTGGGATTTCCTGTCAGTGTCAGAGGCACAACTGCCGTTGCTTCACATAAAGATTGTAGCTTAACCAGGTATCCCAAAACTAGACAGGGACAAAGGAACGGAGGGTTTAGCCAGCCACAGATCACTGGGTATTGTGTAAATTCTTTTACTATGGAAGATAGTTGTTGAAAGAAACAGAAAAAAGACAATGTGGGGGACACAGAGATCATGAAGGTAGAAGAAAACTTAAACAAACCCACCTTCCTCTAGGCTGTCGAATTCACACACACTTACTCAGTCTGTAAGCATGAATGAAGGAGATTATACGGTAGCCTGAAGAAGGGAACACTGGAAATAGAATATTAAATATCACTGCTCCTCCCGCTGCAGGTGATTTGTCAGGGTCATGCTTCTTAGGCCTGTGACTGCAGAAACCATTGCTGATGAAACACCCTTTGCTACTATTTTAGAACAAACCATCCTCTGGTTTTACTGCTCTCAGGGGAAGACTGAACACTCATGTTAATTATTATGCAGAGCAGTTTGGCTCTTGTTTCTCTAAAGAAGTCTAAATCACCTATGTCAGGAAACCTTGCCTGACATTATGAGACCAACCAATTAAGGCATTTTCCTTAGGCCTATAAATGCAAACTCAAAGAGTAGTTTTTAAAATAACCATTTCCTTTTCTTATTATAGTATCACTTAGAATTATCTACTCTATTGTAATTAATTGATCAATTGTCGGCCTCTCTCATTAGAAATCAAGGTCTTTGAAGTCAGGTACTGTGGTTTATTCACTATTGTTTGCCTAATATGAAACTATTTGGACTCTATCAAACATCGTTCATAAAAAGTAATGCCAGGTGGGTTATAGATCTAAATGTGAAAGGAATACAAAACACTTCCAAAGAAAACTACAAGGGTATCTCCATGCCCTTGGGATGAGTAAAGAATTCTTTAAGAGGACTCCGAAAGCACTGAGTATGAGAGAAAAATTCACAAATTGGACTTTATTGCAATTAAGAACTGTCATCAAAATATACCATCAAGAGACTGAAAAAGCAAGCTACAGACTAGGTAGAGATATTTGTAATCCATACAGCACAAAAGAATTACATCCAGAATATGTAAAGCAGTTCTTGAAATTATTTATTTATTTATTTTTAAAACAAAGTCTCACTCTATCGCCCATGCCAGAGTGCAGTGGTATGTGATCATGGCCCACTGCAGCCTTGAACTTTCAGGCTTATGTGATCCTCTTGCCTCAGACTCCTGAGCAGCTGGGACTGCAGGTAGATGCCATCACATCTGGTTAATTTAAACTTTTGTTGTTGTTGTTTTGATGGGGTCGGTCTCACTATGTTGCCCAGGCTGGTCTCCAACTTCTGGCCTCAAGCGATCCACCCACCTCAGCCTCCTAAAGCACTATAATGACAGGTGTAAGCCACTGTGCCCAGTCAAAGTTTTAAAAATTATTAAACATGACAGTCAATCCTATAGAAATAAAACCTAGAGAATTGAACAGGTGCTTTACAAAAAAGGCTACATGAGTCACCAATAAGCATATAAAAAATGTCCCACATAACTAGTCATGGGGAAATGCAGTTTACAATCAAATGAGACCTCATTGCTCCCCAACCAGAACTGCCAAGTCAACATTGGTGAGCAATGGCAGGCCGTGGCAACGACGGGGGCTGCCTGAATGCTCAACCCTTGTTGGTGGAAACCTTGGCATGTGCACCCCATGTGTGGTGGTTTCTCCTAAAATGGGACATACACATTCAGTATCACCCACAGTTCCACTCCTAGGAATCTATCCAACCAAAATGAGGACAAATGTTCATAAAAAGATGTGTACAAGAATGTTTATGGTGACACTCTTCATAACAACTCCAAAGGCAAAACAACCAATGCATATGAAGAGCAGAACGAGGACACTGTGGTACATTCAAAAAACAAGATTGTTTCTTTGCGATTTCAAATGCAAAACTCATCTCAAGTGTGAAAGACAGAATAGTGGATGCTTTTGGGGAGGATAGTGACTTCTGGGACATGGGAGTACCTGAGCGGCTAGCAATGTTTTATTTCCTGGTCACGGCAGTGGTGACGCAGAGTTGATTGCTTTGTGAAAATTATTCACTTTTGCAATTGAAATTGCATTTCAATTGTGCATATTCTCATGATGTGTGCGCTTTTCAGTGTGTAAGTTACACCAATAAAATTCCTTCAAATTATGTGTTCAATGGTAATTAAAATTCTGCAACTATTTTTTAAATAAAGAAATGATAATACTATGAACAATCAGTTGAGTTGGATGTTATCATGAACAAGAAATACGAGAAGCTTCACCTCTGAACAAGAGTTTCCAACATTCCCTATTCCTCTGGAGCCACAGAGTGGGAGTTTCAGTGCGGATTAAATCCCACAGTCTGAATTTTTTTTTTCGTGCATTGTCATAGCTTTGTTATTTAATGAGGTATTGTGAGAATTCCTGCTATTCCTTCCATGGTTGTTATAAATATTGACATTAAAAGACCTTATTGCAATAGTAAAATGAGCTCTACAGCCAATGGCTGCCTGTGAGAGATAATGGGGCCATGACTTTATAGGATTTACCAGTCACTGCACACCTAAGTCATTAATTTGTTAAGCACTTTGTGCAATCCCAAATATGAAAAGTACTATATGAGCCAAAATTCTATTCTCTCTTATATGATGATTAATTGTCTCATAAAAGTACTATACAAGCCAAAATTCTATTCTCTCCTATATGATGATTAATTACGTTTGATTAATATGATGTAAAATATCATTAAATAATTTAAATGCAGGTGTGTGGATTAAAGTTACTCTAGAGCTTCCATGACATCAACAGTGACAAATTGTGTGCAAGTTTAAGTTTGCACAAGTGATTAATCTGCTATTCTGCAGTTAAAATTAATTATTATTAATTATTATGCTCATATTTACATGACCGGTTCAAAATATGGCCAACCATTAATGCACTGCGTTTGCACAAAGTTATTTTTAAACATAATCTTACATTCTTAATGTACAGCAAGTACAAAGAGCAAGAGAGAATTGGCTCAAAATTGTAATTTTAGCTGTTTTAGCTTCAGGTTTAGCTGGCTAATTTTTATAAAACAGCTGAGGTTATTAAAATATTTTATTTGTTCTGTCTGCACAGAGGCTAAATAGGATTGTATTATTCTTATAGTTAAGTGGCCTAGTATATATGTTTCCAAATTTTCTCTGTAATTATTGGCACAACTTTCTTTTGAACAGTATATTCGGATGTTCTCATCCTGTCTCAGGAGTACACTTACCCAGGAAGTGAATGAAGAGGAGGCTTTCAGATGTCACGGAAGCAGAGTAGGAAGATTCTAGAATGAGAGAGCTGGCAGCCACCTTAGAAATGAGGTGTTGCCTCTGTTGCCCTGCTGGGAGGGTTTACTTGAACCACGTCAGACAGATGGATATTTATCTTACTCTCCAGAGACAGAGATTTTATAGATTGTGTACAGTATGTGATGGTTAGCCACTCTCTGTTGTTTGAGAGTGTGAGTGCATAATAAAAATGACATTTAGATAACAGCTATAGCACCCACACCTTCCATTTATTAGGTACCTATTTGGTTCTAGACCTTGTTTTTGGCTCTTTACATTTATTGTCTTGTTGAGATTTTTAAAAATTTTTTTTTTATTACAGTTGACAATACAGAAGCTTGTTTGTCTAAGGCCGTTATTGACATACATCTGACTCCTGGTGAAGGACTTTTGGAAAATCAAATCTACACAGGGAAGAGCTAAGTGATCGGTATAAGACACAATCTATTCATGTAAATGCCCCCTCACTTTTCTTTCTGCGGGTCAAACTATCATATGTTTGTTGCTTACCTTGACAGGCCTAGTGACCAGGGTATACATTAAATGTCTTTTAGCCATTTTTGTTAAAGTTGATGCTTCAACTGTTTCCCGTTCATACTTGTTAGTACTTATCCCTGCAGTGATACTCAGATATGAATGGAAGGTGAAGGGGAATGAAATGGAATATATAGTGTGATGGTTAATAGTGAGTGTCAACTTGATTGGATTGAAGGATGCAAAGTATTAATCCTGGGTGTGTCTGTGAGGATTTTGCCAAAGAATATTAACATTTGAGTCAGCGGGCTGGGGAAGGCAGGCCCACCCTTAATGTGGTAGGCACAATCTAATCAGCTTCCAGTGAATATAAAGCAGGCAAAAAAATGTGAAAAGGCGAGACTGGCCTAGCCTCCAGCCTACATCTTTCTCCCATGCTGGATGCTTCCTTCCCTCTAACATCGGACTCCAAGTTCTTCAGTTTTGGAACTCGGACTGGCTCTCCTTGCTCCTCAGCTTGCAGACAGTCTATTGTGAGATCTTGTGATCATGTAAGTTAATACTTAATAAGCTCCCCTTTATATAAAATGGAATATATATATATATGTGTGTGTGTGTGTGTGTGTATATATATCTCCTGTTAGTTCTGTCCCTCTAGAGAACCCTGACTAATGCATACAGTGTGACATTTATTAAAACTTAGGTCCAGAGAGGCAGATAAAACCGAGATTCAGAGAGCCTACAGTCATGTAGGGGAATAACTAATAAATGAGAAAAATTGCATTTTCCCTTTTTATTCTCTTTGTGTTTCAGCTTGGTTAATTATCATTGACTTATCACACAATTTCACTAATTTTTTTCCCTTGGCGGTATTGAGTTTATGATAGGTTTGTTAAATGCATTCTTCATCTATTATACCATTGGATTTTTATCTATATATTTATTGTTCTATTTGACTTTTTCTTAGAAATTTTCATCTCTCTACTGAAATTCCTCATCTTTTCACATGTTGTCCACCTTTTCTATTATAGCCTTTAACAAATCTCTGTCTCACAGTTACATTTGGGCCACCTATGAGTCTGGTTCTATTGATCATTTTGTCTCTTGAACATGCTTTGTTTTCCCTCACTTGCTTCTTTTGCTCATCACTTTTAATTAATGTCAGATATTATGTGTAGAAGAGTAATATGGAGATTATTATTATTTATTCTTTGACAGGGGTGTCAGGGAGGAAATACACTTTCTGCTCAACCCTCATAAGTTCATAGCTGGGATCCTTGTAACAAAACAAAGTTTGACAAAATAAAGATAAGCAGGTTTATTAATGTATACAGCACACATGACACTGGAGAAACCCCAGTGAAAGGTAACTTAAGGCAATAGCTTAGAACTCTGACTCATATAACATCTTCAACCAAGAATAATAAATTTCTAGATAAATGAAAGTACAAAGAAAAACAGCCTTAGGCTTCCAAAGGCAGAAAATTGTGGGAAGGTGAATAGATGGGAAGAAACCCTCGGGGTAAGGTTTATTTGCAGATTCTCTGGTGCCTTCTCTGGTTAATAATAGCTGTCTCCAGTAAAGGGGAATTTATATCCTGTCTTTAGGTAGAAAGCAAAGGACAGAGAGAACTTTTCCTTCGTCTGCTGCTTCTTAATTGCCTTTAGCTCAAAAATACGTTTTATGTCAAAAGGCATATTTTGGAATGACATACTCTGGTTTCCTTCATGGGCACAGCCTTTCAGCTAGGCTGTTAATGTGGGAGTTGCATCAATCTAGTCTGCAGTTGAGCTGTGTTTGGGTCTTTTGTTGTTTCTATGGTTACCCTCCTTTTAGCACTGGCTTTGATTTCTACCAGAATCATCTTGGGTTTACGGTGAGACTAGAGTGATGGGGTGTTTGTCTCCAGGTCCTGCTGCACCCTCAGCTTCCAGCCTTCCAGGGTGAACCTTCTTTGCCACTCTGGGCCTCCCCTCCTGGCCCACAGCTCTACTTCTTGCTCCAAGTTTGCTGGTCAAGACATGGGGGTGAGCAGAGAAGGGACCTCTCCATGGTTCTGCTTCAGCCTCAGTCTTAGGCGGGCCCTAAGTGTGCCGGGGTCTCAGTGATTCTACCCAAGTCCTCTGACCTCTTCATGGCAGCCAAACACCACTTTGCATCTTTGGTGCCTCTCGTCCAAGAGGGAAGTTCCTGTGCCTCTCGGTGCAATGTCTTGGTCAAGTGAATTTGCCTGGGATGGCTTCCTGCCTCTCCTCTGGGGCTAGTGTCTTGTTTCTGTATCCTTCCTCCACCCTCTCTGGGTCTACACCTGTGCCATGGGGTGCCAGGTCTTGCCTCCCATCCCCCAGCAGCTTTAGGCACTGCACCTTGTGCCTTCCCCACAGGCACACCTCTGTCCCTCTGTCTTGCCAGCAACCCCAAAGGAGGGCCATGGAGAAGCATCTGCATGGGGTTTGGAACTCCTCTTGTGTCTGTGGTTCTGAGGAGTTCTGTGCTCTCACATGGACCCACATTGAAGCGTTAACACTGTGTTGAGGATTTTACTGTTCTGCTTATCTCCTTCTATGTCCCAGCCTTCCCCTCCTGTGCCCAGGCACCGTGCTGCATCCCCGTTCTCCATGGGTTGCTCATCCTTCCTTAGATTTCAGGTTTCTTGGTTTTCTTGCCATCTCAGCTCTCAGATGGGCTCAAGAAAAATCATGATTTTATAGGTTACTTGTTATTTTTTTCTTATTTTAAGGTGGGAGCAAGGTTTTTGCATCTTTGTATATCCTAGACAGAAGTGGAATTTATGATAAACAGCATTTTAACTTGGACTTCTCACCCAAAAGAATCTGCTATTTCCTCTCTTCCTTGCCTAGTTCCTAAAGGTGTTCTAACTGAACACAGTCATCTGCTAGAAAAGTTTCCACCTTATCCACCCTGTGCAGTCTGGAGTAGGTCTTTCTAACCTAGGACTAGAAATCTGTTAGTGTGACCCTTGAATTCCTGATCACTCATCATCCTGCAGCCTTCATCTCTTTTAAGATTTTTTTTAGCACACACATGCAGTTTTACATAAATCTATAAATGCGATCAAAATAGGTAATGAATTTTTTCAAAAAGCTATAATAATTTACATTTCAATGGCCAATGTATGAGAATATCCACTTCCTGTATCTCTGCTAGAAATAGCAGTTACTTTTTTCCTGTGTATAAAATGATAGCCCATTGTTACCATAATCTGCTTGCCTTTATTGTAAGCTTGAACACAATGTCATAAATTTGCTCCTCTTTAGCTACGCACTTCTGTGAATTGCCTTTTCACACTGTTTGCCCATTTTTCTACTGGACTATTTGTCCCCTTCAAGTGAATCTGTCAGATCTTCTTATGATTATATATTAGCAATTTCCCCTCAAATAATTGTTTTTCTATTTACTTTTTTTTTGTGATACATTTTATCACACGATGATTTTATTTTTGTGAGCTGGGGAATGTGCATCATTTTTTTTAATACAGCTTCTGAGATTCCAACCTTAGTCAAATGAGATTCTTAAGTCTGTAGCTTAAACGTGTCATTACTTAGAGTTGCACAAAGTGTAGAAAAATACAGGCAGCTTTAAAGATCCAGTGCACAAAAGTCAATGAAATGAAGGTAACTCACAGGTGGAGTCCTGCAGAGTTGTGGTTGGGCTGAGTGTACATGGATTCCCTTGTCACCTACATATGTACAGGGAATGGGTGCAGCAAATGCCTAACGTCAGAATCCAGGGAGTTCCAACATAGATCTAATGAAGCAGTTTCTTAATCAACTGCCAAAAGCAGGGAGGTGAGCTTTCAGGGCCATCTGAATTTGTCTCTCCTCACTTAGACTTTATTCCAAAACTGTGTTATTTTATTTTATTTTCTTGAGATGGAGTCTCTCTCTGTCTCCCAGGCTGGAGTGCAGTGGCGTGATCTCCGCTCACTGCAACCTCTGCTTCCTGGGCTCAAGAGATTCTCCTGCCTCAGCAGTTAGCAGGAGATTACAGGCACCTGCTGCCACGCCTAGCTAATTTTTGTATTTTTAGTCGAGATGGGGTTCCACTACATTGGCCAGGCTGGTCTCAGGCGATCCCCCTGCCTCGACCTCCCAAAGTGTTAGGATCATAGGCGTGAGCCACCGCGCCTGGCCTTTTTTATTTTTTTTTGAATTCAAGTGTTTAATCACTTGGAATTTATTTTTATAGGAAGTGAAATAGTGTCAAATTGTATATTTTTCCAGATGTGCAGCTATTTTTGCCAATTCTACTTATTAAAAGGTCTATCCATTTCTCACTAAATAGAAATGCTATCTTTATTATATATTCATGTCTCATATCATCTATTTAAATATCTCCCAGCTAATGCCACATTAATTTTATTGTAATGGCTCTATAGTTTTTCTTATATCTGATAAGTCAAATCTCTTCCTTCCTAGGCTTCTATTTAAAAATTTCCTGGTTATTCTTTGACATTTATTTTCTCATATAAATTTTATGGTCATATAATTCAAGTGAAACTTAATACAATAATTATCATTGTATATTACATTTGAAAAGTTTCACACTTTTATATCAGAGACTTCTCATTCTAGAATATTCTCTTTTTCCATTTATTCATATAATATGTTATATTCCTCAATAAGATATTCTATCATTTTTAATAAAAGTTCTATTTCTTTCTTCTGAATTTCATTCCTTAATATCTTATGCTTGTCTCATTATTATGGGAATTTTTTCTTATTTTTCTTTGTTTTTATTATTAAACTAGAAAAAAAACCTAATGCCTTTTACATATTTATCTTATATCTGTCTGCCTTACCTAGCTCTTCTGTTAATTCTAATTGTTTATATTGTTTTCTGGGTTTCTCTAGTTATAAAATAATGTCATAAAAAGGGACAGTTTTATCTTTTGCAAACATTGTCCCACTTACTAAACTCTGTGTCTAATTACAATAAATAGATCTTTGAAGAAAATAATGTTATAATGATAATAGTAGTAATCCATGTCTAATTTATGATTTTAATCAAACTAGAGGTCGCACTTCATCATTTAGAAGAATAATTCCACTTGCTTTATAGAGACAGTCATTATTTTGCCCAAGCAATTCAAATCTACTTCTTCTACGTACACTTAAAATTTTACATAAGAATGGCTAACAAGGATTTTATTAAATATCTTTTTAACACTTTGTGTTAATTTTCTTTTTTAGGCTTGGATAATGGATCCAACGTGACCAAGGAGTGACTCATCTTTCTGCCTACTCCATGCCCACACCCATCCAGTTGAATGCGGCTGGGGGAAAATAAATAGACCTTAGGTAGCTCTGAAAGCTGTCCACCAATCAAACTATACTTCCATAGCATTTTCCTCTCCCACTCCTCTTTCCAGAAACTTCCTACGCTTTTCCCCATTCCTACCCTTGGTCGATGATGTCACCTTCTGTTCCACAGTCCGAAGAAACTGCAGGCTGATCACCTGTGCTCGTCTCCACTCTCTCCGGCCACTGTCAGCAAGGTTGCCTCCCCTGTGACCTGTGCGTCCCCCTCCTCCCACTTGCTCAGGGACAGTGCTTTTCTCTTGCCCTGAATAATCAATCTTCCTCATGAATATACAAACGTGCTGCTGTTTCTCCATGGGCTGAAAAATAAAACCCCCTCTTTATCTTACTTTTCTGCCCCATTTTTCTGCCTTTCTTACAGTAGAAACCCTCCAAGCTGTCAGCGTTTACTTTCTCCATTTCCTGCCTTCCCGTTCTCTCTCTCTCTTCTTCTTCTTCTTCTTTTTTTTTTTGAGACAGAGTCTCCCTCTGTTGCCCAGGCTGGAGTGCAGTGGCCCGATCTCGACTCACTGCAACCTCCACCTCCGGGTTCAAGCAATTATCCTGCCTCAACTTCCTGAGTAGCTGGGGTTACAGGCATGTACCACCACGCCCAGCTAATTTTTTGTATTTTTAGCAAAAACAGGTTTCACCATGTTGACCAGGCTGGTCTGGAACTCCTGACCTCAAGTGATCCACCTGGCTCAGCCTCCCAAAGTGCTGGGATGAGAAGTGTGCTCCACCATGACCGGCCCCATTCTCTATTGAGCTCCCTCTGATTAGGATTCTGGTCTCTAGAGTTGCACTAAAACAATCCTTAATTTTGGAATTCCTCCTTGGGCATCTTCCTTTTCTATTTAAACTCCCTTAGAAATCTCATGTAGTTTTACAGTTTTAAATAATAACTCTATATTAGAGACTCCCAAATATTTATTTCCAGACAACACTTCTCCCCATCAACTCAAGTCCCATACATCTGATGCTCTACTTGATGCCATTTGGATGTCTAGTAGGCATGAGAAACTTGATGTCTTCAAATCAGTTTCTGATCTCTCTCCATCCTTACCCATACTTGTTCATCCATCAGTCTTCCAGTCTCTCTTTATGATTCTTCCTTATGTAGACTTCTTCTCAAGCCCAAGTTCTTGAAGTCATTCTTACCATTTTTTCTCTCCCCACATCACAAATTCATCCGTTAAGATATCCTCTTGATTTTGTCTTAAAAAGATACCACATCATTTCTCACTATCTTTACCGTCACTACCCTAATCCAAGGTATCAGGAACCTTGTCTGTATAATTGCAAAATTATCCTAATTTTTTCCCCCTCCAATACAGCAGCAAGAGTAATTCTGTTGAAAGGGAGGCCAGGGAATGGCTGCTATAGCTTCCTAAAAGGCAGGCTTACTACTGCCCAGGTGTACCGCAGGATCTGGTTCCCCAGCTTCTCTGGTGAGCTCTTTTGTGCTTTCTCCTGGGATTGTTTTGATCCAGCACACGGTCTTTCTCCCCTAGAGTCTGCTGTGTCTTCTCCCTCTGCCTGGAATGGTCTCCCCACCACGCCCCCAGCCACGCATTTCCACATAGCCAGTGCTCTCTCATCTGTTTCAAGTTTTCAGTCATCACCTGAGTGATCTCAATTCCCCAACACACCCTCTGCCTACATTTTTGTTATTATTATTATTTTTTTTCTAGAGACAGTTTCTCACTCTGTCGCCCAGGCTGGAGTGTGATGGCACGATCTCGGCTCACTGCAACATCTGCTTCCCGAGTTCAAGTAATTCTCCTACCTCAGCCTTCTGAGAAGCTGAGATTACAGGCGCCTGCCGCCACTCCTGGCTAATTTTTTGTATTTTTAGTAGAGACGGGGTTTCACCATGTTGGCCAGGCTGATCTCAAACTCTTGATCTCAGGTGATCTGCCCACCTCGGCCTCCCAAAGTACTGGGATTACATGCATGAGCCACCATGCCCAGCCTCTGCCTACATTCTTTATTTCAGCTTTCATCCATTTCTCTTACCACCACTTAACGTATTAGGTATGTGTTTTCTTCTTAGTTTGTTTCTGGTCTCTGTCTTCACACTAAAGTGGAAGCACCATGAAGGGTGGTAGAGACTTTTCTTTTTACTCTACTTCTGCATTTCTGATACAGAGAGAAGTATATAGAACATTTTAGGTGCTCAGCAACACCAACACAAACTAATAAAATCAGATAAATAAAGGAAAATACTGCTGAAATAAAATTCCTCTTACTTAATAATTTTTTCATCTGTATTCATAAACCAGATCTAGGTACAATTTTTCTTTATTGTTCCATCTTTATCAGATTTTTTAAAGAGCTATATTGCCTTTGTCAAATGAATTGGGGAGGCCTTTCATCTTTTTTTCTAAGGCCTGGAATAATTTAACTTTGAAAAGCTCTCTTTCTTAAAGGTTATATAAAATTCATGTTACATAAACCTCAGCTGGGAACCCATCTGTTCTCAGTGCCTTTTTCAATGGTAGATTTTTAAGTGTCTTTTTCTAAACTCTCTTATGGTAACTGATGTATTTAAGTTTCCCCTTTCTTCTTGGGTGAATTTTGGCAACACATAGTTTGCTGGGAAATCATCCATTTCCTCTAAACTTTCAAATGTCTTGTCAGAAAGTTTCATATATATTTTTATGACTGCTTTAATCACTTCTGTATGTATGGTTCTTCCTTGTTTCTCTCTCATAATTTGGTTTATTTTTGCCTTCTCTCTTTTTCCTTTAAAGAAGTTCATGGGGCATTAATATAATTAAATTAACTTGTGTTAGGATGGCCACTATGAACAAATAAGTATAACTGGGATGTTTTGGGTACATACCCAAAAGAAGTGAAAGCAGCATCTTCAGGTGAAATTTGTACCTGGTGTTGACTGCAGCAATATTCACAATAGCTAAAATGTGGAATGTCTGTCAACCAATGAATGGATAAGGAAAATTCAGTCAATATATACAATGGAATATTATTCAGCCTGAAAAAGGAAGGAAATTCTGACACAAGTTACAATATGGGTGAGCCTTGAGGATGTTATGCTGAGTGAAATAAGCATAACGTATAAGTATAAACACTGTATGACTTCACTTACATGAGGTTCTAGAGTACTCAGATTTATAGAGACAGAAAGAAGAATGGTGTTTGCCAGGGCCTGAGAGTGGAGGGGATGGGGAGTTGTGTGTTGAGGTTTAGAGGTTCAGTTTTACAAGGTGAATCTCTGAGAGAAATGGTGGTGATGGCTTCAGAATAGTGTGAATGTACTTAGTGCTACTCACAGGCTGACAGTGCACTTGAAAATGGTTAGAATGTTTTATGTCATTTGTACTGTCCACAATAAAATATTGAAAAAAATCATTACTTTGATAAAAGAATTATAGTTGAATTTTTAAATTTTTGGTAACTTTTTGTTTTTAATTTTAGTTTTTAATATCCATTTATATTTCGTATTCACTTTTTGTTGGAATTTTTTAGATTCTTAAGATGAGGACAAACTCCCTTTGATTTTTCAGTTTTGTTGAAAATAAAGACGATATTTTATGTGACTTTTTCCCCCCTTCGGGGGACTGCTTTCACTTTGTTCTACAGTTTTAGACAGAAAGAGTATTCTTCTTCATTACTAAAAGTTGTAATTTTTCTTTTGATTATATCTTCGAATTGAGTCATTTATTTGGGGATGTGCTTCTTAGTTCCCAAGAGATTTTACTTTTTAGTCCCTTTATATTATTATATCAGTTTATGTTCACAGAATAAGCTCAACAAAATTTTTATCCACACCTAGACACTGCTGCGGGCTCGGCGCCCCACACCCTGACCCCATCTGTATGCTCCCCTAGAGGTCTGAGCAGAGGGGGCCTGAAGAAGCAAGCCACTCCCCCCTGTCACACGCCCTATGAGGGGCACAAGGGAACGTTTTCCGTTTCACTCTCACTACGTAGATACACATACAAGGTAACTACCAAAGATAATGCATAGAATAATTTGCTTCACTGTAGTAATCACTTGTTTTCATATATAGATACACACATATATATACGTATATACACATATATATACATATATACACATATATGTGTGTGTGTGTATATATATATGAGAACATTATGTTGTGCACCTTAAATATATACAATGAAAGTACAGAGTCTTGGCTGCTGGGGTCTCCAGGGTTGGTGATATCTAGATTATTGTCCAGCCTATGGAGGGGAGAGTTCATGTCCTTTCTCTGCGAGTCTTTTCACAGAAACTAAAACCTCACCAAATCTCATTCAGAGGCCGGGCCACTTCTGCCATTTGACACAGGAGACGAGCCTGATTGTGTCCCATGAATAAAGCTTCGTGGGTGCTGTTTAAAACTATGGGTCTCTTTTGTCTTCAGCAGAAACAATTTTTCATTGTTTTCATATACTTCTAAGATGTTAAAAATACTTGAATATTTACACCAATTTTCAAACTTCTTTATGTTTTATATTAACACTCTCCACAAAAACAACACATGTACATAATATATAAACATTATATATCTTAGATAAAACTATTTAGATAGAACAAAAAACGTGTTCTAGACTAAATTTGTCCTCTGAACAAATTTTCCACCAGCTCTAGTCGTTGCTGTATTTGGGATTCTCGTCCTCCAAGGACTGGGTTTTACTACATGAAGATGCTCCTGTTGACATAAACTACTCAGTGCAAACGTTTACCTGCATGTCAGCACGCAGCCTCCCCAACTCAAACAACTCTTCATGGCCACGTGGTTACAACACACACTTTGGCCGAGGACCCACTTATTTTTTGAGATCGTTTCACCTTGGTCCTGGGGCAGCGAGCTCACCTGAGGTGAGACGCGCCCTCTGTGGTACCGGATGCGGCAGCGGCTCAGAAGGACTGTGCAGAGGATCGCTGGGTAATTGATCACAGCCAGTTTTCTTTATCAATGCTGGGAACGCGGGGGTGAGGCGAGTCAGTCCCAGCTGGTTCTCTGGTTTCTGAGCTGTGGAATCCAACAGGAAGATCCCTTTCCCAGCAGCTAAGCATAGACCTGAGATTTCCCCCTGCTTGACTTCCAGTGGGGACTTCTCTGTGCTCAGCCAGCTGCCTCAGGCTGTGGTCCTTGTTATGTATTTATTTATTTGTCATCAGCTTGGTACTTTTCAATGAAATGTTTTTGCTCGTTGTTGAAAACTTAAATGCAAAAACCAAATCCATTTTCCAATCGTGGGAAATCTTCATCATCTGATGCCATTATTTCTCAAGTGTGCTACGCAGTCGTGTTCTTCTTAGCTTTTACTTTTCTATGAGCATCATACTTAAACCGCATACGTTTACCTGCCTATGTTTCCATGCTGAATTTGTATATTTTGGATTCCAGGGTGACAAATGAATCACTTATTCCCAGAAATGAAGCAGGCTTTTTGACTTCCCTGTAAGAACAGCATGGCGCACGGGCGTCACATGTGAAGGCCCCGCATAGCCGAGCTTTGTTGATCTGTTTCTTTTCAGCTTCAGTAGGGCTCCGTGAAGTGACAACCACGTCCCTCAAATTCTCTCTTGACTGTATTTTTATTTTCATATGTCATACTTCTTACCTAGGCCTTCATATTGCAGTCATCTAAACAGAACAGATCAAGGCTGTGGCTCACCAAAGGTAAAAACTAACTAGGCAAAGCAAAGAAAGAGAAGCAATTTGAAAACTCAGAGAATTCAAATTGTTACTCCTTCTTCACTTTGCCCACCTTTGCTTTTCTTGACCATTCTTTTGTTTGTGCCTTAATATCTCATGCTTCCCAGTTGTAAGATGTAATTAAACAAAATTTTAAAAAAATAGTGTGCCGAGACATTTCCTTTAAAGTGATTAAATCTGAGCAACATTAACTAAATGCTTTAGTAGTTATAATTTTATAAATTCACTTTGTCTTAGAAAATCCATGTGGCTTCCTGCTGAACAGAGTGTGGCCCCTGGAATAGCAAGAGGAGGACCCATGTTGTGTAATTGTGAACAGGGCAGAGCCCCTTCCCTATTTCCTCTGTGAACTGGTCTAAACATATTTTTATAAATATTTTTTAAATATTTTAATAATTTAATTTTTAATTTTTATTTTTTTGATACAGGATCTCACTCTGACACCCAGGCAGGAGTGCAATGGTGTGGCCTCATCTCACTGGAACCTCTGCTTCCTGGGTTCAAGAGATTCTCCTGCCTCAGCCTCTCGAGTAGCTGGGATTACAGGCATGAACCACCACACCTGGCTACTTTTTGTATTTGTAGCAGAGAGAGGGTTTCACCATGTTGGCCAGGCTGGTTTTGAACCCCTCACCTCAAGTGATCCCTCCGCCTTGGCCTCTCTAAGTGCTGGGATTACATGCATGAGCCCCCATGCCGGCCATAAAGGACTGCTGCTGAAAATACAGGATTATAGTTGCCAAACGGTTGAGAGAGGGTTCAATGAACTAAAAATTTAGTCGGAAAGATCGGAAAACTCAGAGTGCACAGATTTGGGGTCCCTCAGGTCAAGAGCAAGTGGAGGCTGGGCACAGTGGCTCATGCCTGTAATCCCAGCACTTTGGGAGGTCGAGGCAGGTGGATCATGAGGTCAGGAGTTCAAGACCAGCCTGGCCTACATGGTGAAACCCTGTCACTAGTAAAAATACAAAAATTAGCCGGGTGTGGTGGCGCACACCTGCAGTTCCAGCTACTCAGCTTGTGAGGCAGGAGAACTGCTTGAACTTAGGAGGCAGAGATTGCAGTGAGCCGAGATTGCACCACTGCACTCCAGCTTGGGCGAGAGAGCGAGACTCTGTCTCAAAAACAAACAAGCAAAGAAACAAACAAACAAAAACAAAAAGCAAGTGGAAGCCCCATTGAGTGTATCCCCATTTCTTTGTGAGGGCAAAGGGCCCAGGGCGGCCTCCCCCGCGGGGCTAGAGATACATCTGCTGGGCCTTTCCACCTACTCCAGAGAATCTCCTGGCTACCTGGCAACTTCACTTCCCTCCTCAAAGCCTCCACAGTCCACCCTACTCGTTTTAAAGGCCTTACCATGTGAAGAAAGGTCTTTTGGGTCCCGAAGGAGCACTGCTTTCTTTTTTGTCTGAGAAACATCCGTCACGTGGGAAGCCTCAGGTGGCACCTCAGGCCTGGAAGGAGGCAGCCTCTGCAGCAGCCAGGGGCACAGGACCATTTTAGGAGGATTTCTCTGCAGCAAAAGGGGAACGTAAGGAAGCTTATTTTCGGTTGAAGTTTGATTTGGTTTTGCCATCTGAATGTTTTTATTATTTGGAAATGTCATTTAATGGCAGGAGCCTATTTTCTGAATACACTGGTCAGCTCGGACTTCACTCGCTTGCAACTGATTTGCATTTCTATCCTCCTGGACCACAGTCTACAGATGGATTAACCGAGAATAGCCAGTTTGGGATGATTTTAGGGCTTCTTGGGTGCCAGCCCACTGGTGCTAGGACTTTTCCCAAAAAAAGAGATAACAAAGAGGGCCGGATGATATGGTTCTTATCTGAGAAAAAGGATATCCATCTTTAAATGAAATATGGCACAAGACAAGTTCTATGGAGAAACTCAAACATGGCTTAAAATTATCTGCTGGGAGGACCATGAGCTCATGAGATGACAGGAAGGATTGAGGGTAAAAAATAACTCATTTTTAAAGTCCTTATGTAGGTCATAGCATACTTTGATGTGGGAGAGACAGAAATGAAATAGTGCAGATAAACCTTATGTGAGTTCACCCTTGGCAGGAACAGGATCATGTTCTAACGATGAGAAGCCACGCTATTCCCAGCGGGTTGGAAGATGAATAAAAGCACCGTCGAGACCTCTGATAGACTAAACCTGCATGTTCAGCACCCGAATACAAAGGAAGACAAAGGAAGCATATTCTACTAAGTTCTTGTATGTTTCACTTTGTTTTATTTTACATACAATTCTCCTATAAAACATCAGTGTAATTTATTTTTGTGTTAATTTAATAATAACATTTTTAAACCTAATATTTTAATTGCAAAAGACAGATGTAGAAATACCGATAAACGTAATAATAATTTTAAAAATCCCATCTGCCATCTTTCCATCTAAAAACATTTACCTTGACCACTTATTAGAACATCTCCGCAGACAACTTTCTATATATTATGCACATACATAAAATGGAAGCAAATCCTTGAATAACAGCTTTCTTATTGTATACCATAAATATATGTATATTGCCTGTGCGATTCTACGTTTGGGCTCTCTATTCTGTTCCATTGATCTATTCGTCTATTCTTTAACCAATACCACAGGCTTCATTACTGTAGCTTTATAATAAGTCTTGAAGTCAAACAGCAAGTGCTTTTGACTTTGTTCTTCTTCAGCACTCTTTTGGCTATGCTGGGTGTTTTACCTTTCCGTATAACCTTTAGAATGAATTTGTTGATATCTAAAAATTAACTTGCTGGCATTTTGACTGGGAACATATTGAATCTATAGATCAAGTTGAGAACAGCTGACATCTTAACAACATTGAGTCTTCTTATCGACACATGTGGAATATTTCTCCAATTATTTACATCTTCTTTGATGTCTTTTATCTGAATTTTCTACTTATAGCTCTTGTACATATTTTCATTAGATTTATACTTAAGTGTCATTTTTGGGTGCTAATATAAGTGATGTGTTTCTAATTTTAAATTATAATTGTTCATTGCTGGTATATGGCAAGCAATTGACTTTTGTACACTTCCTTTGTACCTTACGACCTTGGTACAATCACTTATTCATTTCAGTTTTCTGTAGTTGTTGATTTTTTTTTTTTTTTAAACAGGGATAACCATGTCATCTATGAACAAAGAGAGGCTTATTTGTTCCTTTCCAATCTGTGTAACTTTTTATTTTTATTTTTTGTTAGTTTTATTAGCTAGAACTTTCATTTTGATGTTAAATAGAAATTTCGAGAGCAGATACCCTTGCCTTGTTTCTGATCTTAGCAGGAAAGCATTCAATTTTTCATTATTTATTAAGAGGAGAGCTGTAAGTTTTAATAGATGTTCTATGTTAGGTTGAGGAAGTTCTTCTTTATAGCTAGTTTGCTGAGGTGTTTTATCATGAATGGGTATTGGATTTTTTCAAATTATTTTTCACATGATTATATGATTTTTCTTCTTTAGGCTGTTGAAGTGGTAGATTATGTTAATTGCTTTTTGAATGTTGAGCCAACCTTTCATACCTGAGAAAAATCTTATTTGTTTATTTGAAATGATAATGGCTGAGAATTTTTCAAAATTAATGACTGATACTGGCAGGGCACAGTGGCTCACATCTGTAGTCCCAGTGCTTTGGGAGGTTGAGATGGGATGCTTCAGGCCAAGAGTTCAAGACCAGCCTGGGCAACACAGCAAGACCTCATCTCAATAAGAAATAAAACAAAAAGGCCGGGCATGGTGGCTCACGCCTGTAATCCCAGCACTTTGGGAGGCCGAGGAGGCAGATCATGAGGTCATGAGATCGAGACCATCCTGGCCAACATGGTGAAACGCTGTCTCTACTAAAAATACAAAAATTAGCTGGGCTTGATGGTGCGCGCCTGTAGTCCCAGCTACTTGGGAAGCTGAGGCAGGAGAATCACTTGAACCCGGGAGGTGGAGGTAGCAGTGAGCTGAGATCTAGCTGCTGCACTCCAACCTGGGTGACAGAGTGAGACTTTGTCTCAAAATAGCTAAATAAATAAAATAAAAGGAATAAAACAAAAAATTAGCCAGGTGCCAGAGTGCACTCTTGGCCTTTAATTTTAACTACTATGGAAACAGAGGTGGGTGAACATCCCTTAAGATTGAGGTTACAGTGAGCCGTGTGGGCACGACTGCGCTCCAGCCTGCACGACAGAGCGAAACCCTGTCTTTAAAAACAAACAAACAAACAAACAAAAAACGATCGACTCTAAACCACAAACCCAAACAGTCCTGGCTCCAATGTGTCAGCTTCTGCTCCTGGGTTTCTGCCACAAGTGAACTGTTACTCTCTCTGAGTATCTACCCCTCTTTCCAGTTTTGGGGGCAGCAGTCCACACTGTGACTGCAATTCTCTGATGGATAGAAGCAGAGTTGTTGATTTTCAGTTTGATCAGTTTTTTTCTTGGTCTGAAGATGGAAGTGAGATCTTTTAGGGTCTTTACATGTCAGACCATGTTGTTATTTTTCAAAAAATAAATCCAAAATTAAGAATTTTTTTTTTTTTTTTTGAGACGGAGTCTTGCTCTGTGGACCAGGGTGGAGTGCAGTGGCACGATCTCAGCTCACTGCAACCTCCACCTACTGGGTTCAAGCAATTCTCCTGACTCAGCTTCTGGAGTAGCTAAGACTACAGAGGCACACGCCGCCATGCCCAGCTAATTTTTTGTATTTTAGTAGAGATGCGGTTTCACTGTGTTGCCCAGGCCAGCCTTGAACTCCTGAGCTCAGGCAATCCGCCCACCTCAGCCTCCCAAAGTGCTGGGATTACAGGCGTGAGCCACCGCGCCCAGTCAAATATTTTTAAGTATGTCAAATATGAATTATACATAGACTTAATATTCAGTGTAGTAGCATCATTTTTAATTCTATTTGCTGCTAAAGTCAACTGCAATAAAACCGTATAAGCAAAGTCCTTGAGGTTTTCGGCTTACTAAAGTGAGGACTGAAGACCCATGTCACTATGTATGGCAAAAGACCAAAATCAAACAAAAAGCTTATTAGGTATAATCACCAAGTTTTGTTTTTTTGAGCTTTCCTAGAAAAAATGTCTTTGTTTTGAGGTTTTTGAATAATTGCTGAGCAAAGAACTATAAAGGAGTGATGCTTCTTGTTTTGCCTTTTATTTCACTCGTTTCATGAAGTTGAAGAGCTTTAGCCTATGAATAATGAAAATGCACCTGAATTCTTATTATGACATCAGTTGTCTCCTACTCTGCTCCTATACAGTATAGATCAATAATGTGCAAAGAGCTTCTTCCTTATCCTATACAATTATAAATTTTAAATTGCTACTGTATAGAAATTCTGTTACATTGTACCCTCAGCATTTGCTAAATTTTTTTTCTTTTCTTCAGAGCGTTTCTCCTATGATGGAAAAACTAATTTATTTTACTTAATTCTTAACACATATACACACACGTATATGTGCATCTGTGTGTACATGTGTGTGTCTGTGTGTGTGTCTATATGTGTGTCTGTATGTGTGTATATATATACGATATATGTGCATACATATATGTGTGTGCATCTATGTGCATGTGTATGTCTATATGTTTTAAGAATTAAATAAGCTAATTTTTTCCATCGTGTGTGTGTGTGTGTGTGTGTGTATAAAACACGTCATTTGATCTAGAACATTGTTTGACTAAAATCTTCTGTGTGAAATACTGACTTTCATACTTGCAAGAAACAGTCATACTTTCTGCTACTGCTGTTTGGGGGAGCTTAGGAAAAATTACATATTTATGGGTCAAAGATTTAAAAACGCAGGTCTTCCCAACGTACAGCCTACAGATTTTTCCATTAACAATGAAAATAAGGACTGCTACCATTTATTAAATTTCTACCATATGTGGGGACGATACACACATGACATTCTTATTCCCACAACGTTCACCTTGTGGCAGGAATCTATACGCTTCTTAAATAAAGAGGAAAGCATACTGAGAAAAGTCCCCAAGTTAGTAAATAAAGCTGGAACTAAGACCTTGGACTGTTTTGGTCTTTTTAATAAAATGTTTTCAAAGTGAGGGTGAGATTTGCATATCATAAAATTAATCATTGTAAAGTGTACAATTCCATGCATTTAGTATGTCCACAACTTTGTGCAATAACCACTTTCAATGAAGTTCACAAACATTTAATTACTCCAAAAGGTAACACATATCCATGAAGCAGTCACTGTCCATTCTCATCTTCCTTCAACCCCTGGCAACCACAAATCTGCTGTGTATCTGTGTGGATTTACCTGCCGTGACATTTCATATAAATAGATTCATACGATACATGACCTTCATGCCTGACTGACCCTTTTCTGACCAATCACAAATTCCATGTTGTTTCTTTGATAATAATCTGCCCTGGGCATTTTCTTGCTCACAAACTTTAAAAACAAAATGTTGGGCTGGGTGCAGTGGCTCACGCCTATAATCCCAGCACTTTAGGAGGCCAAGATAGGCAGATCACTTGAGGTCAGGAGTGCAAGACCACCTGGACAACATGGTGACACCCCGTCTGTAGTGAAAAATACAAAAATCAGCCAGGCATGGTGGCACGCACCTGTAATCCTAGCTACTCAGGAGGCTGAGGCAGGAGAATCGCTTGAACCCAGGAGGTGGAGGTTGCAGTGAACCAAGATTGTGCCACTGCACTCCAGCCTGGGTGACAGAGCGAGACTCCATCTCAAAAAACAAAATTTTAAAATGTTGCTTTTAAAAATAATGAATAGCTTTCAAAGGATACTTATAAAATGCATGTTAAGCAATAAGAATAATGATATAAGAAATACCTGTGTACCTGACTCAGTTTAAGAACATGCCAGTGTGCACATGTGCCCAGACACACGTCACTGTTGAAGGCCCTGCAGGCACCTCCTCTAACCTGCCCCACCTCGCCTGTGCCACCATTCTCCTGAATGCTTATCTATAATTCCCTCCCTTTCTTCAGGCTTCTGTGCATATTTCTGTGTCTTTTATTGAGTTCTGCATATTTTGAAATTTATATAAATGGAATCCTACTGGGTGAGATGCATCTACATTGTTGTGTGTCTCTCTGAATGTCTTCTTTTCACTGATGACTAATATTCTATGAAATGATTGTACTAAAGGCCGGGCACGGTAATCCTGGCACTTTGGGAGGCCGAGATGGGCAGATCACCTGAGGTCAGGAGTTTGAGACCAGCCTGGCCAACATGGTGAAAACCTGTCTCTACTAAAACTACAAAAATTAGCTGGACGTGGTGGCACATGCCTGTAGTCCCAGCTACTCAGAGGCTGAGACATGAGAATCGCTTGAACCCAGGAGGTGGAGGTTGCAGTGAGCAGAGGTCGCACCACTGTACTCCAACCTGGGCTCAAAAGGGGGAAAAAAAAAAAAAAAAGGATTCTACTGAACTGTCTCAATCCATTTTTGTGTTGATAGGCATTTGAGTTATTTCCAGCTATGTCCTTATTATGAACGTTGGTATGAATATGCATATGTACATATATATGTATATTCTGGGAGATGAGGTGGAAGGTAGAGTTTTTTTCTGGAGTTTATACATAAAAATGAAATTTCTGGGTGACAGAGAATGCACAATTTCAGCTTTACTGGATAATGCTGATTTTCCAAAATAGTCGTAGAAATTTATACTCTTACCAGTTTTAGAAAAATGTTCCAATCACTACATATCCTCATCAGTACTAGATATTTTCAGACTTAAAAAAAAAGGTTGCCAATCCACTGGATTAGAACATGCATCTCATCTAGTTTTTAATTTGCTTTTCCCAGGTTACTACTGGAGGTAGGATTTTTTTTCACGTGTTCATTGGTTATTTGCATTTCCTCTTCTGTGAAATTACTCTTTATTGCTATTTTTCTATTGGGTACTTGAATTTCTCCTGTTGATCTATGTATTGAAAATAATCATGTCTTGCTTTGTGCTTGTGTTTTCATTGTTTTTATGATATCTTGATTAGCCTCATTTTCAAATGCACTCTAACCTAAATTATTTTAGCATAATAGGTTGTGGTTTAATTTATCTTCTTTATAATTTGCAATTTTCCGTATCCTATTAAAACATCCTTTCCTACCCTGTGAGCATAGACCTATTTTTATATTATTTTCTGAAATTTCTAAATTTGTCTTTAACATTTACGTCTTTAGGGGTTTGATGCAGTAATCTATTTTCATTTATTGAAAAGTCCATTCTTCCTTTACTGACCTACAAAGTGAGCTCTACTGTAATTTCATATATGTTTTATTCAGCTTTCTATTTACCTGTTTAGATACAAATATATAAATTTCTCAACTCTGTATTGTGCTCCATTTATGAATTCATTTATTCCTCTGTCATATGCATTATGGCATTTTTGTTTTTTATTTATTTTTTCTTTCTGAGTTTTTTCATTTTTCTTTTTTTGAAAAACTTCATTTTTAACACCTTCTTCACCCCATTCTACTCCACCCTTGGGAAAATTATTGTAAAGTAGTTAATCTACATAATATTGCTGGTATGTGCTTTTGCATAATGTGTATTTTGCTTTATGCAAATCCATTTTTAATTTAAGTGAACGGTATCATGTTTTATACCTCGTTCTGTTTCTTATCCTTTTTTTCTTCACTAAGCATGGTATTTTTAAGACTCATCTATTTAATAATCTGCAGAGAAGATCTGCTGGTCTCAACATAAATAATACTCCACAGGGCACTGCCCCATGTCTCACCTGTCTGTCTGACCCACAGGCAATGCTGGAGCAAGCACCTATGAACACGTTCCCTTACTGACCTGCATCAGAATTTCCATAGCATAAATGTGTACAAGGGTAACTGCACATACTTGGGTAAGGTTTACACATGCTTAGCCTGACTAGGGTGTGCCAGGTTGTTCTTTAGCATGGCTGTTCCAGTCTACAAGCGCACTCACAGTGAATGGGGCCTTCATCTCCCCTACATCTGTGATACTTGGCATTGCCTAGCTTTTTAAGCTTAGCCAGTCCGTATGCAGAATGTGATATTATATTATTTAAATTAGCATCATTCGGTTTACTAAATAAAGCTTTTGAACATTGATTTTGAACATTGATTCATTGCCTTTCAGTTTCCTTTTCTACAAATAGCCATTTCATATCCTTTGCATATAGTATTAGTTTGTTCTTACATCACTACAAAGAACTACCTGGGACTGAGTAATTTATAAAGAAAAGAAGTTTAATTGACTCACAGCTCCTCATGGCTGGAGGGTCCCAGGAAACATAATAATCATGGTGGAAGGCGAAAGGGAAACGAGCACATCTTACCATGGTGGAACAGGAGAGAGAGAGAAGAGGGAGAAGAATTATACACTTTTAAACAACTAAATCTCATGGGAGCTCATTCAACATCACGAGAACAGCAAAGGGGAAGTCCACCGCCATGATTCAATCACCTCCCACCAGGCCTCTCTTCCAACACATGGGAATTACAATTTGACATGAGATTTGGGCAGGGACACAGAACCAAGCCATATATATATATATATATATATATATATAAATATATATCTATATAAAATGTACATGTTATGTATGTACAACCAAGCCATATATATAATGTACGTGTTATATATGCATATGTATATATAAAGCCTGTGTTTTCTCTACTAGAGTTTGCTGTCTTTTCCTTCTTTATTTACAGAAAATTCTTCTAAACACTAGAATGTAAATATTATTTTTATTTATTTGGCCAATGAAAATATATTCTCTTATTTTTGTAGCTACTAGATTTCTTTACAGTGTTCTTCATTTTGAGGAATGCAATTCATCAGAATCAAGCTTTTCCAAGATATTTTGTTTGCTTTGTTTTTGTTTATAAAACAATCCTTTCCTGACCCTAAATCACATGATATTCTGCCACTGTTTTTTTCCGCTTTTATGGTATTCTCGGTAATTTCTCCAGATCTGCTGTCTAGTTCACTCTTTAGCTTTTTCCCAATACAATGATAAGTCTGTTCATTGAATTTCTCATTTCAATTAGCATAGAAAAGTTTAATTTTTAAAAATCTTCTGATTATTTTTAGGTCACTTTTATGCATCCCTATTTAATTAAACATAGTGAAATGCCTATTTGTATTCAATGTGTAATATTTCCATATCAAAATATTTTTGCTGGTTAGTTCCTGCAGTTGTTGTTGTTGTTGTTTTCCTTGCTGGCACTTGTTTGTGGATCTAGAACTTGTTTCCTTGCGTGATAAGAGACCTTTGCGACTTTGTCCGTAGCTGTCCTTTGAGTCTCCAGTTCAGGGTATGGAGGACTCACATTTCTGCCAAGTGCCTGGGTTCACTGCCAGCCCTGGACGAGTTTGACCAAATGACTAGCCTCGTGTTTAGTGGAGTTCCCAAGCTGCATAAACTCAGACTACACGTTTCCATGAGGATCAGCTTGTGGTCTGAATTTCTCAGAAGACATCGTTTTTCTTCTCCCTACTCAGAATCAGGGTTCCTTGGTCTTCCTAGGTTTGGAGAAAATTTATCAACAGTTCATCTTTGTGCAGAGAGCCCTATTTTCATGAAAAAGTTGTCTCAGCAGACACTGTCTCGGGGGTGAGGGAGGTGTGCTGTCACCAGCCAGAGGACAGCAGAGCCCAGGCTGACTGTGTTCAATAAGGCCTCAGGGTGCTGCAGGCTGGGAGCTCTGCTTCTGGCCCTGAAATCCTGCTAACATGTCCTGCTCAGTCTCCCATTGTCTCCCTAACTTGCTACTTTTTTTTTTTTAAATGAATTGATGATGTAAAATATCTGATTCAGAATTTGACTTCTATTTCATGGTTGAATTAGTTAGGGGCCCAACATGTCTTCACTTACACAGTTTACCTACCTATAGAAAAGGTATAAATCCTTTGTTTCTTGGAATAAAATCTCAGGGTCTCCATGGCGTGGCAGTGCTGTGGCACTCTGAACTTGCGGTTATTAACATTCCACCTGCACTGTCGTGTCAAACTGCCTGGCCTCGCTTTTCTCTCTTCGATGTTTTCAATTTGTCACTCGCAGGGTGCTTTTCCCTTCATGCTGTCATTGTGATTTTGATTTCACTCAACTCAGCAGGCGTGCACAATCACCAGGTGGTGGCTCCCCGTTCCAGCACAACTGTACCCATCATCTTCCTCATCCTCTGGGTACCAGAACCAGCCTTCTTATTCCACAAAGCCTTCCCTGCCAACTTGGAGCCACTTCAGACTCACAGCTTCGAACTCCTCTGGAGTGGACTGAGTTACCGACATCCCTGATTCAGATGATGAAACTCCTTATCCGATTTTCTTACCAGATTGTTACCTCCTCGAGAGCAGCAATCATTATCTGCTTTTTTGGTGGCTTTACTTCAGCATCCTATACACTGTTGGTTCATTAAGTATTTGATATCTGTGGAACACATTTCTAATGTTAAATGATCTTGTTTTAGACTTGAGATAACACCATCTCTTTTGTTTTATTGCATGACAATATCACATACATTTTAAGAGCTCTAAACAGAGTTGCGGATATCCTATTCATCTTTGATTTGCACCCCTCTTTTGGAGCTCACCACTTAGATTCTTGGCTCATGAATCTGTTCAATGAGTATAAATGATTGAGTCTCTTAGCTCCCAGAAGGGTTAACTAGAAAATTAGTCCTCAACTTGAAACTTCAATTATGTACATAAAATCTATGCACCCTCCTCATTAAGCACTTTTGTCAGCTGAAGCTAGTCTTCAATTTAATAATTTTATTAGTATTCTAAAATTGTAGCAGGAAAGATTAATTTTAGTAATAATTAGAAAATTGAGCATTAAGTTATTTTTTTTCCAACAGAGTTTTCTTCATACTGTTATATTTCACTTTGTTTTAGCAAGGCAGTAGATGTACAAACGGAAAATAATTTACTTGTGTGTGACCTAACTAATGCATTTTTAAACAGAATGTAAAGTTTTGTAAAAACACTAGAATTCCTGTTTTATTAACTAAGCTCCAAATAATGCTAGCCTCACCAAAAAAAAAAAAAAAAAAGAAAAAATCATGTCTATTTTGTTAGAGCTACCATCTTCTAACTTTCTCATCAGCTTATATGAAACGTATACAGCAGCAGGAATTGAACAGAAACAATTAAGGATATGGAAAGTGTATCTTTCCAGTGAGATTTGCTCTGCACACAATACGCATGTCAGGCCCTGCATGATGTATGCTTTCTGTCTGGCCTTCCCCCAATCCCCACCCTTTTCTTACAGTTTTCTTCCTTGTCACCCCAGCAGCTGAGCAGCTGTGTCTTCTGAGCTGGTGCATAGGTCGGCTTTGGCATGAACTCTGTCTTCCTGCATCATCCCTGCACATAGCAAGATGCCTTCCTCATGCCAATCTGCTCACACTATTTGCTCATTCCTTTGTTCAAATTGCAAATGTGAGGCAATTGGGGTGCTAGAATCCTGACATAGGTCTCATCATTGGATGTGGTCCTGCCCCATTTATGGGGTCAAAGTGTCAACATTTTAGGTATATATACCTCAAAGTGGAAGGAGACCGGAACTCTAGGTTAAGCCGCATGTCAGCTGTGTAGTGTCATTTAGGACTCATCGCGAGGTGAGCCATTGCAGGAAGCAGTGAAACCATGGGGGCAAGGAATATTTCAAAGGCCCAAGGACTATTTAAACATCAACAAACATTGTGTCTGGACCCAATGGGATATGGAGCTTGTTGTCAGGTGACATGGAGCTTGTCAGGTGACATGAGGAATCTTGTGTCTATGATAGAATCTGTCACTAGTAGTGGAGAGAGAGAGCCAGCTTCCAAAAGGCCAAAAATGGTACAAGAAAAAGGAGAGGTGTGGTTGAGTAGTTAAAGAAAATTGTGAAGATTTTTCTAAGGAGGTTGTGAAAATTTGACTTCTCTGCTGCCATTATTAACAACACCTTTTCCATGGAAGTTTCTGTGCTCTGGTCTTCTAGAGGAATAAGAATCCAAGCTGAATATATGTATTTTTTTGAGACAGGGTCTCACTCTGTTGTCCAGGCTGGAGTGCAGTGGCGTGATCTTGGCTCACTGCAACCTCCACCTCCTGGGTTCAAGCTATTCTTATACTTCAGCCTCTGGAGTAACTAGGACTACAGGTGCCCGCCACCATGCCCAGCTAATTTTTGTTGTTTTAGAGACAGGTTTTTGCATGTTGGCTAGGCTGGTCTCAAATTCCTGGCTTCAGGTGATCCATCTGCCTTGGCCTCCCAAAGTGGTGGGATTACAGGCATGAGCCACCATGCCCTGCCCAAGCTGAATTTTTGTATGTTTTATTGGAAATGTAGAAACATTCCATTCACACTTAATTAGTCCATTTGGAAAATATTGATTAGAATTTCCCATTTTCTAAAAAGTATTTTTCAGCTAGTACTCCAATCACTGTTATTAACATCATCTCTACAAAATCAGTCAGTCTCCTTTAAGCTTTATGTTATGAGCAATGTCAGTTTGATTACTTAACAAACAATTAAAATGAGTTGTAATTTTATATCAGACTTTGAGCCATATATGGATTGATGGATGTTCTTAAGTCAACATACTTTAAAATTCAACCAAACAGGTAATTATCATATACCATCAAATATAATTATAGGTGCTCATCTCCATAAAACCCTACAACTTAATATCACATATTAGCAGTTAATCATATAGTTTAAATGGGTCTATGATGCATTTTTATGAACTCTCTAATCTGCATCAGTGAAGAATTCACACAGCACATGAGAAAAAGATTAAACGAATGCTCAAGGAAAAAAGGATGTATTTTTAAATATTTACACTTCTGAAAGGAAGCGTGTTCTAATTCAGGAGCCTTGACTAAGAGTTAAGAATCAGATCAAAGCAGCCCATTCTGAGAGGTGCCACCCAGAGAAACCACTCCCATTATTACACTTGCCTCCAAGGACAGCCAGACCAATGGACTATGTCCCCACCCCATGTTTTCATTATTTCCCCTGCCAATGAACAATCCTTTTAACAGCAAATACACTATGAGGATTTTTTGGGTTGGTTTCCATTGGCTTAACCCTGACAACTCACTAATACCAAGCTTCATGACACAACCCTTTTATTCCCAGGAATGGTAAGTGGTTCCATCTGCAAATTCTTCAGAAGAATTCTTGTGTATTGATATTACCTCCTGTGGTCTTGTATCATCTCCACTGAGCTGTGAAGTGCTGATGGTAGCTTGTCAAAGTGACTATGCTTCTTCACCTATCCTTCTATTCAGTGTGAAGGCTACGCCTGTCTTACCATTTTTAATTGTATAAAAGGAAGTTGGATATATAAAAACAAGAAAAGGAGCCGCTTTGATAGTTTAAAAAGCCCAGGCTGAAATGATGCATTACAAAGTATATAGATTCTGTACTCCAGATAAGATGGGGTTTAGAGGCAGTGGTAGAAACGTTTGCTCCTTGATGGGGAAGGTAATAAACTCCTGCTCTCACTGCGAGAATTGACCGTGAGGCGGGGTCAGGAATCTTCAGGGGAGAGGACAGCGGTGCGGTCCCTGTCTAGGTCTCCATTTACACCTGAAGATGGAGCGGAATACACACTCCAGATGCCTGGAACACCATTGCGTGGGCGTGTGGGTCCCGGCTCTGAGGGATACACACTCCAGACGACTGGAAGTCAATAGCCTGGGAAGCGCAGGTCACACCCCGAGGGAAAAGGCTTAAGGACGAACGTCTGCAGAAGGAGGGGACAAGGATGGGAGGCAGCAGGGTCACTGGGCTTTCCAGGACTCAGAGAATCAAAAGGCTTCCAGGTCATTTCTGGCACAGCTGTCAGTGGTTACAGGAAGCAGTTTGGATCCCGGACTCCTGGAGATGAACAGCTTTATGGTGAGCTCAGCTCTGAGTGTGGAAGCGTTGCCATCCCAGGGGTTTCTGTCTCAGAAGAAACGGAAATCTGGTGAAAGGATGGCCGGACTGGCAAGAAACCAGTGGTTTAGCTAGAAAAAGAATTTGCTACTGTTGCCAGCCAAGGCTTTGTTTGTTTTGGGGAACGAATATTGCTCTGAGTGAAATATCCATTTCTGGCATCTATTAAAAATTGGTTATGGTTCCTTGTTTTATTTATATCATTACATTTTTTAAATGAAGGATTTAATTTGCTTTTGCTCCTATTTGTTGCTGACATTGCTCAGTTCTTCAAATGGCTGCTGTCTTTCCTCTAGTACTTAGTCTGCCATCCAGAAACAATTCAAGGACACCCAAGAAACTTCAGCTATTGTATTGGTAACTATAACACAACGATTAACAAACAGGATAGGAAGGGGGAGAAGGCAGTCAGGTAGGAAGTAGACAATCTAACACTGAGAGAGCACTCCCCAGTATAGGCACTGTGTGGAAGTTTTACCCCAATGATGCTTCATTTAATTTTCACCAAAAGAGAGCGAGGTCCTTCCCCATCTGAGGGACAAGCCTCTGACACCCATCTCCATAGCTGTAATCCCACAGGTTGGCCATGGCTGAGTAGGTCAGGGACAGACACCTCCTGGAAGCTGGGTTATCGTCTTCTCACTCTTTGATTTGGAATTCAGTCTTTATCATTGAAGGGTTAGAACTGTAATAGACAAACAATTGGGAACTAAGAGGCTGCCGGATCCTGTTACATGAATTAGCAAAATAGGCCATCAGATGGGTAGATGGAGAGAGACAGAAAGAGAGATGGACAGATGGATGGATTGAGAGATGAGAGATGACAGCTAGAGGAAGGGAAAGAGGAGAGAGGGAAGAAAGAAAGGACACGAGAGAAAGAAAAAGAGAGAGACAGCAACTTACAGAAAGAAATGTGCATGGGAAGCAGAGCCCTGGTTCCAGTTTCTTCCTGTAGCTCCTCTGCATTCCTATTCCTTGGTTCCATGAGACACCCCTAAGTCCTTACAACAAACTCTCATTCTAAGCTAAAAGTTTGTTTTTGTTGCCTGCACACAAAGACTCCTAACTAATGATACAGTGAACAGAATGACTGAACTCTGTGTAATAGGATAACCTGATAACACTTTTAAGATCAATTAGAATGGGACCAAACTAAAGGCAAAACACGTGAGCACAGTGAAGCCCTATACAGTCATTAACATTCTCCTTACTTAGAGCCCGTGATAATTAGGGAGTGACCTGCAGCAGTTTCCTTCACTCTGTGAGCCATGCATGCAAATGAGGGTTACAGGAGAGGAATGCAGACCTGGGGCCCACCCGCATTCATGAACAATCGATGGGGCCATGACAGGTCACTCTGATCTGCCCAATGCCCCTAGCTGCTGCTGGTAGACTTGTAGGATCCTATAATTTAGGCTTCTCCTTAATTCAGATGAACTGTGACTTTTTTGTGCCCTTCTCTGTTCCTGTTATGTGGAAGAAATTTCATCTCTTGGTCATTTATGCATTTTAAGATTTGATAGCCACCCTGGTGGCTCACGCCTGTAATCCCAACACTTTGGGAAGCCGAAGTGGCCAGATCACAAGGTCAGGAGATCGAGACCATCCTGGCCAACATGGTGAAACCCTGTCTGTACCAAAAATACAAAAAAAAAAAAAAAAAAAAAATAGCTGGCATGGTGGCACATACCTGTAATCCCAGCTACTCAGGAGGCTGAGGCAGAAGAATCGCTTGAACCAGGGAGTCGGAGGTTGCAGTGAGCTGAGATTGCACCACTGCATTGCAGCCTGGTGACAGAGTGAGACTCCATCTCAAAAAAAAAAAAAAAAAAAGATTTGATAGCAACCCTTTAGAGGCTGACATGAGAAATAAGTGAATTAGTATTTAAAAGACCATAGAATGCCTGGTCCATAGTAAGCAAGTAAAAGTCTATTCACTGCCTATACAATAGCCACATGTTTCTCTCCATTTCCCAGCCCACTGAGACTTAGGTGGGGACATATGACAATTTCTGGCCAATGTGCTGTGAATGCAAGTGACATGTGCTATTGTGGGCTGAACCCAAGGGGAATTTTAACATGAGCCTGGGTTTACTCTGCGCGTTTGGACCCTGTTTGACCGGTGTCTTCATGGCCTCCTGCTCTGGAAGGTGGAACAAAGCACTTGAGGGATAGAGCTGAGCCTTCCTCTACATGTTGCAAAGGTAGAATGTGTGAAAAAAAAGTCTTGATTCTGTTGAGCCTCTAGGGTTTAAGGATCCTGTGATAGCACAGAATCATCTCTCAAATTAAGAGACAAACATGCTGTCTCATGAGCTTGCAGTCTATCTACAAGACTGAGACAGGGCAAACATTTTCTTAAGAAACAAAAAGGTAAAATCTCATCTACAAACCTTACAGCTTTCTACAATTCTCCTCCCCTGGAATTCTCTGCCTTCCTCCTTTCTTGACGTCCTTACATGACATGAAGGAGTGAATTGTCCTGTAACACACATGCATGTGAAGGCATGGGATCCTACAGGTCGGGGTTTCTTCCTGCCTTGGCCACTCCTGTTTGACCTGGGACAGTCTATGCAAATTATCTGCACTTCCAGATTCTCACCTGGGCATAGAGAGGAAGAAAGCTACTGTCTCAGTGTTGGAAAATTAAGCAGAGGAACACAGGGGCACCACGGTGCCTGAAATGTGCCATCGGTGTTAGCTATGACGACGAGATGATGAGTAAGCAGATCCACTAACACGAAATTGGCACATGAGCCCGAGGCAATGGTGCAGGTGCGTAGTCAAATTTACCTCCTAGGATATTCCTGTTACTGCTACTCGGGGACATTCCTGGATGGACAGAGCTCAAACTTGGGCTTTCGTTGTAGAACGTTTTGTGTTTGCCAGTGTGTATGCTTTTGACTCTTATCAGGGAAAGCTGGTGAATGCAAGGGACTGTTTAATTATCTACTTTGAGGCCGGGCGCGGTGGCTCAAGCCTGTAATCCCAGCACTTTGGGAGGCCGAGACGGGAGGATCACGAGGTCAGGAGATCGAGACCATCCTGGCTAACACTGTGAAACCCCGTCTCTGTTAAAAAAATACAAAAAACTAGCCGGGCGAGGTGGTGGGCGCCTGTAGTCCCAGCTACTCCGGAGGCTGAGGCAGGAGAATGGCTTAACCCCAGGAGGCAGAGCTTGCAGTGAGCTGAGATTTTGCCACTGCTCTCCAGTCTGGGTGACAGAGCGAGACTCCGTCTCAAAAAAAAAAAAAAAAAATTATCTACTTTGTAATTCACTGTGGTACTAGCAGTGTCTTGCCTAAGGAAGGCTTTACATTTTCTTTAGGCAGCAAATGCAGAATTAGTTCATACACAAAAGGTATTTTTTAAAAAGATTCCGTACAGGGTTTGTGATTTTCCTTCATGACTTGATATAATCTACCTGCTTGTCCCTTAAGAAGGGAGAGGTGAGAGAGCCAGCAGGTCTAACTGGCTTTGCCTGCCTCTCAATGAATATCATTTCTGGCTGTGCACAGAGAGGAATTTCAAGGTTTATGGGTGTGCTGAGAAAAAATGGTAGAAATCTGCCTGCTGGGAAGCAGGAACTCAGCAAAGTCCCAGATGTCCTAGGGCGGGCACTGAAGCCGAAGTCCGGAGGTGAGGAAGGGCTTGAGTCTTGCCGATAAACCAGCTCCTCGTGTTTTAGTGGGCGAGGTCGGCTTTTGTAAGAAGAGAGTGGCTGGACTTGTTGCTAAAATAAAGGCCATCACTATCCAACAAAACCTTCTTTTTTTCTCTCCTGAAACTAGAAGAGTGATGGGGCATGACATTGCTTCAACTGGTCAAAGGGTTATGTGGGTGAGTTACAAAGTCAAAGTGTATGCCAAACAGGTGTCAACATGAAGTGAACCAGCAGTTCAGGCCCTTACTTCCAATTAGTTTATAATTGCAGAACAATTTAAAGCAATGTATTCCTTAAGTTCCAAAAGCCACTGAAATCAGTGGTGAAAATGTGTGTTCATCACTGAGTTGGTAGCAGAGAAACTGAGGCAAAGCAAACCAGGGTGGAGGCTGTCCTTCTCCTCTTTGGTGCCCAGAAACAGAACTCTCCATTATCTGAAGCTGGCTTCATTTGCTGAGGAAGCCACTACTCCATTTCTAGATAATCCTAGAGGTCTTTTTTTAATTTATTTCAATTATTAATTATGATTATTATTGATGAAAGACAGATTATGCTTCTGTTTTCAGTTTTGCACTCTAGATTTCTATATGTTTTTTTCTTTTTAAATCTTTTTTCTCTTCTTGGACCTTTTTTTCTTCTGTATAGCTGTTCTTCCTGGTGGATTTCCTCAACATAAGTTCCAAGCATTCTCTTGATTATTTTTTATATCATGCTTTTAATTTCTAAGTGCTATTTTTTGGTCTCTGGATATTTCATTTGTATATAATATAATGCCCATATTCTTGCTTCACAGATGCAATGCTTGGAAATTTTCTTCTCCTTGCATAATCGTATTTCTTTCAAGTGATTTTCCTTTATTATTGTTTGCAATTTTGTTTTTGTTTTGGATTCAATTGCTTTCATGTTAGAGGCTTTTCTCAGATATTAGGTGGTTCCTTGTTTTATGACCATAATTAAATAAATAATTAGCTAAATATTTCCTCACATCCAGGTTTGGATTCTATTTCTCTGGGTCAGTAGTTACTGTCATACATCTACTTTGCAGCTTTTAAAAGTGTACTGACAGAATTAGAAAAAAAAAATCTTAAAATTCACATGGACTCAAAAAAGAGCCTGAATATCCAAAGCAACCCCAAGCAAAAAGACTAAAGCTGGAGACATTACATGACCTGACTTTAAATTATACTACAAGGCTATAGTAACTAAAACAGTGTGGTGCTGTTATAAAAACAGACACACGGATCAGTGAAACAGAATAGAGAAGCAAGAATAAAGTTACATACCCAACTGATCTTCAACAAAGTCAACAAAAATGTACATTGGGGAAATGGCATCCTCTTCAATAAATGGTGCTTGGAAAATTAGATAGCCACATGCAGATGAATGAAAGTAGACTCAGACCTCCTATCACATACATAAATTAACTCAAGATAAATTAAGGACTTAAATATCAGACTTCCAGGAGACAACCTAGAAAAAAACTATTGTGAACATTGGTCTAGGCAAAGAATTTATGACCATGTCTTCAAAAGTAAATGCAACAAAACAAAAATAGACAAATGGGACTTAATTAAAGTAAACACAGCCAAAAAAAAAAAAAGATAAAACATAAACCTGCAAAATGAGGAAACATATTTGCAAATTATCATCCAACAAAGGTCTAATCTAATCTCCAGAATTTACAAGGAACTCAACTCTACAAGAAAAAAAGCAAACAACCTGATTAAAAATTGGGCAAAGGATATGAACAGACATTTTTCAAAAGAAGACATTCATGTAGTCAACAAACTTATGAAGAAAAGCTCAACATCACTAATCATCAGATAAATGCATATTAAAACCACAATTGTGACACTATCTTACACCAGTCATAAGGGCTATTCTTAAAAATTTCTAAAACCAATGTTGGCACAATGTGGAGTAAAACAAACCCTTATACACCATTGGTGGGAATGTAAATTAGAATAACCTCTATGGGAAACAGCATGGAGATTTCTCAAAGAATTAAAAGTAGAACTACATTCATTTCAGTGACTTTACTCTTGGGTATCTACCCAAAGGGAAAGAAGTAAGTATATAGAAAAGAGAGCTGCCATCATGTGTTCACTGCAGCACTATTCACAATAGCAAAGATAGGAAATTGACCTAAACGTCCACTATTGGAGAACTGGATGAAGAAAATGTGGTGTATATATATTATGGAATACTACTCGGCCATGAAAAGAATGAAATTGTCTTTTGTAGCAGCAGGGATGGAACTGGAGGCCGTTGTCCTAGGTGAAATAACTCAGAAATAAAGTCAAATACTACATGTTCTCACACTTAAGTGGGAGCTAAACAGTGGGTACACAGGCACCCACAGGGCGGAATAATAGACACTGGAGACTCCAACATGTAGAAGGCTTTGGGGAGTGTGAGTTTAAAAATTACCTACCAAGTACAGCATTAACTACTTGGGTAATGGGTACAATGAAAGCCCAGGCTTCATTGCTGCGCAGTGAAAAATGTCTGTTCATGTCCTTGCCCGATTTTTAATCAGGTTCTTTGCTTTTTTTCTTGTGGAGTTGAGTTTCTTGTAGATTCTAGAGATTAGATTGGACCTTTGTTGGATGCATAGTTTCCAAATATGTTTCTCTATTCTTCAGATTTATGTTTTCTCTAAACCTGCAGATTCATGTTTTCTCTGCGGGTGTATGTTGTGCATAACCACCGTGTTTTCTTTTTAAGATTTTTTTTGGAAGAAATCTGCACTTGTACCCCCTAAATCTATACAAATTTAACAATGTTTTTTAAGTGTGCCAATGTTTTTACTTTTTGAATTTTTTTTAAAGTGTGATGATGTTTTTACCTTTTGCATTATCCCTTTCATTACAGGTTTGTGTCTTTAACAAAATCCCTTTGGAATTGTTTATTTTGCTTCAGAAGAGAGAAAAAGTCGACACCTGCTTTCCTTCTGCCATCGTCGTCAGGAAGTGTCCTCTTGCTCATCTCCTGTCCAGTGATACCTTCCTGCTGTGCCCCCTGGAATGGCTCTTACTGATTTTACCAGCCCTTTCCATATCACTGCACCCAGTGGGAACGTCTTCTCACCAACCTCAAGTGTGGCCATGCTATCTCCTTCCTGAGATACTTTCCTCTGCAGATTGCCCTGCTGTGATAGCCTAGTCATCATCATCCCAGACACTCACAGTACCCTGTCCCAGAATCAAATCAGAGCACTTTGACACAAAGCAGCCTCCAGGCAGGGGTCACCTTGGGATTGTCAGATCCATGTCACTCCAACAGAGCTTCTTCCTTCCCTCTCACTGGTTTCTGCCAACGGAGGGGGGCCAGGCGCCACACTCACACTCCTTGAATCTGAGTCAACCACCACGCAGGATTTAAGAAAAATATGCTTACCAGATGATGCTGGCCAGGCGCAGTGGCTCACACCTGTAGTCCCAGTAATTTGGGAGGCCAAGGCGGGTGGATCACTTGAGGTCAGGAGTTGGAGACCTGCCTGGCCAACATGCTAAAACTCTCCCTCTACTGAAAAACAAACTGCCTCTTCAGAAAAAAAAAAATAGCCAGGCGCGGTGGTGTTCTCCTGTAATCCCAGCTGCTGGGGAGGCTGAGGTGGGAGAGTGGCTGGAACCTGGGAGGCGGAGGTTGTGGTCAGCCGAGATTGCACCACTGCAGTCCAGTCTGGTGACACAGCAAGACCATCTCAAAACAAAACAAAACAAACAAAGAAACAACAACAGAAAAATGGAGAGATGATGCTGCACGCCTGGCATTGTTATCTCAAAAGAGTGATCATTCTACATCCATTCTTAGCAAAACCTGCTGTTTTTTGCAAACCCCAATAAATTATTGTATGTGCCTCATAAACTGCTGTAGAATTTTGTCCAGACTCAACACCAGAATTTCTCCTTGAAAATCAGGAAAACAGCCAGTCTGTGGCATGTCTTCCTTTCATGAAGAATTGTCAGTTTCCTGCACACGTGGAGGTTCCTGAGGCAGCACAGGGCCTGGTGTTTATGGAAACATTGAAGTGCACACCCTGATCCAGCCCATCTGAACAGGTTAACCTCACCTCTCCAAACTGGGGAGGTTATTTTCTCTGATGAAGAAGATTTAAAAACCGTGGAACAGAGCAATTTTGTTTTCTGTCTGCCCCATGTCACCTTCACGCCTTGCCCAAAATGATTTTGTCAAACACCCAGTGAAAACAACAAGTTTGTTTTTCTGTTTGTGCATGTGCCGTTAAACTTTCTGACAGGCTTCGCATATTCTGCACTTAAACTTTCTAGAAAATGTTCCTACAAGTCCATGTGCCTTTGAATATGTCCATGGTTAGATTAAATTTATGGAAACCCCGCTTATATACACTGGTATTTTAAAATATATCTCCCCATCCATTCTCTCTCATTTTTGGTTTTTTATATTTTGGGTTGTTTTAAGCCTTGTTATTTATAATCTCGTGAGTTAATCTTTCCATTTTTAAGGTGGTAGAACCACTTTCATAGAGAATAATTGCATCATGACAAAAGTTGCTGCTTGCTCAGAAGTGACAGAGCATGAATTTAAAGTTAGGCCTGTCTGACTCCAGAGCTGGCATGTGTAGACACCGATGGCAAAACGCAGACACATGTGTCCTGTTCCTGCCTTGGTGTGGCTTGGACGTTGGGATTATAGCAGGCTGTTAAGGTTGAGAACCACTGGCCTGAAGCAGCTCAGGCCACCTGACAGCTGAGGGTTGGAGGAGGACAACCAACATTATTCCACAGACCGCCACGTGGGCCTGAGTTGCAACCTTACACCCATAGAAGGTAAGACAGGGAGACGAGGGACCCCAGCCTTGAGAGGAATGAGTGACAGCAGCTTCAGCTGACCCCTGCTCAGCTTATTCTGTTACCATAGACATGACTTGGGTTTAGAAATAAGTGTCGCCTCAGACTTGAGTTCAGCAGATGGTGTGATGGAGACAGAGAAATATGGAATAAGAAGGGGAACAGACAGTGGCCAGGACTGCAGGCTGCTGCTGGGCCCTAGAACACCAAGTTCGGATTGTTTTCTTGGTGATTCAGAAGCAGAAGTCTCAAAGTAGAAGGAAAGTTAAACCAATGTGCAGCCAATCAGGATGCTATTCAAAGAAGACTTGCTAAACAGTAGTGTCTAGGTTTTCATTGTTCTTCCTCCCACTTGTTTTTAGAAGCTGCAAGACCACACAAATTCTGGGTGGACCAAAGAATTCTTATCCTCAAAGGGAGAGAAAACATTATTGGCTTTGCCAGTTCTTTAGTGCACAGATCAAAGACTCCAAGGACAGCCGGGTGTGGTGGCTCATGCCTGTAATCCCGGCACTTTGGAAGGTCCAAGTGGGCAGATCACTTAGGGCCAGGGTTTCGAGACCAGCCTGGCCAACATGGTGAAACCCTATCTCTACTAAAAATACAAAAATTGCTCAGGTATTGTGGCGTGTGCCTGTAATCACAGCTACTCGGGAGGTTGAGGCAGGAGAATCGCTTGAACCCGGGAGGCAGAGGTTGCAGTGAGCTGAGATTGTGCCATTGTACTCTAGCCTGGGAGACAAAGTGAGACTCCATCT
>NW_012117433.1:934985-1049332 GCF_000951035.1 Colobus angolensis palliatus | reverse complement strand
TGAAAAATCACTGGATTAAAGTGAATGGGGAACTGAAATTGTTTTAAAAAAAGAAACTTAAAAAAGATGCATCATGAATTTTTTGTTAAAAATATTTTGATGAAGAAGCCAAACTGGATGAAAAAAAACAAACTGTGTCCTTGACAGTCTAGAAGGAGGTGGCATGAAATGGCCTGCCTGTCTTTGACTGTGTGCATGTGTGTATGTGCACATAATTGTGTGTATATGTGTGTTTATGTGTGCATGTGGCTATGTGCAATACTTGTGTGTATATGTGTGCATGTGGCTTTGGGCAATACTTGTGTATATATGTGTGCATGAGTGTGTGCATGTGCATATGTGCACATACTTGTGAGTGTATGTGTGTACACATGTGTATGTGCACATATTTGTGAGTATATGTGTGGATGTGTGTATGCGTATGTGCACATATTTGTGTGTATATGTGTGGATGTGTGTGCATGTGCATATGTGCATATACTTGTGTGTATATGGGTGCACACAAGTGTATGTGCACATATTTGTGTGTATATGTGTGGATGTGTGTGCATGTGCATATGTGCACATACTTGTGTGTATATGGGTGCACACAAGTGTATGTGCACATATTTGTGTGTATATGTGCACACATGTATGTGTACATGTGTATGTGCATGCACATGTATGTGTATACCTGGAACCAACTAAGCCTACTGTGACATGTCATCTCTCCAAGAACCACATGGCCAGTGTTCAAAGTCACCCCCACTTAGTCTGGGACAGGGCGGCACAGATCTACTGTGCTCATCTAAGATGAAGCGTTGACCAGATTGCAGAGAAAGCAAGCCAGAGTCAAGATGTTGGGGGCACCTTTCATTACTGTTGGCCAAATGCAATTTAATCCCCTTTTTAAACCTTCAGAATGATTACATATTAATTGTATGGTCATCCCTGTCTCTGTAAGTATGTTGTTTTCTTTTGGGGGAGAACTGGCCCTGAATCTATGGATCTGTGGCCATATTATTTGACATTTTGTCATTTAAAATTGTCTCCAGGTTTACGGTACAAACATTGTCCTGAGTGGTGAGAAAGAGCTGGCTTCCAACAAGATAACTTTTTAAAGTATCACCAGGACCCCCACATTTTCCTTGGAAGACTCCATCCTGGAAGCCGCTCTCTTTAAATACTGTCTAATCTTACTCCTCCCTTTCATGTGACAGAATGGATACAATATTTTATCCATGACAAGCCCAGAAGAGAAATTCCATTATCATTCTCTCCAGTAACACAGTATAACAGAAACTAATCTCAGTGGAGAAATATTCCTCCATTTCATGTGGACGGCTGAAACATTTGCTGCCAAAATTCCATGACAGCCATTTGTTACTGACATGGAGAACATTTTCTTAGAACCGTCATAAAAGCACCTTCCAAAAAAACCACAGGGCTTATGAATTGCTTTCAAATATGCAACTGATTTTTATAAAAATGAAAGAAAAATTAAAAATCTCTATACACTGCTGATTTTGAAGTAAAGCATGCTTTCTCTTAGGTTTTAAAAACATTAGAATACTATTTATTTGATGATTATAATTAAAGTTGGATTTCATAGAAGATGAGTACTACTTCACTAATGAAAATATGTGTAGATATGTGTAGTTTGTTTTGAAAACAGGATTATGTGTTAAAGCTTAGAAAGAAAAGCTGAAATATGGTATTCAGCAATATCTTACACAAATATAATATAAATGCCAGAAATCTTTAAAACACATTGCCAGTTTTAGCATTTTTATATGAAAGATGCTACTTGGGATGACATTACTTATGTTATAAAAATATTTTTGTATTATATGGAAGATAACACTCTATCATTGACTCATGTTTTCTGTGAAATGCACACAATGTCTTCTACATTGTACAATTTGAAGTGGAAATGCAGCCAATCTTGATTCAGAATCATTCAGTGCCTTGTGTAAATTAGAAAACAATTTAGAAGAAAAAGAAAGAAAGAAAAAGTAGAAAATCAAAGTGTGACACAGAATAGATTGAATTTTCTTAAAACTATATTCACAAACATCTTGTAGGTATTTAGACATAGATATAAAAATGAGAAGAAATATATGTGAATATTATTAGTATCCTGGTAAACATAATTATGGTGATGTTTATTTTTATCCTTATATTAGTTTCTTTTTCCTGCATTTGTAGAAATGAATCTATTGTTTTAAGATCGGAAAGATATTAGAATATTATTTTAAATGACAGTAGAACTCAACATGCCGGTCCTGGGGGAGACAGACTAGCACTGGGTCTATTTTTGCCCTCCAGTGTTGGGGTTTTCATGGACATGGTTCTGTTCTGGACCCTCTAACCCACCAGCAGCATCTGGCATTTGAACTTTTACTCAGTAATGAGCCCTGTTAGAACTGAACTTTCCCAACACCATTGTGTGTGAAATGATGTGGTGAAAGTTGATTATACGAACTGGGTCATTCATATCATTCCAAACTAAATCAGAGTCATGGGCTGAGGGGGAAAGCACTCAGGGTAAGTAGCACCTGCTCCTAGAATTGCACTTTCCGCAAGCCTGGCTGGGACCAGCTTTACCTGATAGTTGCCAAGATGACCTGTGACCTGTTGCTCACCTATCAGAACTTGCCAGCTCCCCAAAGCATCTCTAGTGCCAGTGAACTTTGTTTCAAAACAGTAGGTAACACTTCTCTTTCTAATAAATCCCCAGCCTCCCCTTTGATCTTTGGGCATCCTGAAGATCTCCCAGTCTACCTTGATGCCCTGACTTGCAGTCTGGTGATTGCCAAATAAAACATTCAATTCAGAGACTTGTCTCTATGTTTTATTTTGACTTCAACTATATCAATTGGACTTGAGCCCCGCAAAGCCAATCTATATTGTGTTTTATTTATAAAACGTAGCCCCTTCATATGCATTTAAGCTCTTCAGGGATATTGTCTAAATATTCATTTTTCAATTATAATTTAAAATATAATTTACTCTTTGATTCACTGAAGAACCCAAGGTTCATTATAACACTCAAACCTCTTTCTTTTCCCAATGTAGATACAAAATCTTTAAAAATTCAATAGTGCTGTGCTACTGAAACTGAAGTGGTTTATGTTTGTAAGTTTGTTTGATTTTGCCTTTCTCTTTTGCTTGCATATTTAAATCTTGACTGTTTTCTCCATTTCTACAATTAGTGTTCACTTATATATAAATCTATATTATGCACAGATAATAGATAGAACCTATGTGTCATGCTGGGAACCTCATCGCCATGCTAATACGCCAGTATTTGGAAATTCCATGTTTCTACGAAGACACTTAAGTATTAAGTGAGGCTGAAAAAAGCTACAAGCTGTAGTGAAGAAATACATCTTTCTCTTTGCTCTGTACATGGTAGAATATTGCATATAACTGGATTTTCAAAAGATCACAGCAAAGCATCGGCAACCAAAGAAACCATTTTCTGTTGAGTTTCTGAGTTACCCTTGTTCCCCGCATTCTCCCACCCCACAGCAAAATTGGGAAACAACTCTAGCACAAGGGCAGCCCAGAGACAGAGCCCAGACAGATGGTCAGCAACAGGCCTGATCACAGAGCCATGAGGGCAGACCCACAAACAGAGCATTCAGTGAGTGCCTCTCAAAAACAGGGAATCAGGAGACGCTGAAAATACCCATGAAACAAAAAATTCCAAATGTGATGCCTACAGAAAAGGTTCTTTATTCCAGGTTAGATATAATTTTAACAAGCAATTAGGAAAGACACATTTCCCAGACAAACTGCATGTTTAATTTAAAAACAGTCTCCGGACCTCCCCACATCAGCCAAACACACGGCAATGGGATCTCCAGTAACGATGAGAAAGTGGCATTCTAAAAGAAAGGAGACTTCATCTTTCAGAGTGTCTTTCCATTTGCTCCCTCAAATTAGCAACATTTTAATTTGGCTTTCTTTTTTTGGAGCTGGTGCATAAGAGTTTATTGGGAATTTTGAATTAGAAGCAGATGGGTTTTTCAGCTCAACTTTCCTCCCTTTTCCTGTTATTCTGAAAACAATTCCAGATCATGAGAGTATCTAAGAAGAGACCATTTTGGTGCTCAGCCAAGATCACATTGTCTAATTTTAATACTGTGCAACAAAGTTACTAAGATGTAATTTTTCTGGTTAAGTAACTCAGAATTACTTTTGTTTTAAGTAATGCTACCTTAAAAAAGTAGTTTGTTTTCACTTTTTCTTTCAATTCTTGTTTTGAATTTGCCAGACTTTTAAAAACTACAATGTAATCTTCTGGACATGTGAATATATCATTTACTAAGTTAGATATGTGAGGTTTTTAATCAAGCTAACAGGCTTTTGCAGGCTATTGGTTAATGAAAATATTGCTTAATTACCATGGGCATTTCTATAATAATTTTACTTGAAGAATATTTACAATTTGAGCCATTTGTGTTTGGCCTCAGAGATAATAATTAACCATTCAAATCCACCATTCTGTTTCTATTCCAGTTCAGTGACATTTTAATGATGCAAATAGTTTACAATACACATTATTAAAAGGGGGCGACTGAAAGTAATGAGTTTTTATAATGGTGGTGTTCATTCCTAGGCATATAGGTTTATTTTTTCCTAAATAATTAATATATGTGTTTGCCCTCTTTTTCTGTATTAGCATTCTGTTACTCACTAAGTAAATGAATCATTACATGTCCTCTCTGGATACATAAATATGTAGAAAGACAATACTCCTGGGCCCAAGTTGACAGAGGTTGACCAGAAAATGACACAGCATCCAAGATGGCAGCCCTGTCATCTCCAGGGTATCAGTCAGGTTCCCTAGAGGGACAGGACTAATAGGATAAACATATATATTAAAGGGAGTTTATTAAAGAGAATTGACTCACATGATCACAAGGTGAATTCCCACAATAGGCCATCTGCAAGCTGAGGAGTAAGGAAGCCAGTTTGAGTCACAAGACATCTAAAGTAGGGAAGCCGACAGTGCAGCCTTTAGTTGGTGGCCGAAGGTCCGAGAGCTCCTGGCAAACCACTGGTATAAGTTCAACAGTCCAAAGCTGAAGAACCTGGAGTCTGATGTTCAAGGGGAGGAAGCACCCAGCACAGGAGAAAGATGGAGCCCAGAAGAATCAGGCAGTCTATTCCTTCTACATGCTTCTGCCTGTTTTTATTATAAGCATGTTGGCAGCTGATTAGATGGTGCCCACCCAGACTGACGATGGGTCTGCCCTTCCCAGCCCACTGACTCACATGTTTATCTCCTTTGGCAACACCCTCACAGACACACCCAGGAACAATACTTTGCATCCTTCCATCAAGTTGACACTCAATATTAACCATTACATCTGCCATCCCACCAGATTGTGTGTTCTCAAATCACACGGTCAAGGAATTACAGAATGACAGTAAACTCCTGATTGTACCATAAGGATTTCCAAGTCAAATTCCACTGAAAGTTTATAATGATATTGACTGTGGCCACAGAAATAAGCCTGGATTTGAAACTAGAAGCTTTGCAAATGAAACTATTTCTCTCAGATATTATCTGAGTCTATACCATGTGTACTTGAGGTGATATCTATTGATTGAAGGAAGTTGTCCACTGTTGTCAATCAGCCTGGAATGTTGTTTTTATGCATTTTTTAAAAAATGCAGTGGGCCTCTAGAAATTGCTATGCTACCTTCATAGTGGAAGAGGGCACTATATGTCCCACAGGAGCAATGAGGCTTCCTGTGCACAGTTTCCTGCAGTGGTAGTGGCGGTTTCTCCTCCATTGGTGTAGGTGGCCATGGCATAAAGCAAGCAGTCTCTGACTCTCAACCTGATGTTCTTTCCAAGGTGACCCTTGGCCTCCTGAGGGCACCACATTTAATCTCTTTGCAAATGTCCATGTACATGCTCCAAAGTAAACCCCAGGCATAGCTTCTCTTGTTGGGAACAGGCCACCCAAAATCTGGCCATAAACTGGCCCCAAAACTGGCCATAAACAAAATCTCTGCAGCACTGTGACATGTTCATGATGGTCATAACACCCACGCTAGAAGGTTTTGGTTTATTGCAATGAGGGCAAGGAACACCAGACCCAGTCAGGGTGGAAAACCACTTACAGGCATTCTTAAGCCACAAACAACAGCACAAACGATCTGTGCCTTAAGGACATGCTCCTGCTGCAGATAACTAGCCCAACTCATCCCTTTATTTCGGCCCATCCCTTCGTTTCCCATAAGGGATACTTTTAGTTAATCTAATATCTATAGAAACAATGCTAATGACTGGCTTGCTGTTAATAAATACGTGGGTAAATCTCTGTTCGAGACTCTCAGCTCTGAAGGCTGTGAGACCCCTGATTCCCCACTTCACACCTCTGTATTCCTGTGTGTGTGTCTTTAATTCCTCTAGCACTGCTGGGTTAGGGTCTCCCCAGCTGAGCCGGTCTTGGCATTCTCTGATGTGCAGAATGATTTGATTCTTTTGAAAACAGAGGAACGTGGACATTTTGCTTTGTTTTGTTTGGCAGTGTATTTTGTTAACAGGCTAGAACCTTCCATCTCATACCTGAAGCTACAATCAATAGATGATACTCATACCGACCTCTTAAAAAAAAAATGAAGTAATGTATTGATTCCAGCCTAGCAAAGAAACTGTGTGTGTTATTACATTTGGACTGCATCCTCTGGCAAAAAGCCATACCACATTCCTGCTGTTTATTTAGGAGGCCTAAACATTGGTGAGGCCAAATACCACACAGAGTAAGCAAAAATAGGACTTCTTTATTTATATTTCCTAATAGTTATTGACTTCTCAATTCAATACTTCTGAAAAGCAGTCATAAATCTGTGTCCAAAACACTCTGCTTCCCAAACTCTTGTTCCTCCCCAGTGGTGGAAGACGAACCTTCCCTCATTGCCTGTTTGGTCTAAGATACTTGCTGAGGGTGTGCAACTCTGTCCATTAATGGCTACATTACAGGGACTCCCTAGGAGAGGACATGGCCACAAGTCCGAACTGATGGGAAATGTGATTCTTGAAGTCATTATATGAAAAAGATACTGGCACATGCATGTTTATAGCAGCATAATTTGCAACTGCAAAAATGTGAAACCAGCCCGAATGCCCATCAATCAACGAGTAAAGAAACTGTGGTATGTATATATGATGGAATACTACTCAGCTATAAAAAGAAATAAATTAATGGCATTCACAGCAACCTGGATGAGACTGGAAACCATTATTCTAAGCAAAGTAACTCAGGAATGGAAAACCAAACATTGTTTGTTCTCACTCATAAGTGGGAACTAAGTTATGAGAATGCAAAGGCATAAAAATGACACAATGGACTTTGGGGACCCAAGGGGAAAGAGAGAAAAGGGGGTGAGGAATAAAAGACTACAAACTGGGTGAAGTGTATATTGCTCACGTGATGGGTGCACCAAAATCTCACAAATCACCACTAAAGAACTTACTCATGAAACCAAACACCACCTGTTCCCCAATAACCTACGAAAACAAAACAAAAACCAGGATTGAATTTCTTAGTAGTTTTTCTTGCTTAATTTCTGACAGCCTTTGGGCAAAGAAAAAAAAAATCTGAAGTTGGTTTAATTCTCAGCATCTGAATATCTCCCCAAACAGAAGGAAATCTGCTGGAGTCACCGTGCATCCCGATACTGACCTGCCCATTTGGCTTGGCTGTCAATATTTCCTTTTAGAATACACCTTGTATTTCCATTTTTAAAGAATTTTATTATTATTATCTTAATGGAGGGAAGAGAATGTCCTCTTTCACAGTGACACCACAGCACTCTCTAACTCTACACAGCTGCAAAAATAAACTTGGAAGGTCTCTCCGTGATGAACACACACAGCTCCCGTCCATCTCCACCATGTCCCCTGGCCCTCAGTGCCATAGCCCTCTGTCAGTTTGGCCCTCAGTGCCATAGCCCTCTGTCAGCTTTAGAGATACACCTCGTGACTAGAAATGAAAACTCAGCTCCACTGGTGGGAGGGAGCTGAACAAACCTGGGCACGGAGGCTTGCTTTCAGCACTTGCTCTTTGGAATCCTCTGATTCCATTTAACGAAGCAGCCATTAGCAGATGTGACGGACCATCCCCTCAAGAGCAACCATGACAGTGAAAGAACCAAATGAAAGATTAAAGCGGAGCAAGTGTGAGATATTCTCCTGGATTTCAGAAGCAAAGTGAGGCACTTGTGAGTCGCTAGATCTTCAACTATTAGCTGATTTGAACAGGGAGATATCACCACACAGATGGGAACTTATTTAAGGAAATTGTTTGTGCAGTTTGCAGTTTAAAACTAGATTACAATTGATTTTTTTACCTGAACAACCACAAGACACAAAAGGGAGGATCGTGTTTAATTAGTATGATTCCTCAATTCTAGATCACACCTTCTATATTATTTCAGTTATGCTAGAAGTGGCTTTTTACAAAACATTTTAATTCAGTTATATCACAGGATGGTAGGTCTTCTTATTTCCTGTTTTATTTATTTTAATGCTCTAGAAAGTGTTTGTTTGCTTTTGTTTTGTTTTTTGAGACAGGCTCTCACGCAGGTCACCCAGGCTAGAGTGCAGTGGTGCCATCACGGCTCACTACAGCCTTGAACTCCCCAGTTCAAGCAATCCTCCCACCTCAGCATCCTAAGTAGCTGGAACTACAAGTGTGCATCACCACTTTTTTTTTCTTTTTTTCTTTTCTTCTTTTCCCCACGTTGCCCAGGCTGAACTTGAACTACTGGGCTCAACAGATCCACTTGCCTCACTTCTGCATTCCAAAGTGCTGGGATTGTAGGCGTGAGCCACCATGTCCAGCCAAAGGTGTTTTTTTAACTATGATTTTTGTGTTTCATTGTCTTACTTTGTGTCTGAAATTGAGCATTTATTAATACACCACAATGTACAAAGCTACTTTCTGTTACAGGATTGCATCTTTATTTATTATCTTGCCTTCTGTATTTACATTATATCCCTTCAACATTAGTGTGAATTACTTGATCAAATAAGCCATACTTCTAATCTTTGGATTGTTCAAGGCGTTGAGTATAAAGAGCTGCTGAGTTCCTCAAGCAGGCGGGAGAAAGAACTATTCATTTAGTATGTGTATTACTGAGAGCATTTGGATGAAATGAATAAAGCTGCACAGAGAAAGGATGGACAGAAGGAGACAGATACAAGGCCAGGCCAGGGCATATTCCTACTGGAGCTCCACTTGTGAGGATTTTCAAGGACATGTATTTGCAATGACTTTTTAAAGTCTTCATATGTCCTGTTCACATGAAATTCATGGCTTCCTTTCTAATGTCCTATGAAGACCTCTCCAAAGTTGTTCAAGTCCCAAGGTTTTAGCAGAGCACAGTCCGTCTCAAACCTGCTCCCCTAAGCAAATTCTATCCAACATAATAAAGTATTTTGAGGATGAAGCATGTGCAGAATCCTGAAGTCGATAGTAGGAAGTCACAAAAATGACTCCAAATTTTATGGAAGATCGTCACTGATTCTAATAGATTCAAATAATTGTAAACCAAGTTCACTCTGATAAGGGCAAGCATCATGATATCAAACGATTTTGGTAAAAGTTCTGGATAGATGTTAAGGAGCGATTCTTTGGGTGAAGGAAGATGAAAACCCTAGCTAGAAAGAAAGGAAGGCCGATGGCAGGTGTGTGTGGTGAGGAGGCTCAGTTCATAAGAGGAAAACGAACGTAAAGACATCGAGGCTGAAAGACACAGGGCCCATGCGTAAAAAGCAACAAGGATTCTCATGCCCCTGAAACATGCCCTGGATTGGACAAAAGATGGCTTGGGAGCAAGTGCTGAGAAAAGTAGCTTGGAGTCAAATTGGAGACTTTTATATAAAGCTGAGAAATGACATTTTCATTTTCAGGCAATGAGAAGCTGCCTACGAGAGTGCCTGGTATTGTTACCTCTTCAGACTGACAGTTCTTCCTTTTCCTGAGAACCCCAAGGGCCTGGCTCACTACAGCTCCTTCTGTGTTCTGCCCATCTCTGTTGAGCTTGCTGTAACAGTTGCCTGCGGTGTCACAGTTATGCCATCTGGGTTCTGCAGCTCCAGAAAGAGGGGATAGAATTTTTCTCCAAAGTTTCTTATTCATTCACGCAACGAATTGTTCAGAGAGGCACTAGACCAGATGCTGCAGACAGTGAAGATAAACAAGGCTCCTTCCTTCCTTGAGCCCAGTGTGGAAAAGAGGTGAGGCAGCACCTGTCCATCCAGCACACATGCTGAGCGTGCAGCAGTAGCGTGGAAGGGCAGACCCCATGCTGGCTTACCTTTGAATAATGACAAATGTCAATGTCGGGAGAAAGGATCCAGGCTTCACACTGGTGTTTGAGCCAAGTACCCGTTAATCATTTTCTATGATCTTCTCCCTTCTCCCACCCTCCCTCCTCTGACAGGTTCAAGCATTTCTGTTGCTTCCCCTTCATGTTCATGCATTCTCATCATTTAGCTCCCACGTATAAGTGAGAACATGCAGTATTTGAGTTTCTGCATTAGTTTGCTAGGAATAATAGCCTCTAGCTCCATCCATTTTCCTGCAAAGGACATGATCTGGTTCTTATTTTATGACTGCATAGTATTCCATGGTGTATATGTACGTGGAATATGTGTATATGTACCAATAGCAGTATGGAAAAAGGTAGAGGCAAAATAAAATAAACATCTTAGGCTTTAAAAAATGTTATTCATTTCCTAATCCATGGCCATTCTCCAACTTTAAAGTGCAAGTAGTTACCCCATGGTTCTTTTTAAATGCATATCCTAATTCAGTGAATCCTGGTCAGGCCTGAGAGGCTGCATTTCCGCAGCCTTTCGGGGCTTGCTGCTGCTGCTGGGCCACACCTAGAGAAACAGACTCTGGAGCAGGGGAGCAGGGGCACAGGCGCTGGGGTGGTGCAGCTGCGGTGCTGAAGGGAACAGGAAAGGTAGGAAAGGTTCCCATGCGGGGCCACAGACTGAGTTTCCTAGACTTGGATCTAAAGCACTCCCGAGTCCCAAAGCATCCTGTGAACCTGGAAATGATGCACCAAGATGGCCGCATGGTCTGTCAGCCTCACCACGGCAGCGCCGTTTCCTTCCTCACTGTGAATTCTCTTCTTTCCTACTACGCAGCTTGGGCACAAAGGACGTTTTATGACGCTCGCATCAAGAAACCGACCCCAAGTTGCTTCCAAAGCATCCGCTTCGTGCTCTGCGTTTTGTCACGTTCCAGTCGTATGTGAGTTGCAGCGCCGCGGAACGTGGTGCAGAGGACAGGGTTCATCATGGAGTTTAGGACGGATTTCCCCACGGCATTCAGAGCACCGCCTGGGGCCTCAGTTCCGGCTTCCGCTGCCCAGCCTCAGGCGTCAATCAAGGCAGCGCGGGCCTATTGCGATCAGACTTCCTCTAGCTCATTTCACCCTTAACTCATCCCCCTCTGGATTTTATTCAATGCATTTCTATTTTCCAGCGGCCTGGACACCAAAAAAAAAAAAAAAAAAAGCACTTTATTTTGTTTGTTTGTCTAAATTGCCAATGTACGTATCATTGTACACCTATTTCTAGTCATACACTTATTTTCATTCCCTAAAACACACTGTAGGGCTCTCTGTGAGTAATAAATATCATTTAAATCTCTTTATTTTACATATTCAAAACAAATGATAGGTCTTAAGAAATTAATTGGTATGTCAGTGTGTACATTCCACTTAGTAAACTTCATGTACAAAGGTACATCTTACTTTACAAAGTAAATCATACTGCTTGATTGCTATAAAAGTAGTATGGAAAAAAGTGAAGGGAAAGTATAATTAAAATGTTTTAGGCTTTAAAAAATGTGACTCCTTTCCTCATCCATGGCCAAAATGTGATGAGAATTAAATAGCAGAGGGGAATTTTTATTTTTTGTAGACACTCTATACCTAGCTTGAGCTCATCCCTAGATTTATTGATTACCTCATGTCTGAGTATGTAGCACTTTTAATTTTAGCAATGCTGACAGTTTTTTACAATGACTGCTTAGTTGCCAGATTAAACACTGAGAATTCATTTGAGTTTTACTGTTGGAGTTTTCCTATTTGGAGTTCAACCAACTGAGATTTACTTTGAATTTTTTGAATGTGTGTGAAATGTAGGAGCAGTTCCTTGCCATCATTGCTTCTTTTGCTTGTCATAGTTGTAATATCCAGTATCTAATTTAATATGGTTCAGAATGGAGAGCATCATTGACTGAGTGGATGCTTGCTGTTTCTGGAATGGAGTCAGGAAGCTTGTTAGCTGACATGGTGAACATGCTGAGGGAAAAGGTCACTACGTTGCATCCAAGTGTGTAGTTATTTTCCCAAGTTAATGTATTTTGTGCCACTTCTAAATCTAATTTAATGATTAGCTTACTTTCGTGCAATGTGTATGCCTTTTAAATATACTTTCTTATGTTAGGTGGTTCAACTTTTTATTTTTAACTTTTATTTTAAGTTCAGGGGTACATGTGCAGATTTGTTATATAGATAAACTTGTGTCATCGGGATTTGTTGTACAGATTATTTTATCACCCAGGTATTTGAGCTGAGCGCCCGTTAGTTATTTTCTCTGATCCTATCCCTTCTCTCACCTTCCACCTTCCGATAGGCCCAAGTTTTTGTTGTTCCCTTCTTTGTCCCCATGTGTTCTCATTATTTGGCTCCCACTTATAAGTAAGGACATGAAGTATTTGATTTTCTGTGTCTGCATTAGGTTGCTAAGAATAATAGCCTTCAGCTCCATCTATATTCCAGCAAAGAACATGATCTCATTCTTTTTTATGGCTGCATAGTATTCCATGGTGTATATGCACCCCATTTTCTTTATCCAGCCTATCCCCGATGGGCATTTAGGTTGATTCCATGTCTTTGCTGTTGTGAATAGTGCTACAATGAACATATGTGTGCATGTGTCTTTATGGTAGAATGATTTATTTGCCTTTGGGTATATACCTAGTAATGGGATTGCTGGTTCAAATGGTAGGTCTTTGAAGCATTGCCATACTGTTTTCTACAATGGTTAAATGAGTTTAGACTCCCATCAACAGTGTACAAGCATTCATTTTTCACCATAAGATGGTTCAACTTAAAAAAAATAACTTTCTACCTACCTCTACTTAATAATACACAATTTGAAATTTTAATGCATTCCATTCTCAGAAGAGATCATGCTTTTTTGTTGTTGTTTTTCAATTGAAAAGGATGCAGCTGATGAGACAACTCATAAAATGTGCTCAAGATTTCACAGCAGGTACATGCATAGAAGTAGATTCCAGGGCCAGTTTGACTATTTCTAGAAACCTCTCTGCCTTATCTGCGGGCCTGGTTTATCCCAATACTGAGTGTGTGGTAGAGAAATGCTGTTCCTGTTTCCAGAGTGTCTGCTTTCAAGAAACCCAGAGGCATTTATGACTGTGTCTGGTGGGCCCTACACATTGCCCTCCATGTCCGAAGGAGGACCCATGGATCTGTGGGTTTTTGGCTTCAGATGCCTGACCTTATCCCTGTACAGAAAGACAGTTCAGAACATGGACGTCTGTCTCCTTGCTGGCCATTTCCTCCTTCAGGAGCTGCCTGGACAGTCCTCACTTCCTCCCTATGGAAATGGACCAAGTCTTCCACAACGCAGGCTGTGCCATCGTGTAATGACGTCCCAATCACATGTACTACTCACTCAGCATTTCTTAGAACAAACTATCTGCAGAATGTATTTCAAGCCTGCCTGTGTGCATGGCAGGTTTCTCACCCTCTAGCATTAAGAACAAAGAAATATAGTAAATCTCACTAATGCAAATCCTGGCATGTTTTTATGTCAGTTTGTATTGCCAAACCTGAAAAGTTCCTCTTCAAAACTGAAAAAAAATGCCAGAAGAGCATTCTCATTTAGGAGTTAATTTTAATGTATTCATTTTAAAAATCAGTAAAAACCGGTAAAAAGGACCCGAAGTCATAAAGCTATTGAAGTGATAGCCACAAAGAGCACTTTAAAATCTTCAGAGAACACTAGAATTCATGCCCAATTAATTATCAGAACCTTTGTGTCAGGTAGGTTTCATAAAGATCCAACATGGGGACATTGAGCAACCTGCCCAAGGGTTCCAGCGGATGAGTATCCAAGTCTCAGCCCTTCTAAATCCTAGGCAATGGTGTGCATGTTCTTTCTGACCGTGGGAGAAAACTAAAGCCCATAAAAGGTGATTACAACATGAATACCTGATGTTTCAGATATTTGTCATAAACTCACAAATAAAATCTATCACCCATAAAGAGGTTTTATTGGAATGAGACGTCTAACGATGATATATCTGCCCGGGGTGATGCTATAAAGCATGACTTTGGCCCTCTGGGTTTTTAACAGCATGTGAAATACAATAACCTTCCGCAAGTGAATGGAGGGGAGTGTGATTATTTACACACATTGAATTTTACGTACCAAAGCAGGAAGGCAGCCAGCTGGGCCCATTTGCTAAGGATTTTGGACACAAGTGGGTCTGCTTGAGAGCCAGTCATAAAATGTTTGCTGGGCCGGATCTGGGAAGGGTCCTGGAGGTAGCAGTGGTGGGCAGTTTCAGGAAGTGGGTTATGAGACATCAAGAAGTAGCATTTATTTACTGGCATTTGCCCATTGCATAATTCAGATAAAATAGCATGTTTAATGAAAGCACAAAGAAAATCTTTTTGGGAGAAAGCAGCTGATTAGCAGGGACATGGAGGGGATTTAAGAGCGGTAAGGAAAGGCCCTACCCACATCCCTCCCCGCCCCACTTCACCAGCTCCGACATGAATGGGTAGGGCACTTGGTCTGCCCACAGCAATGACAAAAGCCCTAAAACTTCACCTTCGAAGATTTCAGACTTTCTCACTGCTGTGCCAGCCATGTTATTTATTGCACATGTTTCTAAAATGGGTGATTCTAACAAAACCAATTGAGCAAATCCCCTATCCTCCCTTCTATAAAGATGGCTACAGAAGGAGAGAGAGAACATTACTCTAAAGAAGCCGCTGTCTTTTCTGCCTCGCTTTTTCTGCCCAAGCCACACTGCCCTCCACACCAGCTGAACCCCCACTGCCATGGGGGCTGATGCTCTGGGGACTTGGGGAGAATGTGGGTGTGATGGGGCCCGGAATGGCACAACCAGAGTGAAAAAGATCTGGAAGTTTCCTGTGGGTCTGCGGATGCCATGGGCCACAGCCCAGGCACGAACTGTCATGAGGGCTCCAGAGAGGGCCATGGGGCAGACCACACCTGCTCCATTATTCGGAGGGGTCAGTGGGACAGAATCTGGAGAACTTTACAGAGCCTCCAAAATGGAACAAAACATGCACACCCCAAAACAAACAAAAACTAGAGCCAGCATTTGCACCCGTGTTTTAGGAACAAAATGGACTTAACACCTGCGTACAACTTGGTTCAAACTCAGTTAAAGTTGCAACAAACACCATTTTATTCACAGCGATTAGAATTTTGAAGAACGGCATATATTGTTTCGGGAACTGTTCGCTGAGGAAATCACCAAGCAGCTCCCGCAGCCAGGCCCTGTGCTAGAAGGTGAGATGTGGAGATGGGGACCAGGACCCAGTGCTCCCAGGGGAGGAAGCCAGCTCCTGAGAAATCACACTCTGTGATCATAGGTGAAGGCACACCGCAGATGACGTCCTCTAACTCTGGTGTCCCAGACTCTCAAATTCCCATCTCTCATCCTGACTTTTCACTATGGCACAAGGTACTTTTACAGTGAGTTCTGAAATAAGATCATAGCTTTGAGTAAAATCAGGCAGTCAAAATCACAGGACTTACAGGGAAAATGGGGTGAGGCCCAGTGCTCAAAAATTCATCAGTGACAAGTGAAAAAGTTAGAAAATGAATGAGGACTTCAGCACAGTTTTGCATGGGCTAAGTGGCTGAGATGACATAACTACGATAAGTCTGACAGTTTATTTTGAAAAAGACCTCCCATTTGCTTTTGGAAGTGGGTGTCCTGAGGGTTATGAAGTGGTGGCAGGGGGTATTTGATACGGGTAGGTACGTCCTAACCCCAGCTGTGGAGAGGTGAGCTCAGGACATGAGGGAGAAATTTAAGTTGAATGCGTGGGTGCATTTGTGTGTTCCTCCTTAGCCTGGTACATCTGGGTAGCTTTCTGCATTGACCTAATGTTCTTCGTAGACATAAGCAAACATGACATTTGAGAATTTCTGTTTTGTTCAAATTATTTCTTATTATACCATTGCATTGGAACCAACTGTGTTTCCAAACAAGCATTATGGTTTCTGCCAACTCAACACCTCCCTTAGTTATTTGCTAGACCTTTTGGGTATAAAAAGGTCTTGAACAGAATTCGTGATTCTGCCCCCCACTTCCCTGTGACGACAGTCACAACCTATATGATGGCATTGCCATGCTGAGAGGCCCTTGGCCAGCCATGGGTCTGAGCGTCTCTCCAACAGCACAGGTGAGGCGGATCACAGCCCCACCTGTGTTTGGAGTGGATCCCGATGGGACAGCCAGCCAATGAGAGACGCCCACTGCTGCATTTCCCATGTTGAATGAATAAAGGAACCCAGCAACCCAGGCTGGCTTCTCCACCATGGGGACGCCTAACCCATGTCCTGGGGCTGAGAGTGAAGATGCAGAGTTCAGGATATGGGGGTGGCCACTGGTACAACTGTTCCCAAAGGGCACTTTTTATGGGAAATCAAACCACACTTTGAAGGATATTCTTAGTTACTCACAAAAGCCACATTTGTACCAACAGCACCAAGCCGGGCTTCCAAGCCGGCGCTGCCGGAGCCCAGCTCTGACCAGAGCAGGCTGCACAGAGGTGCAAAGTAAATTCAAACACCAGGAGGCCTGAGGGGCCTGAGCACTTATATTTGGCCAGAGTGCAGATGTCCAGTTTAGAAGCTGATGGTTTCCATGGGTCCTGTGCTGATGTCACCCTGAGTCACTCAGGGAGCTGCTGCTTGTGCAGTTACTTCATTGCATCCTCCTGTCCCAGCATCCAATCACGGTGGCTTAATTGTGGAGTTGAAAGCAGAGCACAGCGGGTCGCAGCAGCTCACGCCTATAATCCCAGCACTTTGGGAAACCGAGGCCAGCAGATCACTTGAGGCCAGGAGCTCACGGAGCCAGGACTGGCCAACTTGTTGAAACCCCGTCTTTACTAAAAACACAAAAATTAGTCAGGCGTGGTGGTGTGCACCTCTAATCCCAGCTACTTGGGAGGCTGAGGCAGGAGAATTGCTGGAATCCGGGAGGTGGAGGTCTCAGTGAGCTGAGATCGCACCACTGCACTCCAGCCTGGGCAACAGAGTGAGACTCAATCTCAAAAAAAAAATATTTTTTTTTAAAAGTGCAGAGTGCATTACTTGGATTTCTTGGAAATTACGGCCAAGTTATTAGCTGAATGAAATAACACTAGCCAAAAAATTTCATAAGTTAACCTGCATAAGAGTTTTCCCCTAATGTAGTATTTGGGTCCGTTTTCACATGCCTGATGGAGTAGGGATGGAGTGTCTAGTCTCTGAGGTCTGCCTAGACCTTATGCCAATCTTGAAGCAGCCCGAACCTTCCGTGATGACAGGGACATCGCAGCGACAGTGCCCTGTATCCCCCATGTTTTACGCAGGACAAATTCTGTCAGTGTGGATGGAGTAAATGAATACAAAACAAAGTCATAGGGTGGTTTTCTGAAAACTTTTTCCTTCTGGAAATTTCCCAAAGCAGCTGTGCATAATGACTTACATTAGTCTTGATTGCCACCTTTTTCTTTGGACCCATTATTACACTTCTTACACTTAAAAGGTGGTGGGTAAGTAGGTGTTTTGCTGTTTCTGGTCCCTGTTCTGATCATTTTGACATGTATTAATATTTGCAGATGTATTCTTGCTGCTGTGTGAAAAGCATGATACTACTGCAAGACCGTCGATGTTATCACTCCATTTTAGAGTCTAGCTAGTTCTGTGGCATTAAATAAGCAACTTCACTTTTCTGGCTATAATTTCTTTGACTGTAAAATAGGGAAAAAAATGATGGTATAAAAGTATTTTTAATTTCACTTGCAGCCTTAACATTTTACAGTATTTAAGTCTGCCTGGGTGCCTAGCACTTGATTCCCTATTTCCTATTTTTAAGCGTGATCATAGTTTTCCTCTCATACTTTCCCAACTTTGTCTCATTCTCTCCTGAATTCAGATGAATCAAAAAACGATTATATTCCTCCCCCAGGACTTTGAAAACAGTTAACAAAACCCGGAAGTATCCTCTTGTGTTTCTCAGATGTTCTCCTTGCTGTTAGAGCTTCTATTATTAGGACTCTTTGTTGAGCTGCATTGTTGTAATAGACCCGTCATCTCAGAATTTACTTAAGGCAAACGAGACCTACTTTATATTTTCAGCCTATTATCTTTTTGTTGAGTTAAGTGCATACTAACCAGCACACAGTTTTCCAGACCTCTTCTTTCTGGATAGGGCAGTTTACAGCAGTTTCCAAAGAAAACATGACCCTGGGTGGAATCATTTCTACCGTGAAGCAACGCTCACAGGCAAGTCTTCAAAATATTTGTTTGCCACTCGGTGTATCTGGGCTCAGATGATTATTTGTTCTAATGAAAGAACAGGATATGCTTGTCTAAGAAGTACTGTGAAGGCAGTAGATATGGGATAGAAGATTGAATACAGGATAGTACCTAGTTTTGGTTTCACTAGTATGAAAATTATGCTTTGCCTGTAATGAATCCCAGCGGAAACATGCTTGTTGAAATATTAAACTGCTTCTCATTCACAAGATGCCAGTGTTTTAATCCTTTAGGGAAAGTGCTCAATGCACATCATATTAGACGCAGTGTGTCCCATCAATCAAATCCAATGGGTGATAGATGACATGCAGTAGACCAGGTGCCATGCCCTTATTAACAACTAATATCCGTGTTACTGCATTTCATTAATCTGCCTAGAAACCCTCCTATAATAAAAGAAATGACTTATTTCTTCGGTACCCCTTGAATTTCCTGGCTAAACTTTCATTTGAAATTCTGAATTCCAGCTGGAAGACACTCAAGGAAATGAGCCTTCTGGAGGAATACAATTGAAACATGAAGAGACTAAATTACACTATCAATTGTAGCATGTTACCAGGCTGCCTGAGGAAAAAAAAAAAAAATGTGCAAAAAAATTGTGGCATAAAGAAGGAAAGCAGATTACCAAAAGACAAGATCAGCATTTTCTTCCTTCCTGGATTTGCTTTAGTTCCTTGTATGTAAAGTGCACACACTTAAGCCTTGAGAATTTTGACATTATCTTGATGTAAAGTGATAAGGTGTTGACTCTAATTTAAGATTGGTTTATAGTGCATAAAGAAAATATGATTTGATTTAGATGCAGCTATGCCTGAAACAATGCAGCCTGGTGTAATTATAAGGAGAGGCTCTCGTACTGAATGGGAGACTTCCTTGCTACTAGAAACCTATTGATTTTGCTGCTAGAAATATTAAGGAGTCCTTTTACATTTTTTTGCTTAGAAGACAGGATTAATACTTCTTCATAGGGTTGAGGGAGGGCAGAAAGGATATTTCTGGAAGAGGAGGTGTCTGGACGTGACTTGAAGCGTACATGGTGGGTTTGCAGGATGAACAAGGTGAAGGAGGGCACTCCAGGCAAGAGGAAGCAGCTCCTGCAGAGCCACTGATGCACGAAGCACATGTGGAGGCCCAGGAATGAAAACCAATTTGTTCTTATCAAAGCACAAAATGTGAGGAAGTGTGGTGATAAAGCTGCACGTGTGGACGGGTGACCAACTCAGTTATGTTTTGCGGGAATTTAGACAGGAACATTACAGATCGTATTACCCTAGGAAGAATTCTCTATCATTATTTCTTTAAGGACCTGCTATTTAACAACAGGGCAATCAATAATGAAAGTCCAAGAAATGGTCACTCATAGATCTGATAATAATTCTTCCAAAGGGCTGAAGACTAGAACTTGGTCTCGCTTCCTTTTCTTAGTGTTTCTAGTATGAACGCGCATACTGACAACTCGGTGATCCTTTGAAGTGAAGTGAATTTTTCCGCGGGTCTCTCCTTCGCATCTGCCATAAAGAAGAGAGTTTAAGACACTTGTGTACTTAGGCCAGGTGCTTGTACCAACATAGACTCGGAGGGAGGTAAATAAGCTATTGACTCTGAAATCTCAATAATTATCACAATGTAAAGTTACAGATGAATTATTCTAACGATCTTTATCAAGTCTGGCCTATGTTCTTCAACATTTAACTGAATGAGTTGAGTTAGTAGCTTTACATAGGAACTTCATGCACTCTGTTATTTTTTGTTTTATTGTTGCATTTATTATTATTATTTTTTTAGACGGAGTCTGCTCTGTCGCCAGGCTGGAGTGCAGTGGCGTGATCTCGACTCACTGCAACCTCGGACTCCCTTGGACTCCCTAGTTCAAATTAAGTGTTTACCGTACATTCCAGTGGTTTTTAAAGTTGCTTTTTGTTTATCTTTATAAAGCTGAGGAGGATTCTGGGTCACACCCACTTAAGAAAATTAACACTGCTATACTGGACTCTGGAATAAAATGTTGCATTCTTGCAGGTGCATGAGTCCATACGCAAGAAGAATTAACGCGTTACTTCTTCAGGAACATTTAGGCTCTACTTCCCTTTGTACTTTTTATGTGAGCTGGGAATTCAACTATGTACATAGCTATATATTCTTGTCTGGTACCTCAGGTTTCATAAGGGGTTGTAAATCTTGTTAAACCACAAGCTTCTACCTTAAGCCAGGAGCATGGAATAGCTGCTGTATTCCAGATATTTTTGGGGAGTCTAACCTGCTACTAACTCATGCTCATTATTTATTAAAAGACTAATTACAAGAAGGATTCATTGAAAAACATAATTGGACTATTGCCTGAGGAGTATGTCATCCATCCTGAAACGCAGGCTGCTCTAAGTTAGACTGGAAGAGAGCTGCGTCTCTGGACGGCGCCCTTTAGCTTGCCAGTCACCTGGGTCTTCTCTCCAGCCTGTCCCTCCAGGACACTTCTCCTATGGAATTGCACTTTGGCATCGTGCCCCTTGCCTTAAGGGGCACGAGGGAAATGGCCGCTGTGTTTCCGGGTAGAACACTCTTATGAACGCTGTTTACCATGTCACACGCTGTCATTTTTAGGGAGACCCATGGGGAAAATGTGCCAGTGAACTAAAATAGATGCGTCCCTCCTCAATGAGTAATTTTCTTTTCCCTCATGGAATCTCTGAATCACTTAATTAATTGCATTTCTTGCTAGACTTCATTGAAAATTTTGAGTTAAATTTGTGGTTCTGTGGTATCAGTCTGTGACATTCCCGCATTTTGTGTACTTTCTTTAGTATGATCTCTCCAAACCTTATTTTCTATTTCCCAAATATAACTACTCACTGCAAAAGAATCCTTGTATGATGCACATGTTTGTCTTAAATATTTAACGAAACATGGTAGTTGATTTAATTAAGAGAAAATACCAGTGATATAAGTAATATATAATTATAAATAATAATACAGAATAAACAATGTATTAATTTTATTATCTGTAAATATATTTACTAATATTATTTATCCTATTTAATATTCATCATGTTATATTATTTATGAATAATATATTGTTAAGTATAATAATAAAAATAGATAATACATAATGTAATAAATAAAACACCAGTTATATTTACTATGTAGAATAATCTTATTGAAACTGAATTGAAATAATTTTAGACTCATTTTTCTTTAATTATAAAAATGACTAAGTTAAGTACAACAAAAAAATAAGTCAGACCTGGCCATATGACAATTTCTTTGTAGTTTTACCACATCTGCCATATGTGACCCCCAAGATTTCAAAATAAAAGTAGACAAAGTAAAATGGTACATGACTTAACAATTGATGATGGGTGTCGTGGAAAAGGTATTCTGATCTTGTAAACATTTTTCTGAGATACTACTTAATTACTGTGTTTAAGGAAGTTTAAAATCCAAATCGGGTAGGAAAATATAATCTCAACCTTTACACAAGTGAAATCCCTGCCTGGGTGACAGAGCAAGACTCTGTCTCAAAAAAAAAAAAAAAAAAAAATTGTTGCGAGGACTTTTATTCCTGCTCTGACAACTCTTCCATGAAAAACTCAGAATTAAATGTTGGTAACCAACTTCCAGTGGCCTCATCTTCTACTTAGCAAGACAGACAGGTAGCGAGAAAGATGATAGCTAGATAAATAATATAAAGATAGGTAAGAGGATAGACAGACAGGTAGATAGAGTTGGTTAGATAGATATGATACAGTTTGACAGATTATAGAAAGATAAATGGATGAATGGTTGGATACGGATGACTAGATAGATAGCAATGGTAGGTAGTTCGTTTACATGTATTATAATTATGTATTTTTATCCTTCCATGTCTATTACCGATATCAGAATAAAGCAAACAACAGAATGTCAAGTCCTCACACACTTGTTCACACGTGTGTTCACATACATACTGTGATTTTGGGGAGCACAAAATAAAATGTATGACTAATTCAAAATGAAAGAAATGAGAAAATGAACATCTCAGCTGTTGCTGTAGTTGTCTTTCAAAGCATATTTCATAGACATCAGTATATATTTTCATTTTGAAATTTATTTTTAGATTACCAAGAAATCAGTATATATTTTCACCTTGAAGTTTGTTTCACATTCCCAGCACATAATAGGGTATGACTTTTAGAAATCAGTGTATATTTTCACCTTGAAATTTGTTTTACGTTCCCAGCATATAATAGGGTATGACTTTTTGGGGTTCCATATTTGGATCACTTTGATGATTTCCCCATTCCTTGTAAAACGGAAGCTACAATAAGAACAGTGACAATGATGTGGAATCACAAAAATTTTCTTTCAGATTTCAGCCAACTCACTTCAATTTAAATATATTTAAATCTATTTTCTCAGTGTTTTTATTTGTTGCGGTAAAGATGCAGGGAACTCTGTATCCCTTCGAGGCATTCCACGTGGGGAGATGATTTCGCCCGGCTCTCCTGTGACTGGCATAGGGTTTCCTGTGTGTTTCCTACCTGTACACATCTGTACCATTTATTTAAAGATTACATCAAGTCACCCAGTGCTTGACATAACAGTAATTGAGGTAAGCCCCAAGTAAGCGTCGCAGGAGAAGCTGGAGAGTCATGGAGGAAGCGTGCCATCCCTGTGAATAGCCAAACTAACACGGAACACATATTAGAGGCAGGAGGAACACACAGAAGTGCAGGCAGCCTGCGAGAGAATGCAAGAATGGTGGACCTGGAGCAGGGAATCATAGTAAAATGATCGTATTTCACGACTGCGTCTCTCTGTCAGTAGCCCCCAAGATTGCCACTAGCACAAATCCTAAAGAAATCCCTCCCCAGAAACCACCAAAGCCCAAAGTCATGCCCCCATTAGAAATCATTCCTTTGATCAAGTACAGGAAATGTGATGACGGATCAAGTACACAGATTTTTTTACCTCTTTGTCTCACGTATCTGAATCATTCCTTTAATTTTATAATGAAAATTAAGACTCTGATCCCAATGTTTGAAAATATGTCTATGGAGCATTTATTCAAAAGAATTAATAAATTCTACCTTTTAAAAATTCTATTACAGAGGCTGGGCACGGTGGCTCATGCCTGTAATCGCAGCACATTGGGAGGCTGAGGAAGGTGGATCATTTGAGGACAGGAGTTCGAGACCACTCTGGCCAACATGATAAAACCCCATCTCTACTAAAAATACAATAAATTAGCCAGGCATAGTGGCGTGCACCTGTAATCCCAGCTACTTGGGAGGCTGAGGCAGGAGAATCACTTGAGTCTGGGAGGCAGAGGTTTCAGTGAGCTAAGATTGCACCACTACACTCCAGCCTGGGCAACAAAGTGAGATCCTGTCTCAAAAAAAAAAAAAAAAAAAAAAATCTATTACGAATTGCTTAGGCATTTCTGAGTTAAACAAAGATAAACCATTTTGCTTGTAGCAAAATTTCTTAGAATTCTTCATTTGTTAATTTGCATCTTAAATCTTTTAAAGGGAAGAAAAAGTATTCATTGTTTCTCTAAGTTATTGAACCAAGAAACTCTGTTTTTCAAATCAAATTAACATTTCTTGGGGATAATGATTCATGTAAATTTTGGTAGAATACCACCTTAAAGTTATGATCATAGCTCATGTAAACATTTTTTGTGCTGAAAAAATCTGCAGAGATGGCTTAATCCAAGGTTTTCATTTTGAAGACAATAGAACTAAATGTAACAGCCAGGCTCAAGTTATCAGACAAGTAGAATACCTGGCTTTTTCATGTAAGTGTGATCACTGGCAAACTGTTTAACTTCTGTTAACTCAAGTTTTTCCCCATGTACAGCAGAGACAGTCATGATTGTGGTGATGCTGTGGAAATGACATTAAGGAAAGCATGAAGCATTTAGCACAGCTCCCAGACTGTCCATATTGCTATCAAAAGCCAGCTTCTTCTCTCCCCACGCTGCCTTCAGGAAGGCAGGGCCAAGGAGAGAGCCCATCTCAGCATGTGTGTTCTTCTCCATGGTGGATTTTAATTCACTCTGGCATATACTTACAGTTGATATTTTCCTACTTGGTGTTCCATTTTATTTATTTATTTTTTGTTTTCTTTTGGAGATATTTACCCCACTCAATCTTCCTACATAACCATGCTGTCTTTGAGGCAGAAGATGGCAGATGAGTTCTTTTCCTGTGTCCCTTGAGAGGCGGGTTTCCTCCGGCCCGGGACGCTCGTACCACAAGGCTGGCAGGTGGCACCCTGGATGACCAGCCCTTTGGGCAGCATCTCTTTCATATTCACTGGCTACAGTTTCCTAAAATGCCAAAATTCATATTCCGCGTGAAGTGCATGATAAGCCATTTCCCACTGAGTTAAAATGTAATCACATCTGGAAGGGGTTTTAGATGACATTGTTTCTTAATACCCGTTGTCAATGTGTGGGTACCCCAAGCACTGGGGGATGAACGGAGACAATCAAGGAGACTTGGGCTATTTGGAAAGCAGGAACTGCCCTCCAGGGATGGGTTGAGGAGCTTTCTGGGACAGCATAGTGCTCCTGGAGAGACCCTGCTGGTGACTGGGGAAGTTTAGGAGGCAGTGATGCGAAGCCAGAAAGATTATGCAGTGACCCAATGCAATAACAGTCTGGATGTGGTTTGGGCATTGTAGCATGTTAGATGGTTTTTAAAAGCACAAAATACAGTTGCTTTGAGTTGGCAGAGTGAGACTGATTCAATGATGAATGTCATGGCAGGTAAAGATAAAATCTTAAAAGCACTCCCAAATGTCACATTAAAAAAATTGTATTTTTGGTTAAGATGTGATTTCACATCTGGCTTGAAAGGGCCACAGATGTTTGTGACATGGGACTGAACTTATATGCGCTCATGCTTTGTGGTGAGAGAGTATCTGGCCCTCAGCCTGTGGATAGAGTTTAATCATAAAGCCTAGAACCCGCCTTGTTTCAATAAAACAAACAAACAAACAAACAAACAAACAAGCAAACCACAACCAAAATGACAACAAATCCTTGCTGAAGGCAGGCCAAGGTGATAAGGCATCCAAGGCAGGGGTACGAAATTTTATCAGATGCTTGTGATGATCAGGCATTAAGGATGGGACGTTTTTGTGAAACTGACTCAGCAGGATTCTCGATGAAACGGAGCTGTGCAGGCCCGGCGAGGATGGGAGCCAACGTGGCATCCTCGTTGAAAAAAGGGCTGAGAGGGCCCTAAGGAACGTTGTCAGGGAGAGAGACTTTGTCATGCCAAAGCTTAGGATGGCGACTTTATGAAGCATAAGCTTGAGATCCCAGGCTATCCTCCTCGAGCTGCAAAAACTGACAGGTACTGGGAACCCGAGGCCTTGCAGCACTGCTGGGTTGAAGGACTTCCATCCAAGGACGTCCCAATGACCCCTCACTGCTGTGCTGATCATTTTTTCTGACCTCTAACCGTTTACCTAAATGATTTAGAATTCCTCCAAACAGGCTGAGATGCCCTTGGCACTGACCCACTTTTTCTGTACACTTTCCCCTCCTCTTCCCCCAACCATGCCCGAATTCAGACCTCTAGCCCTTGGGTCTGTTATCTGACCCAAGAAGTCTCATCAATTTTAGAAGGCTATCACCTTTTAACAGCCATTTCTGCTGCTTCCTGCACACTTTCTAATTTCTCCTTTGCTTTCCCTGAAAATCTGATGCTTGACTTGGACACAATTCAACCCTCTCTCCTTACAGAGACAGCTGCTGAATGAATGCTAGATATTTAAATTCTGCTTTTAGCTTAGGATTCTCTGCCTTCTTTAAAAAAGTATTTCTAGAAAACATATACAATATATGCTGCTGAAGATTCACCTTTTTTTTTTGCTTTAATCCTTTGACTTGTAGTAGAAAATTGCTTTTAAGTAAGAAGTTTCCAAAATAGTTACACTTAAAAATAACACTCCTTTTATACATTTGTTGTGGAAAGGCACTAAAAAATGCAAAATCGTGAGGACAAAAACTTCCTTTGGTTTAAACCTATTGGTGACTCAAACAACTTGCCTGAAAGGAATTTACTTTCTTTAAAGCAAATCTTATGCAGTATAATGTCCCTTGACAAATCAGGGGACATTAAACATCAATGAGGATTCTGCTCATTTTTGGTTCCTCCTAGTGCGTGTGCTGAGTGTTCAGTACACTATACTTTATTGAACTCTCCCAGCTACTGTCCATGGTCCTATTTATAGAGGAGGAGGAAGCAGGGGCTCTGAGATGGGATCAACATGCTCACGGTCACCCAGCAAGTAAGAGGAGACCCATTCCCAGGGAGGCTGAACGTTCCTAGGGCAGCTGCCAACACCGTCCTCTGTTACTGGGAGGTTCTGATGTACCCAGAGGATGCTGGAAGCTGGGATTGGAAGAATATGTAGATCCCAGAAATCATGAAGTCCTGTGGTCTTGAAACTGTGCCTCACAGAATGATCTAATGGCTTCCACATTTGGATTTTATGAAAAGGGGCATCAGAACAAAAGAATGTAAAAGCTACTGACTTTTCCCCAAACTCACACTTTCCCAATAGGAAAACTGAAACTTTGAAAGGTCACTTAGGCCACTTAAATTGCTTCAGGTTGGCCAGGCATGGTGGCTCACACCTGTAATCCCAGCACTTTGGGAGGCCAAGGTGGGCGGGTCACCTGATGTCGGGAGTTCAAGACCAGCCTGACCAACATGGAGAAACCCCGTCTCTATTAAAAATACAAAATTAGCTGGGCATGGTGGTGCACACCTGTAATCCCAACTGCTCAGGAGGCTGAGGCAGGAGAAGTGCTTGAACCCTGGAGGCGGAGGTTGCAGCGAACTGAGATTGTGCCATTGCACTCCAGCCCGGGCAATAAGAGCAAAACTCCATCTCAAAAAAAGAAGCTTCAGGTCACACAGCCAAACAGCTGTGAAGTGAAATTTTTTTCAGTCCAAGGTTCTTGCTACCACACTAGGATGCCAAGTCAGTCATTAAAATATGGATAGATAAGACCAGTTTGATTTCCATCACTTACTGTTTCAGCTTCTTTGACCTTCTGTTAAAAAGATGTAAAGCTCAAAGGGCTAAACATGTATCCAACAGCAGAATTGCCTGCAGCAACCACTGACCCTTGAGCCGTGAAGGTGCTCACCAGTCTCAGGACCATGCAACAGAAGGGGTAATGGAAGTTGATACCGTGGGACAACTGGTAGACCTCTGCCTTGGCAGGAACTGCTCAATGCTGTTATTTTCTGGGTTAAAGTAGCTGGCAGGTGGACATAAAAATCCAAAATTCATCACTAAAAATCGAATTGAAATGCAAAGTAAAATGCTGCTCTAGCCAATGACAAAAAAATGGAACTTCTCAAAGAGTTTCAGTGAAAAGCAAGAAATCATTGTGGAGAGGAGCTAGGGAGAGGTCAACTCCAAGACAATCAAAAACAGCTCTATTTTGCATGAGGATTTTGGAATAAATTCAACAGCACTAATTGGCCCCAGATGTGAATAGGTAGCCAGGGGCATGGGATGGGTCACAGACATGGAGAGCTTCATCTTCCTGAATAGAAAAACGTAGCTTCGAATGTCAAGCTGCCACGCGCGCAGGTGCAGATGCGAATGACCCGTATTTCCCTCTGTTTCCCAGCGTCTCTCCTTCCAGTCGTATCTATTGTAAAGACTCATTCATCCGGGTGTTATTTAAAATAGAGGAGAGAATACATTCCATTTTAAAGGTGTTACTTTGGGTCAATTCTTGGAGACAAGTAAACAAATCAGGGCTGGAAAAAATGAGTAAGAAGCCAAGGCCACTCCTCTCTCCTCAGCAACAGCAGAGGATACTGTTAAATCAAGTAATTCACACGAGCCTGTGGAGCCCTATTACCTGCAGGGACAGCCACACTTTTTCTCTGTTCCTGGTCCTCCTACCCTCTGCAGGAATTTGCCCAATTCCAAATATGTCTCAAGCTCGTATTGGAAATCAGTCCCTACGGAAGAACTAGTGAGGGTGGTAAATGAATGACTTTTCCCAAAGTAATTTTCATTCTCATAAAAAATGTTCACAAACCATAAATTTTATCAGACTTACAAGAAAAAATCTATAATGCTAGAACTTCACTCACTGAGACTGTCTTTCAGGAGAAAGGCTAGGGGGATTTGGGGACAAGCAGATTTCCATGGGGCTTGTTCCCAGGGTCAGCCCACTGTCCTAAAGAGCCCCCGTCCATGTGAGGCTAAGGGAAGGTGTGTCCATACTCGGGGAGGGGACGGGGGTCTCCATGGACAGCCCTCTTGCCCTCGCTGCTGAAGAAGGTTTTTCAGTTTCGAGGCATCAACAGCCTTGCTCTGCTCTTGGCAGCAAATCCCAAATGACAGCTTCTGTGAGTGTCCTTGGAGGCACAGTGGCTCTCACGCCACAGGGGAGAAGTGCTGTGCCCTAAGGTCATGAGGAACATTTCTCCCTCCCAACCTTCTCTTCACAGGGTGCCAGATTCCTGTCAACCCCAATGCCAGCAACACCCAGGGAAGGGCATGGGTGTGCAGCCTTCACCATAGGCTGCAGTGCTGCATGGACGGTGGAGAGCAGTCAGGGTTGAACCCATTCTCCCAGCCCTGCCCTTAAAGGAACAACGTGTGGCTTTCAAATCGGAGCAGTTTATCCTCTTTTTTTTATGTCATGTATACATGAAAGAGGAGACATTTTTGGTGCCTCCTGTGGCTGGAATCTGCCATAAGCGAGTTCCCCTGGGAGTACTGGGCTTCGTCAGGATGTCTCGCTTACAGTGGCCCTTCGTCTCCATTTCAATCTTTTCTTTACTTTATTCATCCTGCTCTACCCCTTCAGCTGTTCAGACAGCACATGTTGGAGCTATCCTCTCTCTCTCTCTATCCCTCTGTTTCACTCATATCTAATCCATAGCAAATTCTGTCTGTTTAACCTTCAAAATGTATCTACGACCTGGCCACGTCTTTCCATCTGCAGCGTGACTACTGCGATCCTAGCCACTGTCCTTTCCTGCAAGATGATGTCCACAGCCTCCTATTTGGTATCAAGAGAAGCTGTTGCCCCAATAGCCTAAGCAGAGTATTCAGATGGTGCTGGTTCTCTGCCCCGTATGCTCCATGGTGCCCATCGCTCTGTCCGCATCATGGCTGCAGGGCCCCTGACGTTTCTGCAGCTGCATCTCTGCCAATGTCCTCCCTGGCTCTGGCCCTCCATACTTCCTCTTTTCTCTGACTTTTGGAATGTTTTCTCGCTGGGTTCAGTTTGTTGAAGACTTTGCTCAAATGTCGTTCCCTCTTTGAGGTCTTCTTTCCTGCGCCCAGACAGCTGGATCTAAAATCAGCCTCTCTGCCCAGCAACGGCTCCATCCTCCTGCTCATCCCAGCATGGCACGTATCTCCTGAAACACATTAGACATTCTAATTGTTTATATATTTGGTTTGACTTGCCTCTCAAAATGTCAACTGCAGAACAGTAAGGATTTCCAGGTGCCTGGCACTGGCCTAGTCTTACTACCCAGGAGAGGATGCAATGCGTGACAGATACTCAGTGATTATTGATCAACTGGCTGGTTGGATGAAACCCAAATCCCTGCCCATTCCATGGGTGCTGGCTCTGCAATTCCTGTGCCGTCCCCTTGGGTTCCCTCGGTGAGAGGCCTCCATGTGAACACACACTGATCCCTTGCCCTTGACGGTGGTAAGCTGGCTTCATTCACCGGGAGGAACCTTGCATACTTTCATGGTCCTTCCAGTGATTGAAAGCAGTCATCAGGGGCACTCCATCTTCCGTGGAAGCAATTTTATCAATATAAATCTCCATCATTATCAGGGAAAGACATTAAGAGGAAGACATTCTGTTTCCTGAATTACCCAGGATTAGATTAACAAAGTTCATTTATTATTAAACTAAGGTACTATTAGAATATGCTCCCATGCTACAGGGTCTAGTTATGGAGTACTAAATGATTCAACAAGACTATTAACCCCTGCCTCCTTTAAAAATTGTGAATCCAAATCACTGTGAAACCCACCACAAATAAACACAAGAGGGGTAGGAACTATGAACATTGTGTATTTGAAACATTAAATTTTATAACTTTCTAAAGCAAATGTCAGATATGAAGAAGATACAAATTGGAAGGAAACCTACAGGAAGCTCCTCAAAGCGCATGACTGAAATGCAGGTGTATCTCTTTGAGTTCAATGAATAAACATGTGGCGACTTGCCCATGAGGAAAGGGACAAGCCCATTCTATATCCCTATCATCATGCATATTATAAATCACTCCCCACTGCGTCGATAACATTTCGTGAACTGCAGTGCGCCTGTCTCTAATATATAAGAGACAGCCCTGTGTTTAGTAATGCCTGCCCTGTCACAGAAGGACAATGATGGCATCCTTATATGACTAGCAAAGACCCATTATTCTAAAGGGAGAGAAAGAGAGGCTGAATATTGCTGGACAAGAAAGGAGAATGGCCGTTTGGCTGTGGGTCTGGATGGCACACTAAAGGGGTATTAATGGTGAGACCACTCAATGACACATAAAGTGTGACATTCAAACTCTAAGTGAATAAACTCTAGCAACATAGAGGAGGACGCATCTTACATGTAATGGCACCTTGACATAAAAGGTTTCAGTGAAAAGAATTGTGCCCACATCTCCTGTTCTTCGCTTCTCTGACTTCACACCACATGGGACTACATCGTTATGTAAACCTACACCAGCATAAACCACATATCCATAGACTCACACCAGCATACACCAAACCTAGGCAGACCAAAATATACATCAGAAATGGAAGTTGCCAATTCACCTTTATTTGAAATATGACAGCTCAAAGGGAGAAAATCTAATCTCTCAACTCAACCTTGAAAAAATCCCAGAGCACTTAATTTGGTGACAGATTGGTATGTCTAGCCACGCCCTTGGACTGAGTGAAAATGACTTGACTACAGCCCCACAGCATCAGCTGCCCCAAACCTTTGGGGCTGGATGCACCTGCACAAAGAGAACATGGCTCACATTGGGCAGCTTGAATACAGAAGAGGCTGGACTGATTCAGAAATCACTGATCGCAAGAGAGCCTTTAAAACATTTCCTTTTGTCATTGACGATTTACTATTCTGACGTATCTATCGGCTCACTGGCAAATGGAGTTCTTAAAAGATTATACAAATTTAGAAGGACTTTCAGGAATCATAAACCAATAATAATAATAAAAAAGCTGTTTTTCATTCTTTGTCGAAAAACAATCAGAAGATTCTAGGGAAAGATAAGAAGGAGAGTGCTTTATTCTCCATCTCCAGGACTTGGCAGATAGTTTTGGTTCTGCTAAGCTACATGGAAAGAATAATTCTGTGTTAGGCTACAGGAGAGTAGCTGGACTGATACTCCCAAGGAAAAGCGAGAAAAGCAGAGAAAAACAGTAAATAAATAAGTAAGTGAATAAGTAATACATTTTTTGAAAAAATAAAAGCTGTTTGAAGGCATTGGGAACTTCCAAAGCAGCCAGGACTTGAGAGACCAAGATTTAAGAAAGGGAGGAAAGAAAGGAGGGAGAGAGAGAAAGAAGGACAAGGAGGGAGAGAGAAAGAGAGGAAGGAGGAGAGAGGGAGACAGAGAGACAGAGAGAGAGGCTGGGCAGAGACAGAGAATGCTTGCAGAGATAAGCCACTTATTCCATCCACTTCTGTTTCCCTAAAGGCTGTTGTGAACTCACAGCTAGAGGTAGAGAAACCAGGTAATTCTGAGCAGAAAGCCCAAAGCAGAGATTTTGGCCATGTCACAGGACTTGGGAGAAAACAAACACAAATAGAACCGTGATTGGGATCCACTGAGGTAGGCAGAACTTGCAGGACCCTGCTACTAACCCAGGGTTTTTCTCAAGGCACTTGCCAATCTTAATGCAGGTCAGAGTCGGGCACCAGCACAGAAAGAAGCTGTCAAGGCAAACAGGTCTTTGACTTCCTCCTGGAGCTCTGGATACCAACTTAGAGTTCAGGACCTAAGGAGGCGGAGTAGCCTTGACCATGTCCAGGTTCTTAATGGGACCCCCAAAGGATGGTCCCCAGGAATGAGGTGCAGCTGTCTTGCAAAAAGTGAGCCAGCCTCAAGTCAGAGATGCCAGTCCTTGGACTTGGCTGCCCGCCCTTATTCTGCCTTCTCTTCCAAAAAACAGAGTGACTGTTTTTTCAGAAGATGATAACCTCCAGAGCCTCTGCATTTTTGTTTTTTGCATAAAATGCCTATTCTTCGATTAAAAAAATAAACACCGGACTTATAAAAAACGGTACTAATAGAGAAAACTGACAACAAAAATAGAACCACAAATTATCAGACAAATACATCTGTGTCCAGTGTGGAAAGCAAGACTCCAGCTGCTGCAGACTGCCCCGGGCTGTGAGCCTGCTGAAGCCAGGTGGCAGGTCCCTAGAGCCTCACTTCCGACTGTCGGGGTGAACTGGCCTTTAGAATTTCAGATGGGACTGCCCTTGTACTTGGGGTGTAGATCACCAGGTGGATGTGACACGGTGTCTAGTCGCTAAAACAGTTTGCCAGCCTCTCAACATGTTAAAAGTACTTCTATTCTTATATCCAAGACAGTGGTTAATCAGTGTAATCTTCTCCTAATGCAGTAATTGAAAATAGAAGACAGGGATCAGCCAAACATATTCTTTCCTTCTTTTTCACTTTCTGTGAATAAAGGCAGTTCCTATGTATCAGTTAGTCCATATCCTTTCCTTTTCCAAATTATCCCCAAGTATTTCGTGCCTCCCTGTCTCCAAAGCGACCAGCATAGAATCGTGTCCAACTAATACTTGGTGAATTAGACTGAATACATCTTTAAAATAACTAGAACCACTAACTCTCCATGCAGGGTAAGACCCTTTTAATTAACAAATTATGAAATAATGAAACAGAACATTTTCTCACCAGAGGTAGAAAAAAAAAGATGTTAGACACACACCTATACTATGACCATCTACATGAGAGTGCCTTTCTTTGAATTTGTCACTTGCATTTACAAGTCCATGCCTGGGCGCTGTTCTCCCTTTTCCTAAAATGCTCTTCTACGGATGTGCCGAATCTTCCACTCTACAGTCTACTCATTCTTCAAGACATACCTTTTCTAAAGAGACTTTCACTTCAAAGGCAAGCAAAATTACTATATCGCTTCTCTGCTCCTTTCCCGTTTGGCAAGTAATTGTATTACAGTAATGATCACATATTAAATATTCACTTACAATTATAAACTAAATTTTATATCTTTAAGAGGCCTACTGAATAAGCCATAATATTAAGTTAACTGCTTCATAGGTAAAATTCATGAAGTCTTTGTCCAATGTGTACACACTTGTTTCCTAGGACATCAACCTTACCACATAACTTCTTGTACACATTAAAGATGAATTCTCCTGAAAAATCCCAGATTGTCTGTGTTTTAAATTCCTTGAGTGTCCACCCTTTGAATTAACTAATAAGTAATTTGAGCATGAAGCAACATTCTCTGACCAGAGGTAGGAAAAGAAAGCTGTTAGCAATGCATCCACACTACGACCATCGACATAAGAACCTCGCCTTTCGTTGAATTTGTCACACATATTTACAAGTCCACACTTGAGCACTGTCCTTTCTTTAAACAAGCACTTAAATAAAGTTATTAAAATAAATAACTTTATCTGTCCTTCTGTTAAATAAGCATTAAATGGTGCTATAATTTCTACATTTTTCAACCTCTAGGAAGCCAAGAGCTATTTTATTCACAGTGCTCTCTTTTTATCTACAAAAAGCCTGGCCTATACTGAGGACTCAATAAAGGTTTGATGTGTCAATCAAAACCTGAAGACCATCTGGGTATCTGAGAACCCACCTCAACCCATACAACAGAGGTGCCATTGGGCTGTCATTAAAATGCTTTCTTTCATTTAATAGGAAAGGCATTTTTTCACATCCCCGAAACAATATTTTACAGTGTATTAAAAATAAATGTAGATACAAGTTTACAGCTGAGTCTTGAAAAACAAGGTGATAGGAGTCTTAATCACCCCCTTGCGTTGTCAAAGATACAACTTTCGAATCCACAAAGACATTACTGCTAATAGCTACTGTTGACCCAAAGCCATTCTGATAGCATGAACAGTGGATTAATATATATTGTGTGAGACATATATATATATATAAAATAGTATATTCTTATAATAAAGTAAGCTAGAGAAAAGAAAATGTTATTAAGAAAATTGCAAGGAAGGAAAATATATTTACTATTCTTTAAGTGAAAGCAGGTCGTAATGAAGGTCTTCACCCTTGTAGTCTTCACATTGAGTGAGCCCAGGAAGAAGAGGAAAGAGAGAGGTTGGTCTTGCTGCCTCAGGGGTGGCAGAGGCAGAAGAAAGTCCATGTGTAAGTTGACCTGTACATTTCAAACTCATGTTGTTCCAGGGTCTACTGTAGTATATATAATTGTGGATTACATATGTAATTGTTCAAGAGTCTACTGTAGATCTTATAATGTATATAATCAATATTAAATAAATTATATCTAATTTATTATATATAAATGGTGGCTTACTCTCTAAAGCATAAAAATATATCAGCTTTCGATGACAATGAGCTTTTTTAGCAATAGTCTGACCATGTAAGTGTATTCAAGGGGATTCTATCTGGCTTGTCACAATCAATGAATACTTCAAGTTTCCAGTAACAAATGTAAACAAAGATCATGTTGCTAGTATATCAAGTTGAAATGCCACAAAAGCCACTGAGTTACTTGAATATCTAAATTAGAACATCTAAGAAATGGTTAGACCATATTTTGCCTAAAGATAGAATCACAAGAGAAGGCTGACTTGGGAAGTGTGATGCAAGGAGTTCAAGAATTTGGGTAATAAGATACTTTTCCCAAGTCCCACAGATGATCCTGCAGGAAGACTGGCCACTGCCCCAGCCCTCTCTAGGAATGTCATTTTCACATTTGTTTGGGTGGGGAGATGGGAGGGTGGGGAGGTCGAAATCCCTGGCTGTGCGGAATTCCTTGTTGGTCTAGTGAACAGGCAGCCTCCACTAACTCACCAGGAAGACATTTGTCATGTCTCAGCTGCATGTGGTGGAGGCTTCATCTGCAAGTTAAAATTTGGGAGAGGTGAAAAGAGAAAAATCTCAAAGACAAAACAATAAAGCCCAAGATTTTGAGACAAGTATTTGACGCGTAAGATATGCACAGCTGAACATTAGGAGGTTACTTGGAGACAATGGCCTATGCCCATTCATGAAAGCTCTGAAATGTTTATGGAGACAGGAGACTGCATCCCTCACTGAGAGGGAACAAGCCCTGGGCATCCTGGTGCACAGAGTAGCCTTTCCAAAGTACTCTCTACTCTTGGGGGAAGTTTGGAAATATGCTTTAGCATTTGTGCTTTGTAGCTGATAGTGAAATGTTTTGGGGCCAGGGCATCTGCTGTAACCTGGAATTGCATGGCCTTATATAGTGAGGGCAGAGAAATTGCTTTTCTTCTCTGTTCTATTTTGTCTATGTCATTTGATCTTATTTTCTTGAAAAGGAAATGAGTACATGTGCTTTATCTATGGTGATGTACATGCTGGGTGCAAGTGTTTGTATCTGTGTGCAAGCACAGTCTGTGTGGTGCCTTCCTAAGTACCAGTTGATCAGGGGAAACCTGAGAAAGAAAATGGATCCAGGCCACTGAGGACAGCATCTCCCCACGACTGTGCAACTTTTCCCACCAAATCCACTGACCGGTTTTGTCAAACTATCAATCAAACAAATTGGTAAGAAGCCACTTGAGAAGTCAGTTGACTTCTCAACTAAGGTAGGTGTGTTCTAACCTAAGGTAGGTATGCTATTTTAAGGAAATAGACGCAGAACACATAGCATTAACACTTAAAATGACTGGAGACATAGTGTTAATAGCAACAATCATGTGAGCTCACCTTTATTGCTCCTGGCATGCTTCAAAGGATTTTTTGTTGTTGTTGTTTACATTTATCAGCCTATAAACTCACAATAACCTTGTGTTAGTTTATTGGGACTGCTGTAGCAAAGTCCCACTAACAGAGTGACCTGAATAGCAGGAATGCATCATCCCACAGTCCTGGAGGCTGCACGTCCAAGGTCAAGGTGCTGGCAGGGTTGGTTTCTTCTGAGGTTGTGAGGAAGGTGCTGTCTGCAGCCTCTCCAGGAGCTCCTGGTGGTTTGCTGACTCTGGTTGGCATTCTTTGACTAGTAGAAGCATCACCCAGATCTCTACCTTCTCCTTCACATGGCGTTCTCTCTGTGTGTATCTGAATTTCTTTCTTTTAGTAAGGACACCAGCATATTGCATTAAGGCTTTTCCTAATGACCTCAGTTTAACTTGATTACCTCTGTAAAGACCTTATCTCTAAATACGGTCACATTCTGAAGACTTTAAATATGAATTTTGGGGAGACACAATTCAATCCCTAACGAACCTTATGAAGCATGTTCGAAAACGGTCCCGTTTGCAGTTGTGGAAACTGAAGTGCAGTGAAGTCAGGCGGCTTACTGAGGTTCACACAGAGGGCGAATATCCGAGCCTGAGTGTCAGTCCAGGTGAGCTGGATGGACACACACCCTCGATGGCACTCTTCAACTCCTCACACTGTCTAGGAATGACCATATTAGGAAATGGCCATATTGGTCAAGAGAGGGAAGGGTCATCCAGGCTGAATTTCCAATGTTTTGAGACCAAAATTCGAGAAAATAAATTGAGACTATTTGAAGGCTTTTTAACTTAATGAAACATGGGTCAGATTTAATAGAATTTTTATATTCTCCCACTGTACCACATAGTAACTACTTTAAGAGAGTTAAATTTGAATATAGATTCCTATTCTGGGAAAAGGAATATTCTGTATAAGACTTGCAATTTCTTATATAATTGAATATTTTCTGAATAATAATGTAATAGCCTCCCTCTCTCTCCCTCCCTTTTTCTCTTTGTTTCTTTCTAGAATAACTTAAAATGTAAGGGTCTGTTTAATTTCATATATTCTGGTACTGGGCCTGAGACATAATTAACAGATGCACAAACTTGCAAGCTATTTTACTAATTCATGCCAACTTGAAGTAAACACAGAAAATATAAATAAAACAGTAACAAACTCTGGAGGTTTTTTTTTAATTGTAGTTCCTAAAAAGCTTTAGCTCTCCATGCCCTTCAAACAATTTATTGGAAATGTTAAGCACAATTTTTCTGCTTCAACTATAATTCCCCAAAAGAACAAAGAGCATGTTGGTTCTTCCTGAAGATTGTTTTTTTATTTTTTTATTTTTGAATACTGTTCTAAGTGTCATTCAGAATCCACAGTTGGCTCACAGGGTCAAGAAGAAACAGAGTTTCTGCTAGTCCTGGAAATGATTTCCATTTCTCCCTCTTTCTTCAACCTCCATTTGTTTTCCTGCATTTTAAGCTCATCTCCACTCTGAACTATTCTTCTGAAATGATACAAAGCTTTTTCTGAGATGGCAAGTAGGCTTTGTTTTGCAAATAAACCAGAATACCTATTGCTTACATACATTTTTATTCTCTGTGAAATGGGAGATTCTATTTTTAGACCATGCAGTGAGATCCACCCTCTGGGTCTCTGTTAGATGCCAGGGACAAATGCAGAGCTCTTTTGAGAAATGCAAGACAGTCCTAGCAGTCAGCATGAGAGACAGTCAGAGCTCTAGCATGAAGGTCAGCTTCTGATTTCAAATCTCAGTGTGAGCGTTTGCTGAACCGGTTACAGCTCCATCAGCCTTTCAGTCTATGAAGGAATATGAAATCTTTCCATCACAGACTTGTTCTCTCGTTTGTAATTCTCAAATCCAGAAAGGGACACTGAGATGGTAGACTGAAGAAAACCTCTTGTTGGGTGGCCCTTGAGCCTCTTTTTCCAAGTCAGAACCTCTGCTTTGAGAATGTATGAGCAGATTTCACACAAGCGACCCTGAACTAGAAAGACAGCCAGCCCCAGCACCATCCTGTAGTTGGTTATAATTTTGGCCTTTATCCTTCCCCCACCCTATGTGTCCATATCACATATCCACCCAGGTTATTTCCGTTTCCCCTGCCTTTTTTCTTAATCACTTCTTATTTGATTACATGCAATTCAATTACTCAGCAGAATTCACCATGTTCATAAATGCCTTCATTGCTTGCAGAGTAGAGCTCAGAGAGCAAAGTCTATCATATACTTTTTTACAAGCACATAAGAGGAAGTTGATTTATTCTGATGCACGATTTCTTTCCGATGAGAGCAACCATCTTCTTCCAATTACTTATCTAATTGCAGTGACTCACCAAAATGGAAACTTCATGTAGATACGAATTAGTATTATTTTAAGGTATTATCATAATAGTGCATTCTGTAATAAAGATGTTAAAATATTTAAAATTGGTTCACTGGACACGAAATAGACCTAATGGCATATCCTTAGGTAATGACTTCATTAAACATAGTTATTCTAACCTGCTCCCTAAAATCCATAGCAGATGTAGATGGTTGGATCTTAATAATCTAATGTTCTTTTCTCTCACATAAGATGCAAACTGGATCTGTACTTTGCCTACTAGTAGGCCCCTGAATAGCATCAACTAGAATGCAAAATTGAGTGCTAATGATGTTCTTTATTAACATACACTTTTGTAATGAATCTCATTTTAGATACGCAAATATGTGAGTTAGCTGACTCGCTCCATGACAGAGTCAAGAACCCACATCTTGATAGCCAAGAACACAGAACAGTCATTCCACCAGAAAGCATCATGAAAATCCCCTAAATTTAATGCACACTGCACTCAGAAAGAAATGCTTTACCCTTCATCCCTCTTCGGGTCTAATTGGCACACACATATGAAAAGGCAGAATCCCTGCTCTTCATGGCTAGGGTTGCCCAGTGGCTGGCACAGGGTTGAGCTCATTCCAGACCTTCAACAACTTCTTCCTGGCTGATTAAAGATGGATTGATTGGATTGACTTAGGAAGGGCAAGAAGGATGGAGGAAAAAAGGTTAGAGCTGCCCTTAATTCAACAGTTTTGCCTGATTTAAAAATATGCACTCTTTTTTCTCTTTCAGGATGGTTAAAGGGACACTATCTGCAAAGGAAAATTAAAAATTCCATGCATCTTTCTTTCTAAATGAATTTCTGTGGCTTTGTATTTTGATCCCCTGCCCACCAAAGAAAGGAAACCAAATAGGCATAAGATAAATTTTCATTCTGTTTCATACAAGGCATTTTGTGTATTTCACAGTCAAAATAATCATCTCCCAAACATGGCTGATAATGAACTTACAAAAAAAAAAAATACGCAATGACTGACTTTACCGAACTTTAGCAATAAAAGCTGTATTAAGATTTACTTACCATTCCCTGGTATTTGATTCTTCTGTTGTGAGAGTGGGAAAGGCTGAACTCAGCTGAGGCTGTTCATAGTTAATATGTGGGGACAATCACAACGGAAGACAATTTGCCAATATTCTGTAGCAAAGCAAAAGTAAATTTGTGATTGCATCTTTTTTTAATGCAAACATTTTCGAACAGTGTCTTCAAGGTAAATGAACGCTTAAATGTATATGTCTTTGATCCACAGATGACTGCAGTTTTTAAAACTATTACACAATACCACATTATCATAAATTATTTTCATGCAGGAAACTAGGGTTTATCTTACAGGCAATTAAAAGCTTCTGTTAGATATTCCCAGCATGACATTCTCTAAGCCATTAGCTTTTTGTAGGTCAAACACATCTCATTGACTTTGAAGCACCTTGGGCAGTGGAGATTGGTCCCCTTCGACTGTGCTATATCATTACCAGTTCTTCCGTGTTGTTATTTTCTGAACCTTGACCTGTGACTCTGTGTGATTGTGATGGAGAGGAACTTTGTCACCAGTATCAAGTGATGTATTTCCATTGTTTTCTGGGTCAAGAGAGAAATGATTGTTTCCTTGTTAACCTTTGGATTTTTAAGAATTTGGTTTGTCTGATCTTTGTGTGCATGCAATTGAAGCTCTGAACTGGAGCACGTTTCTGGGTTCACATTGTCTATGTTTGAAAACCAGAGGCATAGATCTGGGAGTCTAATCTTCAGATTCAGGGGATCAGCCTCCAGAGTCTGATGCTGGTTCTGCTCCTGTACCTGTTGTGGAGTGTTGGGGAAATATCAGGACCTCCCAGCCCTAAAAAGGATGCAAGCACATAAAAGTGTGTGGGACTTCTCAGCTGCAGAGGAACCTGTGCTTTCTTCTGATGGGTGCTCTGCTAGCAAGGAGGCAGGGAGACGCTCAAGACTGCTCTCCTAGCTGTCAGTGCCACCGGTAATATTCCTCGAAATGAAGAAAGACTGCTGGTATTTGATTGGTTTTCCCTTTCTCATTCTCTCATACAGTCTACATTGCAGGGTGCAAAATTCCTGCACACAAACACTACATGCTTGTCAAGGTGCACATGCAGAATAGTTGGCCCACAGCAATTCTCTTACACTGACTTTCAGGGCAAGCTGAAGCTTCTAAGTGAGAGACCCCTTCTGCTCTCTGCCAATGAGCGGCCTATGCAGTCATTGCACTTCCCATTAAGGTGTAACTCCCATCTAATGGCTCTCGTCTGTTCTGTTTCTTCTGAAAAGACGTTTATTGCTTTGCGTTTTGTGCAGAGATTGAAACTGATTTCTATCAGATATGAAGAAATCAGCTTTGTTTTAATCTTGATAACTCCCAAGGGGATTGCCTCTATGACTTAATATCTGTAAGTCCTCAAATCCACCTTTACTTGGATTTGCCATTTTAAATTGTCCTCAAAAACACTTTTCTTCCTCCCCCTCTCTCTGAGAGTATTTTTACTTGTATGAATCCATTCTTCTTTGAAACATAGTACAGAAATGATCAATGCTTAATCATAGGGCCAATATTATAAGAATTTATTAGTTAACATTTGTAAAGATCTTTGAAGATGAATTAATGCACTTAAGAAGTAAGCCTGCCTCAATTGTTATGTATAATTATTTTTAATGTGTTTTCAAATTATAGTTTACAAGTGTCTACTAGAGCTACACAAGCCTGGATTGTTAGACAGTTCTCCTTACAGAGTTTCTGTAATCCCAATGGAAATCTTAAGTTTACATACTTGTTAGAAGTATTAAAAGTCAGCTGGGCATGGTGACTCATACCTGTAATCCTAGCACTTTGGGAGGCTGAGGCGGGTGGATCACCTGAGGTCAGGAGTTCGAGACCATCCTGGTCAACATGGTGAAATCCCATCTCTACTAAAAATACAAAAATTAGCCAGGCATGGTGGCAGGTGCCTGTAGTCCTAGCTACTCAGGAGGCTGAGGCAGGACAATCACTTGAACCTGGGAGGTGGAAGTTGCAGTGAGCTGAGATTGTGCCACTGCACTCCAGCCTGGGTGACAGAGCGAGACTCCATTTAAAAAAAAAAAAAAAGAAGAAGTATTAAAAGTCAATTCTATTTCCATCTCTTTTTAAAGAAGTCAACTTCCTAGACTTCTTGAAGAAGAGAAAAGCTCAGGCAAGCTGTGTGTTTTCCTGTGAAGCTTCAAAATGAAATTAACTGAACACTGACATGTAATTTTCTTCTTAGATGAATATAGCTTTTGGTTTTTGTTTCTTTACAATTTTTATTTTAGGTTCGAGGGGGTACATGTGCAAATTTGTCACACTGGTAAATTGCATGTCATTGGAGTTTGGTGTACAGATAATTTTGTCACCCAGGTAATCAGTGTATACTGACAGTTAATTTTTCAACCCTTGCACTCTTACCCTCCACCTACAAGTAGACCCCTGTGCCTATGGTTCCCTTCTTTGTGCCCATGTGTATTCAATGTTTAGCTCTCAGTTGTAAGTGAGAACGTTCAGCGTTTGGTTTTCTGTTTCTGTATCAATTCATTTAGAATCCTCCAGCTCCATCAGTGTTGCTGCAAAGGACATGATTTCTGCAGTCTTTCTTAATGATTGAAGTTGCTTCCACTCATACTTCTTTTTCTCTGTTGAAAGTCTTAATTAGACTATGCTACCAATAAATCTATGGGTAATATATTGCCTGTTTAGAAGCTCAAGTAACATGTAACAAATAATTATTGAGCTCCTATAGCTCTGAGATCTCTAGACACTAATAGACATTAATGTTGGTAAAATATAAGACAGATTGAGATTTTCAGAGTGAACTGAAAAGGGTTGATTTAGGAGGAAGGAGACACATAATTATCTTATTTGTAGTCATCCCAACAGGAGTTGTTTTGGAGAGGCATAGGCAAAGAAGAGCAAGAAACAAAGTTTAAAAGTATTATAAAGAAAGGACTAACAAAATTGGGTATTCACATATTTTGTTTACTTTTCTCTTTGTCCATTACTTAATGCATTCAAGAAAAAGAAGTATTGAATGCCTTTGTATCTTTCCTTATGTTAGGTCCTGAAAACAAGAAGAGAAATAAGTCTCTGAAAAGAGAAATAAGTCTCTGAAATTAAGGAGTTCAAATTCTGGTCATTAGAAGGATTGTGTAAAACCACTGATTGCATTGCAATGACATGAACGACATGACATAGCAGGGAACATGGCTAATCCTACTGTGAACTTGATTGGGCCATGTGGTGCCCAGATTAAACATTACTTCTAGGAGTGTCTGTGAGGGTGTTTCTAGATGAGATTGGCATTTGAACTGGTGGATTTAGTAAAGTGGATTCAGATTACCCTCCACAAAGTGAGTGGGCATCATCCAATTCCTCAAGGACTTGAATAAAACAAAAGGTTAAGGGAGGAAGAATTCTACCCCACCCCCTTCCTTTTTCTGCCTCAGCGTTTGGCTGGACCAATGGTCTTCTCCTGCCTTTGTACTGGAGTCGCACCACCTGCTTTCCTGGGTCTCCAGCTTACAGACAGCAGACCGTGGGACTTCTCAGCCTCCGATTTCCCATAATAAATATATACATATAGATATAGATATCTATATACCTGTATCTATAAATATATCTATCTATACAGATATAAATTGATAGCTATCTATATAGATAAATATATAGGAAATATATAGGAGATATATCTGTATCCCCTATTGGTTCTGATTCTCTGGACCACCCTGCTTAAGACAGCAGGTAAACAAAAGCATTTAAACAGAAGAAAAGCCAGAAAGAAGGAAACTTGCTGGTGGGCTACTGAAATAATGTTACTGCCAGAAAGGAAGTAGAAAGGATGTCTAGCATGATGAAGAACATGCTGCGGAGGTCTGGAATAAGAGGAAGTTAAAAGTAGGTCAGTCTTACAGGAATATCCAATTGACACAAACATGTTGAAACTCAGGTATGGGTGGATGGTCAGGATTAGAGACCTTACTCAAAAGATAATTGATGCAAGGAGCATGCATATTCTTCTCAAGTGAGAAACAGATAAAGAAAAAAAAAGAGATAAGAGATAGATGAGAGGCTCTAATACGTTTCAAAGAAGCAAAAGAGAGCAAATAAATGGATAAATAATTCTAAATAAGAATTGGCTATGAAATGCGATAATAATAGCAATTAATAATCTGATGTATTTTAAATGAAGGAGAATTAAAATATATGAATAAAATGACATGTAAAATGAGATTGAAATGATTAATATAAAAGTAAAGAATTGCAACATGCTGGGCAGTGAAAAATGTGTGTTTGTACTTTCTTGGTAGAGACCCTCTGCAGGCATGGCATTGACAGGCTGGTGTCTTCTCCTCACACACTGGATGTGGCCTGGACATATTTGGTTATAAACTGTATTAGTCTGTTTTCATGCTGCTAATAAAGACATACCTGAGACTGAGTAATTTATAAATAAAAGAGGTTTAATGGACTCACAGTTCCACCTGGCTGGGGAGGTCTCACAATCAGGGTGGAAGGCAAAGGAGAGGCAAAGGCATGTCTTACATGGTGGCAGGCAAGAGAGCTTGTGCAGGGAAACTCCCCTTTATAAAACCACAAATCTTGTGAGACTTATTCACTGTCATGAGAACAGCATGGGAAAGACCTGCCCTGTGACTCAATTACCTCCACCTGGTCTCTCTTGACATGTGGGGATTATGGGGGTTATATTTCAAGATGAGATTTGGTATCTACACAGCCAAATTATGTCAAAACATACTCTTCCTTCAACTGTAGAAATTTTACTTTATTTTTTAAGTGCCTAATTGAAAGTAACTGAGTGTGGTTAAGTGGGCAAAGCACTCTTTTCAAAGGTCTAGCTCGAGGTTAGCTTTCAGGGGCAACAACCTGTGTTGTGTTTCTTAACCACAGATTCTTTGTCAGCCCGCTGAGATATCCTACAACTTCTTTGAAATGAGTTGATGAGGAGAAATAGACGTAAGTCCATCATGACCGATGAAGAAAAAGTTCAAGTCTTGGGATGGTGGATTCACAACTTTGCATATGAGGAATATCATATGTAAAACCTAAATAAAAGGAAGGTTTTTATTTTTATCTAGTTAAATTACAACTTTTTTGTCAAAGCTGGCAAAAATAAGCACATTGATGCAAATATATTTTCTAGGTATTACTTATCTGTAGAATTGAAAATCTAGTCATAAGTTTAAAATATACTTCAAAAGGAATTGGACAAATTTGGAAAACTCAAAAGGAATGAAATTTTATCAGCTGTTCTCAGAAAAGACTTTTCTTTGCCCAGAAAAATAATAAGTTGCTTCTGTTCTTACAAATGAGCCTTTGTAAAGCAAACATTATTTATTTATTATAAAATATTGAGACTATCTGCCTTTTTATGCAATTATGTCTTTGTTTTTATTCAAATTTCAGAGAGTATTAAGAACATTTTATGCATTATGTATGGCTCAAATATCAATTGATCAAATACACATTTGAAGAAAATATACTTAGTTTGTGCTTACAATGCACAAAAATGTTCACTTTATTCTGACACATTTTTTTCTAATAGGTATATTATTCCCCAAGGAAAACAGGATTTGTAGGAAAAAACCATATGGTAACAACTTTCCCAGAACATATAATTATGGTAGACTGAATATTTTTAAAAGTCTACAATTTCTTGAGGGCAAAAAGCTTCTCTGATCACCCATCTAGTCTCAGCATCTAGTGCCAGGTTGTAGTTGGTGTTCAATAAATATTTTTGGAAGAATGAACGAACGAATGAAGAAATGTTATAATGATCATTGATTGTTAGCTCTCTGTCTGGGTGTATGTCCGTATTCACCATTTCCTATGGCGGCCAAAGCCTTTTCCTAATCATTTTGTAATTTGTCTAGACTACCAAGAATAAACCCAAAGCATACACAGCATCCACCATTCAACAAATTACAAAGCAGTAGCACTTGAAGCACTCTAAAAACTGAGTACTTTATGTCATTATCAAGTTCCAGTCTCTAAGGTAGGTTTTCAGCAAATGGGATTATTATTTTTAAAAGTTGTTGAGACTAGCCTCATACACAGGCTCAAATAGGATTGGGAAATAATTGTGATGTTTGGCATACGTCATGTAAATAAAGGAGAAGTTTTGGATCATCAGGATCTACTATTCTGGCCATAGAAAGTTAATAGTAAGAAGAAGAAAGTCACCAGCAAAGCATATGTTAGAGCCATACCATACAGTAAAAGCTGGGTTGAACTGATGCTGGTTTACACTACAGTGAGTTTCCTCATCTTCTTAACAGTGTGCAAACTTGTAACTCCCGGTTGTTTCCAATAATGTCTAAGATTATTGCTTTTAGTTCTTTTTAAAGAAAATCATCCATCAATTATGGCCCATGTTTTTAAATGTAATATAATTCACCACATATCCTCATTTGACTTTGAACTACAGCTAAACTTCATTTCACTGATAGAATTTACCATAAAATCCATCAGGAACAAATAAAAATATGCTAGAATTCCAAGCTCATTCTTATGTATGCTCAAAATGTCAAGTATAGAAAGATATTTTATTTTTATTTTTATTTTTATTTTTTTTTGAGATGGAGCCTTGCTCTGTTGCCCAGGCTGGAGTGCAGTGGTACAATCTCAGCTCACTGCAACCTCTGCCTCCTGGGTTCAAGCGACTTTCCTGCTTCAGGCTCCCAAGTAACTGGGACTCCAGATGGGGTTTCACTGTTTTAGTCAGGCTGATCTTGAACTTCTGACCTCAAGTGATCTGCCCACCTCAGCCTCCCAGAGTGCTGGGATAACAGGCATGAGCCACTGCGCCTGGCCTAGAAAGATAATTTATAAAGAAACACTAAATTATGGAATTAGCCTAATCCTCCATTTTAAAACAAATAAAATGTATCAGCATTTTCATAAATGTGGCAATCATTCATGGTTTATGTGTGTGACATAAATATTATGTACACACCCCGCCATTAAATTAACACCAGAACTCTCAATATTTCATATCACTTTCAATTAATATGAATTGACTGTGAAAAATACTGTCATGTAAAACAATATGTATGAGATGAACTCTAGACTATCTCAAAGGGACCTGGTCAAAGGGAAATAGAGTGAATTGGAGGAAAGCTTTGAGAAATTTATCTGGAACAGGTATCAGAAACCGTAGTAACACACAGGCCAAATCCAGCCAACCAACTGAACTTTTTTTTCTTAAATAAAGTTTTGTTGGGACACTGCCACTTCCATTTTTTCCTGTATTGTCTGTGGTTGTTCTGAGTAGCTTTGGCAGAGAACTATGTGGCCTACAAAGCCTAAAATATTATGTATTTTGCCCCTTAGGGAAAAACAAGTTTACTTATGATTGCCTAATGTATTGCATAGAAAATTTAAAAAAATTTAAGAGATAAAATCTAGGTGGACTCAGTGTCTCACGCCTGTAATCCCAGCACTTTGGGAGCCCAGGGCAGGTGGATCACTTGAGGTCAGGAGTTTGAGACTATCTCGGCCAACAGGGTGAAACCTTATCTCTACTGAAAGTACAAAAATTAGCCAGGCATGGTGGTGCATGCCTGTAGTCCCAGCTACTTGGGAGGTTGAGGCAGGAGAATCACTTGAACCCAGGAGGTGGAGGTTGCAGTGAGCTGAGATGGTGCCACTGCACTCCAACCTGGGTGACAGGGTGAGACTGTCTCAAAAAAAAAAAAAAGACATAAAAGATAGACAAGAGGCTCTAGTATATCTCTAAGAAGCAAAAGAGAGCAAAGGAATGGATAAATAACTCTAAGAAATGACTATAAAATGAAATAATTATAGCAATTAATAATCTGGTGTACTTTAAGTGGATAATTGAAATACATGAATAAAATAACATATAAAACAAGATTGGAATGATTAATATAAAAGTATTCTCAATGTCTTATCAGAAAAATGACACATATATTGTTTAACTTTACACATTTTAGACAATTATGTATGCTGCTATATGTAAAGTCAAATGCAAAAAGATACCTTTTAAAAGCATGGACATGAGAAGTCATGGGTGCAACTACACAGGAGAATGCGTGAAAGCTGTAGAAAGAGAAGATGGCAAATAAAATAATCCAAACCATGAAAAGGAAGACAAGAGAAAATAAAAGGAGGAGAGAAAACATTAAAAAAAAAATCCATAAGATGATAAAAATAAGTTACTAATATATGAATTGTAAATATGTCATTAATTACAATGTAAAAATATAAAATCATTTCCTAAAAGACAGAATTTTTTTTTTTTTTTTTTTTTTTGAGACAGAATCTTGCTCTGTCGCCCAGGCTGGAGTGCAGTGGCCTGATCTCGGCTCACTGCAAGCTCCCACTCCTGGGCTAACGCCATTCTCCTGCCTCAGCCTCCCAAGTAGCTGGGACCATGGGCGCCCACCACCACGCCTGGCTGATTTTTTTGTATTTATTTTATTTCATTTTATTTTTAGTAGAGACGGGGTTTCACCGTGTTATCCATGACGGTCTTGATCTCCTGACCTCGTGATCCGCACGCCTCAGCCTCCCAAAGTGCTGGGATTACAGGCGTGAGCCACCAAGCCCGGCCAAAGACAGAAATTTTTAGAATTGATAGAAAAAGCTGTGGTGATTCATTTATGTGTCAACTTGAATGAGCCATGCGGTGTCCAGGTATTTGGTCAAACATTAGGCTGGGTGTAAGAATGCTTTTGGATGAGATTACCATCTTAATCTGTAGAGTAAAGCAGACAGTCCTCCATAATGTGGGTGGGCCTCATCCCATCTTCTGAAATTCTGGATAGAACAGAAAGACTGTCCTCCCACAGCTAGGGGAGCATTTTCTGATGGACAAACTTTCAACAGAATGGTTTTCTCTCCATGGATCTCCAGTCTGCTGGTCAATCCCACGGAACTTCCTATGAGCCTCCATAACCACATGAGCCAATTCTTTAAAATATATCTTCCTCCTCACTCTGGAGAACCCCGACTGATACCACAGCTTTATGCATTATTCCAACAAAAATATTTAAATTTTACTGACACAGAAGGTGGAAACTAAAAATATATATCAGAAAATTACTGACCAATAAAAGAAAATAGAAGCAAAAGTACATGTTATGGCAAAAGAAACTATTAGGTTTAAAGAAGGTATTTTTTAATCGAGAAAAGACACAATTCGCCACATAGATATACATGTTTTGAAAGTATAACCATATAAATATGTACATCAAGCAACAGTGGAAAAAAAACATAGGGACAAATTGATAAAACAACAGGTATAATAGAGATCTTGGCTGGGCGCGGTGGCTCAAGCCTGTAATCCCAGCACTTTGGGAGGCCGAGACGGGCGGATCACGAGGTCAGGAGATCGAGACCATCCTGGCTAACCCCGTGAAACCCCGTCTCTACTAAAAAATACAAAAAAACTAGCCGGGCGAGGTGGCGGCGCCTGTGTTCCCAGCTACTCGGGAGGCTGAGGCAGGAGAATGGCGTGAACCCGGGAGGTGGAGCTTGCAGTGAGCTGAGATCCGGCCACTGCACTCCAGCCTGGGAGACAGAGCGAGACTCTGTCTCAAAAAAAAAAAAAAAAAACAACTTTCTCAGAAAATCATAGATAAAACAAGTGTAATCTTAATTAAAATATAAAGGTTGAATACTTGAGTTTAACATCAAGATTTGTTTTTACACTCTTTTTCTCTTTAACATTTTCTCTTTTATTCCAGTGCCTAATACTAAATTATAGAGTCACAAATCATCATTAACTGTGACTTCAGTGCATCTTTCACCCCATCCAAATGCAAAAGTCGTAGTCTTTTGTAGTGACTCTGGATATAGCTATTTGCAGAACCCTGTTGTCCAAAGGCATCTCATAAGAGTATTTGCAATTATGTTACAAAGCAGAGGAAAGCATTAACTTGATTAGACAGTGATTTTCGGGTAAGCATTATAAAGAGCACTAGTGAATTAGGATGACTTCCAGGAAGCTGTTTGGAAAGTAAGATCATTAAAGCATTAGAAGTTCAGCTTTCAGACGTAGCTGTATGATAGATTGTTAGGCTGAATATTAATTTTAAATGCTCCATAGAGATCATGGCAATCACATTGAGCAACTTTAGTTCAAAAGACTATCGGCAGTGTTATACAGATTACGATTTATTTTTATTACGTCAAAAATTAAAATGAAATTTGTTTCATTGAAAGCTAAGATAATTTTAGAATTAATATATAGATGTATCATTCTCCCTAAATTGTTTAATTTTAGTTTAGTTCAGTTTTAGAGGAATCTCATCTATGTTTTGCCTGCTAAGTGGCTCTCACTTCAAAATAAAGACTCTGTGAAAAAGACAGCTAATTGAATGCATCACACTGAGGCCCAAATAAAGTTATATCAGATGTTCCACATATGTATCCACCTCCTCTTCACCCACCCATTCATTCACCTGTCCAGTCTCCATCTGTCCACCCATCTATCTATGTATGTGTTATCCATCCATCCATCCATCCACCTGTCAATTCTCCATCTGTCCACCCATCTGTCTGTGTATCTGTTCCCCATCCATCCATCCATCCATACACCTGTCTATCCATTCATCCATCCTTCCCTCCCTCCATCCTTCTCTCCCTCTAACCATTTTTCCTCCATCCACTGGCTCATCCTACAAATATTTATTGAGCAGCTGCTATGTGCCAGGCACTATTCTACACAGTGGGGATATGTTAGTCAATAAAGCATCAAAGTTTCTGCTATCTTTGGCTTTATATGCTGATAAAAATGATAGGCAATACAAATATACATATACATGCACATTACTTTGCTTTGTTTGCAAAAGATAATGTGCAGTGATTTCTGGTAAATTAACTTCTTAGACCTGAGAAATTTAGTTTTGATTAGGTAGTCGAGCCCCTCACTATCTTGCTCAGAAATCATTTCACAAGTAAGGCATAGGCAATCCCAGTGTAATAACATGGGGAAATATTGTTCCATAGCTTCTCATGACAAGGAAAATGAAGTGTCCAAATTATGTAAACTATAGGAATATTTAGAAAATGAATATATTTCTTCATTAAGCAAAGAATGTTGATATAAGTACTTAAGTAATATGTTTATAGCAGAATAGACAGATCTAAACCATTCAGTTTGAAATTTTATTAGTTACCATAGCCCATGTAAATAATATACTCCTATTTCCTTACTCTTGGCTGTGGGGACCTTGATGATGTTCCAAATTTACGCAGCTGTTCTATGAAGAAAATATTTTAAGACAGAAAGTGATATAGGATGAATGAGGGTAGAGTTAAATTCAGTAAGGAGCTCAAAATAATATGATGGATAGCATTTTAAGTATTTATTGAACCATGGAGATAAGCGCTTCTACCCAGTTTGAAACTTATTCATGCCAGACATTTTTTCTCATTTAATTATTTTTGAAGCATGAAATAAGAATTAATTCCTGCTTCTTTTCCTTTTCAAATATCACCCAATTGTATACCACCATACTCAACCTTTTCACCAATTATTTTCTATGATAATTCTGGTAGAAAAAATATTAGCAAGTTTTTTCAAATAATAAAATGTATTACTAACTTTAAGTAATTATCATTGCTTCAGTTTTAACCCTTAGATGTATAATTAAAACATAACTAGAACAGGGATTTTGATGGATATGACAAAGTAAATCGCAATAGGTCTCCAAGAGACATAAAACGAAGGCCTATAATTTTAAGTAACACTTGCAATAATGCACTGTGAGAAATATTTCCTGCTAACACTTTTAATAATATTGGTAATAGTGTACATAAACTTACATCAATTTTGTATTGACATGTTTAAATCTGAAGTTGAGATTAAAAGAGTCTGGATCAGTTGTTTAAAAAGTAAAAAGAGAAACTTTACGCGAAGGAATGCTCCTTTTTCCAAGTAGTGCTGTGCTTTAAAATATTAGTTAAAGAAAAAATGGGAGATTCAGAGCCCTGCCCACCTATCCTAAGAAAATGTAGTCATACTGGAGCTCTTCAAACCACTTGTACATTTTCAAACAAGCATATAGGAGTTTTTTCCAAATAGAACTGTGTAAGAGTGAATGAATGCATGCATGCATGAATGAGTGAATGAATGGAGTCTTGTTATCCTTCTTTCCATACATTAAGCAAATCCATATGAAAGAGAATATGAATTGCCAGTTGTATCTTTGAACTTTATTTCATGAGACTTCCAAATAAGTTTTTAAGTCAGAGGCCAACAGTCTGTTTTGCAGCCTGGATTCAACCCCATGAGCATTCACCCTGGACTCAAACTTCATCCAGGGAAATCCAAGGCTTTCCTCCGGGAGACAAGAGCTGGGTAACAGCCATAATTCTTCAACAACTACAGGTATGAAATGTCAGTCAAGGCCACTTAAAATACCTGAGCTATCACCAAAACCACAATAGCCATGCAGGATAAAGCGGCGTTGCCTCCCATAGCAAGATGGATTCATGGGGATTGGGAAAACTTTGCCAATTTCACTCCACCAAATAAGTGCCAATTACACTTCTCCCTAATACTGCCCCTTGGTAAAGCAAGTTAAGGAAAATAGCATGTTTTCTCATATATCTCACACACCTGAATATAAACTTATTTCTCAGCAGACCATGGAAAATCATATGGGGAAAGACATAGAATAAATAGGTGCTAAATTATCTCTCACATTCTCAGATGAGTTGCTGAAGTTTCTATTGATAAGCTCAGGTTTACTAAAACTGTTTATTGTTCAGTGGAGCTGGTTTCCTCACAACCTGTGACAGAATGTTAAGATCAGTGCAGTTATGTTTGTAAAACCAAGTTAGAGCTAGTTTTCTGCCTAGTTTCAAACCTGTGGTCCAAGAAGTATTGACTACCAATGTCACTTGGTCCAAGGGACTTCAGCGCCATGAGCTTCAGAGTCATCAATTGTGAAACTGACCAGAAATAAACCTCAGGCTCTTGGAACAGTGGCCAAAGTGGAGTATGTGCTCTAAATATGTTTGCTGTGATTGGTATTTGAAGGATCAACACAGTGCCTAAGAAAAATAGTTTTTAACTGAAATTACAAATCATCAATGTAAGTTTACTCTTTTGGCAAAAAAGAAAAGGCCAATAAAATGCTATATTGAATAAATATTAGATGAAGCTTCTCTTAACAGTACTTGCAGGCACATGCCCACAAGTACATACATATTACACAGACCATAGCCACAATTAAAATTAAACTAACCTGGAATTTATCACTAGACATATTTAATTAAGCACTGCTTTTTATCTTGCTATTTTTTTAAGCCTTGTAGCTGCAAATCTGACATGTCTACCATCCAGTAGTTGTTTCTGTGTCCTGGAGGCAAGAGTAATTTAAAAGCTCATTGGAGATTTATAATCTAGTTCAGACAGGTTTTGTTAATATTCCTTACAGACTATACCCATTTATTAATATGTCACAAGGTCTCTTTAAGCTATATTTTTTCTCATCAATTTAATCTGACAAGACCTTCAGTTTTATAATTTCGTATTATCCCTAAATCTGATTATGTCACAGATGTACAATGAACAAAGAGTGATTATACAATTTGCTGCTGTCCTGTTGCATTTGAGAATCTGTCCATAATACATTCTTCTTAAAATCGTCCCTGAGTATCAGAGTGATGCCTTCCAGTTTTAGAAGGGGACAGTGTTTCTGAATAACTTTTCCTTTTTTTTTTTTTAATTGAAAAGTTCCTTTCATTACAGATGAGTTTTAGTTTTAATTACATGTGTGCTATAAAAACATTGTTTCCTTCCCAGCAGTTACGATGTTATGACTGGGGCTGTAGCACCTCCCTCGATAAGGTGGGGTGACCTTTCAGATGGTGATGTATTGACATATTAGGGATGAAGCTGTGCATGGGAATTTCTCCTTCTTTTGCAAGGAAGTATCTACTCTTCACTGCTACAATTCAATTATCCTGTCCCTTTCTCAAGACAATGGTCAATCTATATGGTCGGTGACTATGACCCACATTGAAAAATGCTAAAGGTATAAAATAACAGTTTTGATCCTTTGATCATCATGATCAAAGAGTTTTTAGATGTATTTAAAGAAGAATTTTACAAAGTGCTTTATGTATTCAAAATAAAACAAACTTTTGCTAAAGACATTATCATTCTTACTGAAAAATATATTACTTTTTAATGAAAAGAATGATCTTGATTTAAATAGTGAGCTCCTTTAATTTTATTTTACTTTTCTATGGGAACTAGAGAAGAAAAAACTTGATGTTCAGGAAGCTATAGGAGCCGTTAGCACTTAAAACAATTACTGAAAGAAGAAAAAATGAAAAGCATTGTAATATAGGTCTAAAATGTTGTTTTATTGAAATACTGTGCTACTTGTCAGCATGATTTTTATTATAAAATGAGACACACATGGAGTGTAGAGAGAAATGAAAAACATTTCAAGCTTCGCCTTTTCTTTTATTGCTAACATACATAAAATATGTCAGTGGAACGTTTAGTACTAGGCTTGGCATAGTAAGTGGCTGATATTAGTTTCATTCTCCATACCAAGTTTAAAAAAAAATTTTTTTTAAAACATACATCCCAACGTTTCTTTTATAAAAAAAAATATTTCAATGCAGTATGGTCAATATTTTGACTTTTGCACAGAGACTGATGGCTTCGCTCTGCCCCATGGAGTGGAGGAACCCCCAGGGAAGTTGTCTTACGTCAACGGGGTGGGTGGGCCAGGGCTGCTGACCCTGACCGCGCTAGACCCCTGTCCAGCTTCACAAAGGGCTCTCCAGGGCTGGCAGAAGGGTGCTGGGAGAGCTGTGCTTGGGAGAGAAGGTGAATGGACTTGGAGAGTCCTGAAAGTTGGTGTACCACGTCCTGGATGCTTTAAACAAAACTGCTCAACACAAAGTAGAAGCACACCTCATATTACTTCGCTTCAGTTGATTTCACTTTGCGATAATGTGTTTTTTACAAACTGAGGGTATGTGGCAACCCAGCATTAAGCTCTTCAATTGACATTATTTTTCCAGCAGCATGTGTTCACTTTCTACCTCTGTCACATTTTGGTAATTCTCATAACATTTCAAATGGTTCTATTTTTATTGTATCTGTTATGGGGATCGGTGATCAGTATCTTTGATGTTACTATTTACTTTGTTTTGGGGCACCATGATCCATGCCCACATAAGACTGTAAACTTAGTAGATAAACACCATGTTTTCCGACTGCCCCACTCACTGGCCAGTCCCCCATCTCTCTCTGTGCTTGGGCCTTACTATTTCATAAGACACAACAGTATTGATATTAGGCCCATGAATGGCCCTATAATGGCCTCTAAAAGTTCAAATGAAAGAAAAATTGTACATTTCTTACTTTAAAACAAAAGCTAGAAAGAATTAAGCTTTGTGACAAAGCCATGTCAAAAGAAGAGACAAACCAAAAGCAAGGCATCTTACACCAAGCGGTTAGCCAAGCTGTGAATGCAAAGAAGTTCTTAAAGGAAATTAAAAGTGCTACTCCAGTGAACATATGCATGACAAAAAAAACAAAACATCCTTATCGCTGATATGGAGAAAGTGTGAGCATTCTAGATAGAACATAAAACCAACCACATTTCCTTAAACCGAAACTGAATCCAGAGCAAAGCCCTAACGCTTTTCAATTCTACGAAAGCTGGGAGAGTTTAGGAAGCTACAGAAGAAAAGTTTGGAGCTAGCAGAGGTTGGTTCATGAGGTTTCAGGAAGCAAGCCAACTCGGTAACACGAGTGTAAGGTGAAGCAGCAAGTGCTGATGGAGAAGCTGCAGCAACTTGTGCAGAACATCCAGCTAAGATCATTAATGAAAGTGACTACACTAAACAATACATTTTCAAGGTAGATTAAGCAACATTCTTTTGGAAGCAGATGTCATCTAGGACTTTTACAGCTAGACAGAAGTCCAATGCCTGACTTCAAAGATTCAAATAACAGGCTAGCTCACTTAGTAGGAGTTAATGCAGCTTGTGACTGTAAATTGAAACCAGTGCTCATTTTCCATTCTAGAAGTCTTAGGGCCCTTAAGAATTACACTGAACCTAATCTGCCTGTGTGTTATAAATGAAACAACAAAGCCTGGGTGACAGCACATCTATCCACAGCATGGTTTACTGAATACTTTAAGCCCACTGTTGAGACCTACTGCTCAGAGAAAAAAAAAGATTATTTTCAAAGTATTAGTGGTCCTTAACAGTACCCCTGGTGACCCAAGAGCTCTGATGGAGACGTGCAAGAAGATTAATTCTGTTTCAGGCCTGGAAACACAACATCCATTCTGCAGCCCATGGATCAAAGAGTAATTTTGACTTTTAAGTTTTACTACTTAAGAAATACATTTGGTATGGTTATAACTGCCATAGATAATGATTCCTCTGATGGGTCTGGGCAAAGTAAATTGAAACCATCTGGAAAGAATTCACTGTTGATTGTTACCATTTGTAGCAATAAAATATTTTTAGTTAAACTATGTACATTTTTCAGACACCATGCCAATGCACACTTAATAGGCTATAGTATAGTGTAAGCCTAACTTTTATATGCACTGGGAAACCCAAATGCCTGTGTAAAACTTGCTTTATTTAATATTTACTTTACTGCAGGGGTCTGGAACCAAACCCGCAAGACTTCCAAGCTGCGTCTGTGTTGTCCAACACAACATCAGAGGCTCAGCTTGCTCCTGCCCCTGAAGGGAAGGGAAGCCAGTGCTATCAGCCTTCTCGGGGGACGCTGCTGTGTCTCCACGAATAGCAGTTCCAGCGGATAAATGCAAACAGCCATCATACAGAAATGGACTTGCTTGCCCTGTCTGAAATATCTCATCAATCCATTTTCAGGTTTGCTGTTTCTAACTAAATTTATTTCTATGTGTAACATTCTACCACAAAAACAAGATATCATATGTATTTGGAAAAGGAGAGAAAAGGTAAAATATGATTAGAAAGTTTTATGTTTCTTAGCTAAAAGAGAAGCATTTACATTTTACACAGAGAAGTCCAGGTATGGTGGCTCACACCTGTAATCCCAGCACTTTGGGAGTCTGAGGTGGGCGGGTCACTTGAGGTCAGTTCAAGACCAGCCTGGCCAACATGGTGAAACTCCGTCTCTATTAAAAAAAAAATACAAAAATTAGCTGGACATGGTGACACACGCCTTAATCCCAGTACTCAAGAGGCTGAGGCAGGAGAATCGCTCGAACCCAGGAGGCGGATGTTGCAGTGAGCTGAGATCACACCACTGCACTCCAGCCTGAGCGACAGAGTGAGACTCTCTCAATAATAAAAAATAAATAAATAATAAAAATAGACAAATAAATAAATTTTACACAAAGAACCATATCTGAAGTAAACTATAAGTAATACGTGAATTATCACAAATAAGGAAACCCGGCATAGCACAGCTTATAATGATGGTGAAGAAAATTATGTGTTAAAATTGTATTAGCAAGTGTGTAATACAATTTTATTTTTTGGAAGGATCTTTTTTTTTTAATTTCTGTTTTTGACTGCAATACAGTTGACCCTTGAACAACGAGGGGGTTCGGGTGTTACCCTTGAGCCTTGAAAACCCACTTACAAATTTTGTCTCTTCAGGAATGTAACTACTGCTGTTGCTGGCATGGCTGTGATTATGACCTCTTCAATGTCCTTTTTTTTTTTTTTTTTTTACAATGATCTTTAGGCTGATTCATTTATCTTAAAACAATGGGAAGCCCTAGCTGCAGACCTCAGTCTACAGTGCATATGAAGCCATTTAACTGACTTTGTAATGTCGTGAATTTTCTCTGCTTCTTGGGAGCCTTGCAACATCACCAGTGGCCCTTCGTGTGGGTTTCATGGTGCTATTCAATGGTTACCATATTGAGCTAAACACGGAAAATATGCAACAACTGTGAGAGCACTTTCTACTACGGTACACAATTAACTAGAGAGACAAACTGCCCACGTGGCCATGATCAGCATTGCAGGGCTTTATGCAGAAACTCACAACACGTGGGCTCACCACAATAGCAGTGGGAGGTACCTGTGAGATGATCGCAGTAGTGCAGTATGTGCCACAGTCACTTTCATGCAGTTATGATTTAATACTGCATTTTCACATTGGCTTATATTTCTTTTGTCTGTGAAGGGTGCCATGCACAAACGATAAGAGTTCGCGACCTTAGACTTTGATAAACTTTAACCTATAATAGATTTGCATATATTTATAGTAGTAAATGATAAAATAGAATAATATCTACATATATTTTATGCATTCATGCCATAACTGTTTCTTAACTTTAATATTTCTGGGCACATGGCTCTTCTACAATATTTTTCAAATTGTTGTAAATTTCCAAAAACATTTCAAATATATTTATTGTAAAAGTTATTGTCTAAATGGATCCATGCAGTTCAAACCCGTGTTATCCAAGTGTCAGCAGCACTGTGGTAGGTGAGATTATAGTTATTTCCTTTTGTAGTTCTGTGGTCATATAAATTTGACATCATGCTAGATGCTCAGGTCTGTTTATGCATAAACCTCTATGCATGGGTTCTCCTCCCAACTCAAGTGGATTGGTGAATTAGTGGAGTCAGTGCAACAGTTGGGATTCAGGCAGGTCAATGATTGTTTCAGGGAATCCAATACATCCTCTTCTCTTAATCCAAATAAATAAATGTTGTTGCCAAATTCCTGGCTCTCAAATGCGCCTGGCGAGGTGCTGCCCATTCTTAACTGCTGGGCTGTTTCGTAGATGGCTGCCCTCTTCACCTTCCCAGGGGTTCTACCTCAGTCAGAGAGCGCTGGGCTCAAACTGTCCTCACATAATGATCTGGACATTGGGAGTCTTTGACCCAAAGAAACACAAAATGTGTTCAGGGGACAAGTTTCATTTACAGAGACTTATCAAATAAGCCATAGTTTAGAAAACTCTCTCTACCTTCTGCTTTCTTGGACTTTACAGTTCCCTTAAAAGTGGCTTAGCTTACCAGGCTTTGGGGTTTACATGAATCAATGCCTCACCATTGGAAAAATGAATCTCAAAACCTTTCTTGTTGGACAACATCTTCCAATCCATTTTTTGACCAGAAAAATTAGGATTTGAGAAGCCAAATCACTACTCTTGTTACTTGCCAGAGCAGCGTCCCCAGAACTTTCCACTGGCACTCTGGCAAAACACCTTCACTCACAATCAATGGGGACTTAGGTGTTAGTTTGATTGCTTTTGACAGTCTTGACTCTTCCAGGTTGGCCCAGCGAAACTGTAACATAACTCCAGAGCAGTTGTTTTCCCTTTTCCTGACAGCATGTCACGTCCAAATTCTACCAGGCACCACTACTGATCAGGCATAAAAGCACTCTGAATAATAATAACGTTTTATGTGGTTCTTATTGCAAGAGGTGGAATGTTTTGGGGGGTGAGTAGAATTTACATTTGAATTTAGATTTCTGTTCGTTTGTGTGTTGTGAGCGTGTAGGTTTTTTGTTTTTAACACCAAGTATATGTTACTCTATAAGGCAAAATCAGTAAAGGTATTCAATTTTGAAAAAAAAAACTGTAATTAAATTTGTTAACCGATATTTAATTTATGTGGATAAAATCGTGAGCAAAAGCAAACCTTAGAATTACAGTTAAGACTGAGACAGAAAGCTAACTCTTCATTGACCCTTCCTTAAGAGAAAGATTCTCTCTCTCAGGACTTTAATCTGACACGGTTCTGAAAATAAAGATGTGTTATTTTTTGAAATTAGAGATTGAAAAATGGTTATTTTAGGAAATTGATTGAAATTATTTTAAATTTTTTTATTTCCATAGGTTTTGGAGAATGTGGGCTATTTGGTTACATGGGTAAGTTCCTTAGTGGTGATTTGTGAGATTTGGGTTCCTCCATTCACTCAAGCAGTATACACTGAATGTGATTTGTAGTCCTTTTGCCATCACCCTCTTCCCATCTTTTCCCCCAAGTCCCCAAAGCCCATTGTATCATTCTTATGCCTTTGTATCCTCATAGGTTAGCTCCCACTTATGAGTGAGAACATACGATGTTCGGTTTCCCATTACTGAGTTACTTCACTTAGAAAAGTAGTCTCCAATCCCATCCAGGTTGCTGTGAATGCCATTAACTCATTTCTTTTTTAAGACTGAGTAGTATTCCATCCTATATATCTACCACAGTTTCTTCATCCACTTCTTGATTGATGGCATTTGGGCTGGTTCCATATTTTTGCAATTGTGAATTGTGCTGCTATAAACATGCATGTGCAGATATCCTTTTCATATAATAACTTCTTTTCCTCTGGGTAGATACACAGTAGTGGGATTGCTGGCAGGCTTCATTACCAAGAACCCAAAAGCAAATGCAACAAAAACAAAGATAAATAGGTGGGGTTTAATTAAACTAGAGAGCTTTTCCACAGCAAAAGAAAATAGCAGAATAAATGGACAACCCTCAGAGTGGGAGAAAATCATCACAATCTATAAATCTAACAAAGGACTAATATCCAGAATCTACAAGGAACTCAAACAAGTGATCAAGAAAAGAACAAACAAGTCAGCAAGAAAAGAACAAACAATCTCACCAAAAAGTGGGCTAAGGTCACAAATAGACAATTCTCAGAAGAAGATATACAATATACAAATGGCCAACAAACATATGGGAACATGCTCTACATCACTAATGATCAGGGAAATGCAAATCAAAACCACCATGAGATACTGCCTCACTCCTGCAAGAATGGCCTTAATGAAAAAATTTAAAAAAATAGATATTGGTGTGGATCCAGTTAAAAGGGAACACTTCTATACTGCTGGTGGGAATGTTTCTAGTACAACCACTGTGGAAAACAGTGTGGAGATTCCTTAAGGATTGTAACTATTCTTTTTTTTTTAATTCAGAAAAGAAATGGTCATGTCTTAGTTTTTGCCGTTATTGCTTTTGTTGCTCCTAGACTCATTTCACATTCCCTTTGCTATTAGGGTCCACAGCAGTGTTCCCAGTATTAATGTTACCTGGAAACCCAGCCTAGTGCAAGCCCTGAAGGCCCATAACACTGCAGACTGGCAGAGCTGCCCGCAGTCATCTGGCTCAGAGTCTTAGCACTGTGCCATGCAGGTGTGGAAGGCATGTCCTCTTATGGGTCTTTGGACAAAATTTACAATCAAACTGAGATACATTTCCATCCTCATGGCCAGTACCAAGCATATACCAGGGTTATTCTGGCATTCTAAGAAGGTAGGATCCCTTTTGTCCTTTCCCTAAAGACATGGGGGAGCAATTGTCTCACCAGCCAAGGGTGACCTCAGAAACAGTCTTTACACCAAGCTTAACTTCAAGGTCTTGCCTTCCTTGTCCCTAGCAGCAGCACAGCCGGTGTGTGCATGGTCACATGCTAGTGTGTCCACTGCGCCTGGGGGCTGTGGACTGGGCTGCCTGTGTACCCAGTCTGTCAATGGAGATCTGCCTACGAGGAAGCGTGTGGCTAAGTTAGTGCAGGGAGTACAAGAGAGCTTGAGTCAGGAGATGGTCCAGCGCTCCTAACCAGGCATTAGGTGCTTTTGTTTTGTTTTGTTTGTGCTGGCTTTTCAATTTTGCTACCTAGTAGAGGTACACATATTCTATGGATGATGTAATGGTTACTCCTTCACTCGTGATTTTTTCACATCCTGAAATGTGGATTATTTTCTATTAACCCTCTCTTTCAGATGAAGATGTCTCCCCAGTGAGTCTCAGGGATTTGCCCAGGAAGAAACAGGAAGATAGCAATTGCATGAGGTTCTGCACAGGGCATCCTGACCACAATACTCTGCCTTTCCACAATACTCTCCCTCCATTCCCCAGGAAGGCGGCCAGAGAGAACTAGTGCTGGCTTAAGGTGGGCTTCGGCGATACGCAAGGCTAATGTTCTGTCAGATCACACCTGTGTGCTTTCTGTTGCTTTCAGCCAATCTTGGTGGATTCATTGCCTGTACCATCATGGTTGTTAAACGTTTTGATATTATTCTTGGATCTGTTGCCTAACTTTTAAGTGGACAGTCAAAACGTGATGCAAATTAGATGAGAATTAAGATGACACATATACTCTGATTTGTTTGTTAAGATTGAGAGAAAGAGTAGGATGTTGTTAGGATAATGATGCATGGTAGGTAAGGGAGGTGTCACAGAGTTTGATGTAGAAAATCACGCGTCATATCTGTATTTTTACCCGTTCTGCAAAAATCAATTTTATATTGTTGTTATAAATAAATGTACCTCGTATTTTTTTTACCCTCTTCAGGATTAACTCTCGCATTAGTTGCCCATATTCTTTGCCTGCTGTAAAACAGCAGATATGCATTTTCCTTTTATCCCCGTGCAAGCTGGCTAGAAAATGATTCCCTACGGTAGAAACTCACTGGCCTACAAGTTAATAGAAAAATGCTGTTATTGCTGGCGTAAATTAGGTTGCATACTTTGTATTGGTTACAAGTATTTCTCGAAGGCAATTTTACATCATAAATGCCAAATTAACTGCTGTTGATTATCTCACTGATCATTCTTGTTATTTTATAACAAGAATAGATACTCATATAAAAATCCCCATATACCAGATATAAAAATAGAAAAATTCGAAACATCAAGAACTTGGGTGGAAGGTGGGAGAGCTTGGGGAACAAAAGCCTGTTTAATTCCAAGTTATCTGCAATGTAATTTATCTTGAGAACTGGTTTGGCCTTAAGTAGAATAAGAGAATCTATTTATGATATTTTTGTTGTGCTTATATCTGTCTGTGTTCCTTGTGTTCCAATAGAGAAAAAAAATTGTCAGGGTCCTTAAGAGTCTATGCCTTGTATTTTTGCAGAAAATATGGTTTTAATTAGGGACATTTTAAAATACTTTTGTACAAATGCTCAATTTTGCAATTTTATGGTATGCAAATGGATAAATATTGGTAGTAAAACACTCGAATCTGCATGGTCTTTAATTTGAAATGTGTTATTTGAATTTTTTTGCAAATGTATTTAGAAAATGATTATTGAGTCCTGCGAAGGCCCATTAAAAGGTGCCTGTCTGTGCTATATATTCAGGCTTTCCCAAAGTCAGACATGCCTCTTGTTTTATCCAGTGACATATGATGTAAATTTCTCTTTAGATATTGTAACTACCACCTTCAGACTCAAACACGGGTTATGATGAAAAACAAAATTTGTCATTTAACACATTTGTCGGGAAATTTATCTTTTAGCTAGATTAAACTGTTAACTAAAGTGTCAGAATTATTTATTACAATTTCTACCACTAAAAAGTGTGTGCTTGTGTATCAATTAATAAATGGTTCAAAATAAATGAGTTTATAAAAATAGTGACAGTGTATTTGGTTAAGACTTTAAAGGGTTTTAAGCAGTAGAAAACTGCATCTTAGAATCAATAAGTTGTGATTGTTATCATTTACAATTTGTCTTATTATCTGGGTTTATTGTTTTCTTAAAATTTACTAATTCATTCTTTAGCTTTCACATTAAATTATTTGAATTAATTTTATGTATATGCTTACAAACTTTTGGGTGATATTTAAAAAAAATCCCATCAATAGATGATTCATCCCTGTCATGTGAATTAACCTCCAGGCATCTCTGTAACAAGAGTCAAGGATTTCTACTGCACGTGGATTAGAGTTTTGGGTTACTCACTTGGTTTTTAGTTCCCTGGGGTGACTCTACTTGTTTCCTGGGGCCACATGTGTTTCACGCAGTCAGCCAAAAAAGAAAAAAAAATCAAACAAAGTTTGAGTGTCACCTGTGATGATATATCTATGAACACGGGTATGGAGAAAGCACCACCATTTTTGTTACTGCCTCCAGAGTCAACAGAAAACCTCACCATCACTTGAACACACTAATTCAGTAATAGAAAACGCTGCCTCATGATGTGAAATTGTTGCATCAAGTAAGCCATTTTGCCCCTAAATTAAAAGCAGATTGTAGACTCTTCCACGTTGACAATTTCCAAAAGAATTCATATCTTTACATTTTAATAGTCTGAGTTTTTAACATTATGACTGAACGTAACAACAGGAGAGCCAGTAAGGCATGACGGCATGGAGCAGGAATTCAGGAGTTGGCCCTGCGAAGCACAGATGGATTGAAGTCAGGCTGATCCACACTGAAAGAATAATCATCCAGCATTTGCCTTAGGAATAACGGGAAATTATTATGATGCAGAAAATTATTATTCCTAACGATTATACCTTTACAATGGCTAATCTGTTAAAAGATATTGCAGATGATGTCATTTTGCCTAAACCTCACAAATATAAAAACATTTCAACCTATTTTTAGAGAGTAATTCATTGTATTATTATAATGCCAAAATTTAACTGGAATTGACACGGAGCTAAGTTACTGAATAAAACATGAGGCTATACACACACACACACACGTGCTACAAATACACACATGCATACGTATGTCTTCTCAAAGTAAGAGTCTAAAGGTCAAAACACACTTTCAAAATTCTGGGGTCAAACATATTTCTGGAGTCAAAACATAACTTTAAAAATTGTGCCTTGATATTGAAACAAATTGTTTCACAGGTGTCAAAGCAGGAACAACCATTTTGATATTTGAACAGTAAGTTTACGAGTTTACGGCAGCCAAAACTTTGGAGTAGAAAGACCAAATTCTTGAATTTCACTTACTCTTTGCTCTCAAAAAGCCACAAGTATGAAAAAAAGGCAATGGAAATGTTTCCTGGTGCTATGAAAAGGGAGGCGTCTTGCTCATTTTAGGGCATTAAAAAAATCTTTCCACCGTTTTTATTTTTCTATTTTCCTGCATCTTCGACATCATCAAAGCATGTTCTCTGTTTCCGTCATTTTGAGACAAGCACTAACTGTACTGTCTTCTGTACTCTGGCAGAGATAATGTATCTGGGTTTCCTTAGTGATATTTTAAACACATTTTTTTTTTTCTGTCCTCCCATACAGAGCGCATACTTTTGGTGGAATTCCTGTTGTGTGGGAGACCAGCTTAGTTCCATTCACACACTCACACTCCCAGATGTGGCCCCATGGGTTTATTCCTATCTCACTGTTTCAACAGTCAGACGTTTGTTCTTCAAGCTGCTTGCTCCAATATCCTCGTCAGACGACTGCAGGGAGCCTTTGTGCATTTATTTATTTATTTGCTTGGTATGCTTCAGTGTTTTGGGGGCTTTTCTTCCCTCTGAGTAAGTTAAAACTCTGCAAAAGTTTTGCCTGCAGAAAAAGGGAGCCAAACTGCCCCCTGATTCCTTGAATTGTGTAAATGAAAGATGGCAGGTGTTGGGGCAGGGCAGGTGGCAGAGAAATAAATGAAAATCGTTTGGCATCCAGGATTGTCACTTAGAGTGCCCCCATATTGAAAAATTACAAAATGACACTGAAAAGTTGGGCAACAGAAACAGGATTATGTTTATTGTCACTACCATTAAACTTTGCCACTACAGGTTGGTTTAATGAACCCGTGAGATGAAGTGCTGAACTCTTGGAAATGACAGAGGCTTTCAGAGGTGCCTCAGAGATGAGAAACACAGTAATATTTATATTTCTTTTTGACTGAGGAAGGTCACTGTGGTGACAGTTTCAGGAGGACACCTGTATTATTCTCTTTTGTCAACAGGACTTGGAATATGAACAAAACATGCAGTCACTTCCCACCAGGATGTGTCCTTCTGGACATTGGCACACGTGCAAGATGACAATTTAAGGCAAGAATTTTTTTCCTCTAATCTATGATTTAATCAGTTGGGTGTCTGGGGGTGGGTTAGAGAACATTTCTGAAGTTAAGGCTTGAATGTTTTTTAGTGTGCCTGGAAGTGAGGGCAGGGGTCCAGGAGACTCAGGCAGTAGCCACGCAGCTCACTGCCTCAGTGATCCCTGTTCTTAGGAGGGTTAACTGAAAGCTTAGGAGAAGATATGGCTCCCAAGAAGATGGGTGCTTAAAATGAATACTGTAAATATTACTCAGCATACAATTGAGGGAAAGGCATCACTCACAGGAAGTGATCACAATTCTTTATTATCTGGGCCCTGTCACTAATGAAATATTCAGTGAGTAGAAGAAATCAGTCCCTCAGTCCCTTTGGAGTTTAGGCTAGTCATGATGGCTCTGTGTTTCCTTCATTCACAGCAATCACGTTTAAAAAGTTTACAGTCCTCAAGACCTGAAAAACATGTCTACACTCTTGAATTTGTTGTAGTTACACATGAGGTCAATATTATCCATCTTCATTTATCAGATAAAGAAATTGAAAGCTATAGTCTGACAGAAAATAATTGCAGTGAAGATCTTCAAGAGTTCAAGTTTCATTGTCCTATTGTACTAGAGCTACTTTTGTAAAACGCGAGTCTTTAAGCTTTCAGACAGAATCATGAAAACATAAACTTATCACACACAACAGCATGATACGCAAAGCAGTCTAGTCTAGGATATATGTATTAGTGTCAATTTTTAATTTAAAAAATACTCAATTTTGTTTTAAAAAAGTTTTTTTTTTTTCCTGACTCTGGAAAAGGAAACGCTTCTCTGGCATAAAATACAGAGGATAAAGTAGAATTCAGATCTGAAGTGCCTATAGGAGATTCCAACGTGAATTAATTTCACATGCTTTTACAAGCTACTTTCTTCTCCTTTCTTTTTTCAGTCATCTTAGCAGTCATTGTTTATTTTCTGGAGTTGAGTAGTTTTTATTTATACTAGAAAACCCATAGTTTTTACATAGGTTGCCTTTCATTCTTGGTGAGACACTAAGAAAAGGAGAAAAAGAAAACTTTAGAGATAGAGCAATGGTATAATTGATTGAATGTGATGTGAACTGTCAAGATCAGAACTTTCTCATACTATCTTAGGAATAAAAATATGTTCTGGTTAGTAATCCTCACCAAGTTTGGAAGGTTAGAGGTGACTCAGCCTCCATGAATGTGGTCTGGTCTTATTTTAAGAAGGGCTTCTGAGTCATGTGGAGTTGTGTCAAACTATGTGTTATGTTATGTTATTTTAAAAAGACAGCTTGGAGAGAGGAAATTGAACTATCTTTTTTTCAAAAAACTCTGCCCTTTAATAGAAGAAAAGGGCAAGTTATTTCCCACAAATCTCACTCTATGTAATGTAGCCTAGGATGTATTTTTACCACAGATATATTCTTAAAGTAGTTTGGCATGACCTTACTTAGAGTATTTTAAGTTTGTGACTTGAATTGTTTTTGCTTAATATTTATTCTTAGATGTGGTTGAATGTACTGTTCATAACTGACTAAATTTACTATTGATCCATTATTATCTTGATTGTTCAGCTATTCAAATTGATAGCTACACAGATACATGTACTATTTTTATCAATATTCAAAATGCATAATGTTAAGTGAACTTCAATTTTCTCAACTCAGAAAAGTAGCAATAGAATAAATCTTGCTTATCTTCCTGAGTTGCAATAACAGTTAATAAAATCATTGGAAAAGTACATCAGATAATGATGGGCTCATGATGGCTCACACTGACTGGTAATGCCATGGCTTACAATTGAGCATGACGTCAGCACTGTGGCTCAGCTGAGGGAAAGGCACATCCCGGTGGGTTAGCAGGTCTGCTACAGGAATTCACTTTTGCATCCCAATTTCTCTAAACCTTTGGGTATGTTTCTCGATGGTATACCAAGAACGTTCTGACATTTTAACCTTGAGTCGTATAGGTCATGGACCACAGGGTCCATGATTCAGCTAACCAACTGAGAAAATTATTAGTGCCATTCTTAGCCCCTCAAGCTAAGACACTGAATCAATAAATCCGCATCAAAACATATAGCATGACACAGTTGTATATTATTTCCATCTTAATCCCTCACCTTTAAGATTGTACATTGCCATTCTTATTTCCCAGGGTTTATTGATATTAATCGGCAGATCATGAAACTCTTTGGATGTGTATCATATCCCATCACAGGTTTGAAACTTGAGCCAACTCTGGGTCTAGAAGGGAGAAGACAGAGTGGGAGGAGAACTTGATGAAGATTAGTAGCGCTCTCAGTGCAAGTACTAATGGGCGGTCGTGGGCATTAGAGATTCTTCAAGCAAAGGAAGACTAACTTCCTCAGGCAGGACTGCAGACTGCTTCTACTGGCCAAGAAGGCAAGGAAGCCTGTCAGAATTAAGGGCTCTAGGTTTCCAGATTAATTAGAATTTGCTCATATATTCCCTTCCCGAACCTCAGAATCCCACTCCTTCCCAGTAAATGTCCTAAATTTAATAAAAGAGACTCTATGAGGTTTAGAACTCAATTTTGGCTATAATTCAGCCACCCACAGGATGAGACTTTGGGTTTCCTTTTCAAAAGCCTTTGTCCTCTGGCTACTGGAGATGGGATTTCTTTCAGGACCAGTCTAGAAGCTTTCAGGATCCTTATATAGAACTTGATCTTAGTATTTAAAGCCCTGAATTCATCATTTTTCTTTCCCAACTTCTCCAGTGTAGTTAGAACTAGACAACCAACCCAATTATATTCCTCATTTTCATTAAAATAGTCAAACTCAATAAATTCTTGGTCACTCAGATGGGCACTTAATAAAAGGTGTGTAATGGTGATAATTTGAATTTCTCTCTCTCTCTCTTTCTTTCTTTCTTTCCTTCTTTCTTTCTTTCTTTTTCTCTTTCTCCTTCCTTCCTTCCTTCCTTCCTTCCTTCCTTCCTTCCTTCCTTCTTTCTTTTCTGACCTTCTCTCCATCTGATGCTAGGAACTACTTATCCCTCTGTTACCACTGGGAGTAGGGCACTTAGTGCTTTTAAATCTAATCGGATCAGAAAACCAATTCCAAACACACACACACACATGCACACACACACACACAGAAACAACTCACAAATTGTACCCTTAAGATTCCATTCCTCTGAAACCACTCTTAATACCGAATTCCAGGTAAGTCAGGTTTAAACCAGAAACATAGCGACTCTGCAGATTTGTCTTCAGGTATTTGACCTTACACAACATTGGGAGCAGGTTAAACCATCTCTGCAAAACTGCTTTTGTGTCTAATGGTGGACTTTGAAGTCCACAGACTGGACACCTGGGAAGAAAACATGGATATAAGGTAGAGGAGGAATTGTGAGCTGGGCCCCAGAAGCACAGGTTGAAGCCTGAATGACAGACTGAGCCCATGTCAGTTCTCGTCACCTCCACCTTTGCTTATGTGGGTGCAGAGGACGGGACTCCCTGTCATGGAGCTAAACACACGCACACCTAGCCCAGGAATAAAGGAGCTTCAAAAACAGGGAGCTGCAAGTTCAGCTGGTGCCTCCCATCAACATCTGCAGATTAGTGACAACGTATGTAAGATATATTTTTTTAAAGGCAGTCTGGGCAATACAGTAAAACCTCATCTCTACCAAAATTTAAAAATTAGCTGAGCATGGTGATGCATGCCTGTGGTCCCAGTTACTCAGGAGGCTGAGGTGGGAGGATCACTTGAGCCCAGGAGGCAGAGGCTGCAGTGAATTAAGATTGCACTGCTGCAGTCCAGCTGGGTTGACAGAGCAGACCCTATATTAATTTTTTTTTAAGAGGAAAGGTTGCTCCTCCATTTCCCCAGGTTAAATCTTCCACAACAGTGGCTACAAACATTAAGAAGACATAGGAAAGACAATCCTTGAGAATGTAGTTCATTCAGGCCCAGGTGTGACCTTATAAAGCTTTCACATCACTCTGCTTTTCTTTTCCATTTTCTTTTGCAACTTTTTATCTTTCTCTGCCTTCCAAACTTTCCTACTGCAATGCAGAGTATATTCTTGTTTTTCTTCACATTTATTTTTAGGATGCAGCTATAGGGAACGTTGATTAAATGTCTGAGGACTTTCTTCTAAGGTTTTCTAATTGCTTCAGCAAAACTGCTTAATGGCTATTTTTAAGTCCTCTAGAGGCATTCTTAAAAACCAGCGCACTGCTATCAAATTCCACTTGCTCTTCCACAAGGGTTTTCAGAATATTTCTTTATTATATCATCACCATCCTCAACAACATCATTGTTGAGTAAACCGTGGCGCACGTGGCCATGAGCTGCACCTCTAAGTTTCTCTACCGACCTTCTATGATGAGTACAATTTCACTGTCAAACAAGTAATTTAGGGATCCTTGTCTGTTTCCTGTTCTGATCTCAGGGGTACTCACTACATGATGAGCAACACAAGAGGATGAGATGAATCATTGCACCAACGTAGTTTAATTTTGGTTGTCAGAGCTTTACTGGCTTGGGATTGGGAGAGCACGGAAATAATGAAATTTGAGGTTAGAGAAGCTCGGGCTTCCCATGGAAGGTGTGGGAGGAAAAGAAACCTAAGAAAGAAAGAAGCTGGGCAAACAAGGTTCCATGCACCCTGGGCTTTCCCTTACACTGGTTCTGCTTTGAGGATGAACACACACAAGGGTCAGGCATGGGAGAGAGCATGGAACAATTGTCTAAGTGATGATCGAATAAAAATGAAGCATGGCTTATTCACGATCGACAAGTAAATACAGTGGGATCAGGATTGCTTCTTGCTGCCAGCATTTTGATGAAGAAAGAGTATTTAAAAATCTGCTTCTATGGAGGTACAATTTCACACAGATTTATGTTGCCAACTTTCACTTGATGGAAACTTTGTAGACACAATGCAGAACCTCTTCTCTGGAAGCAGATTATGTCAGCAGGACCTTAGTGTGTTGGTTTAGGGAAAGGCAAAAAGTGAAGGTGTTGAAATTAAAAAAAAAAGGGGCTCACACAGAAAGTCTGAAACTAATTGTTTAGAAGATGATTTTGTGGAGTGGCATTAAAAGGGTTTGGATGAAACATTTTAACATTTTAACGTTCATCACCTTCCTATCCTATGATAAATACCTCTCTCCCTTACACTCATCAGTTCACTCTTACTTGGACCATCCCCATTAATCAATGCGCCCACATCTTCCCCATTTATTGAGGTTCCCAAATCCTGCACATCATGTTCAAAGAGCACATCACATACAAAGAAGCTTATTTATTAATTTAAAGCTGATTCAAACTTCCCTTTAACACCCAATCCGGAAAGTTAAGACTGATTCTAAATGTTAAAGTGTGTTCAGGAAACATGGTCTTATTCATCAACTCAGATTTCCTCTGGGTTCCTGAGCAAGGAGGAATCGCCTGGGCCCCGTGCGTAACTCCTTCTCCTCGTTCATGTTCCTTGTGTGTCCCTGAAGATGTTCCTTGTCATTCTGGTTGCTGGATGCCCTAGTGACACTTGATTCCAGTTCTCTGAGTGGTGAATTCAGTGTATTCTCATGACTTGGTGGTTTAGCTGGACTCTATCCATCTAATGTCAGGCATTGTGGTCAGTATGCATACCCTCGCATCTGGAACTGACCCCATTCAGTCCTCAGCCAGTGCAGCTCTCCCTGCAGACTTTGGCTGGTTTGTTGAAACACCTTAAGAAAAGTTCCTTGACTCTGTGCTCAGAACCCTCCTAATCCTTTGGACAAAGGAAAATATATTGCAGAAACCCTAAGGATACCTCAGGAAAGATCACCCCAGGCTCTCCCCACCTCACCAAGCTGCATGCTCACAGATACTGCATTGTAGGTAATGACAGCAGCATCGTAAGTGGGTAAGTGGGCACCCTATTCATTGGTCTTCTCTCTCATCCCAGAGAGACAGCCTTTCCTCCTACCTGCTGCTCAAAATCCTTCCCCTTCTGAAAGAGGGTGGGAGAATGTGTGCCCCAACATTGCCCCCTTCTGTCTCCATCTCTCGTGCTTCCACCTGTCTGTCCAGGTATTCCCCCATTTCTTATCTCCTCCTATCCTCTGGTGGCTTCTGCTCTCCCTCTTTCCTAGAGCTGTGGTGATTGAACAGTGCCAGAGAACATGTTTCATTGAGAATATATAGGAAAGCATACTAGTTTAATATTTTTAAAACATACCTCTATTAGGTCATTTGAAAAAAACAACTGGCAAACAAAATCCCTCCCTACTTATAGACGCATCTTTCCCCTCTCCCAGGGAAGTGTCTCAAGAATATAGACTACATTCTGCCACTGTTTGCTGACCAACTTCCCACGTCTTAATCCCTCAGCCTGACTGCCACGCCCTTCACTGCACTGATATATTCCTGGCCGCCAATGATTCTCAGGCCAGCAAATCTAATGACAACTTCCATGCATCTTCCTTAACTGTGCAAGAGTGCTTGTACTACTGATCACTCCCCACTTTGTGAAACACTTGTTTTTGGTTTCAAGTAGATGACCACTGATTTTTGTCTGGTATCAGTGACTTAGCCTTCTCAATTGTTTTTTTTTTCAGTGTCACCTCTAAACATAGATCAATCTGTGTTGGAGTTACTTAAGTGCAGATTGTCTTCATATTCACTCTAGATTCTCTTCCTATTCACTCCCACGATTCCCACTGTCAACTCAACATCAATGAAACCCTAAAATATCAAAGTAGCGCTACAGCTCTGCTGAAATTGGAAAACCCATATCCTCCTGCACACTTACAATCTCCCCGTGATGCCACTGGGTCATTCCCATCTCAGTCACCATACCTTGGACCAACCTGCCATCATCTCTTGCCCCAGATACTGAGAAACCTATTAGCTGTTATCTTTGCACCCATTCTAAGAGACCTCTAAGAACATCTCCATGCTGCAGCCAGAAGGGTTTTTCAAGATAAAAATGGTTTTTACATGGCCCTCTCCACTATTCCAAAATCCTTCTGTTTTTGTTTCCTCCTTTCCTTTTTTTCTTTTTTCTTGAGACAGCCTCGTTCTGTCACCCAGGCTGGAATGCAGTGGCACAGTTTCAGCTCACTGCAATCTCCGCCTCCCGGGTTCAAGCGGCTCTCCTGCCTCAGCCTCCCGAGTAGCTGGGATTATAGGTGCCCAAAACCATGCCTGGCTAATTTTTGTATTTTTAAGAGAGACAGGGTTTCACCACATTGGCCAGGCTGGTCTCGAACACCTGACCTCAAGTGATCCACCAGCTTCGGCCTCCCAAAGTGCTGGGATTATAGGCATGAGCCACTGTGCCTGGCCTCTCCCTTGCCTCTTAAAAAGCAAAAGCCTACTCATGACCTCTCCGTGGGCTACCTCTTGTCTCATATGGCTGTGTCCCTCTGCTGTCCCTTTGCTTTTTGTGTTTCAGAGACATTGGGTCCTACAATGTGCCAATTTTTATCCTGCCAGGGACTTTTGTACATAAGATCTCGGTCTCACTCCCACTGCCACATCCCCAAGAGTCCCTTTTTCTCTGGCTAACTGCTACTCACTCTTCAAACCTGAGCTCAAATATCATATCCTCAGGGTAGAGACTCGTTGCCATTTGGTCCCACTCAGTCTTTTGTCTTCCTTGGCCTGTGTTGCTGTACTTCCCTGCAGGTTCTACATCTCGGTCTTTAAATATCTGTGTAGTATGTGTCAACAGTTCCTCCCTTTTGGAGGCCAAGTAATATTCTATTGTATGTAGACACCACATTGTGTGTATTCATTTCTGGGACCGAAGAACACTTGGGTAGCTTCTACTTCTTGGCTATTGTGAATAATGTTGCTATGAATATGGGTGTACAAAAATCTCTTCAATATTCTGTTTTCACTTCTTTCAAGTATATATGCCCATAAGTGGAATTGCTGAATGATATAATAATTCTATTTTTAACTCCTCAGGAACCACCATACAGTTTCTCATAGTGGCTACATCATTACTTCATGTTCCCACCAACAGCACACAAGATTTCCAGTGGCTTTACACCTGGCCAACTCATGTTACTTTCTGTCTTATGTTCTGTTTTTGTTTTTAATACTAGTCATCCTAATGCATGTGAGACAATATCTCACTGTGGTGTTAATTTGAATTTCCATAGTGATTAGTGTTGTTGAACAAGTTTTCATGGGCTTATTGGCTTATTTTATGCCTTATTTAGGGAGTTATCTATTCAAGTCCTTTACCTACTTTTAATTGTGTTATGTGAGTTTTCTGTTGTTCTTCCTTTGTCATATTTTGAAAGTCCTAAAATTAAAACTTAATTTAATATGCATTGTCCCTGCTCAGCAATAAATTAATTTTGCAGTTTTTTAGATACCATTGCTGATAAATGTCTTCTATCTAAAAGCACATAAAAGAATGTCATATTTGTAAATAGCTCTTTCATCGTGATTCTTTTATTTTAGCTCAAAAAGTTAAACCATTCTTTTTCTACGCTCGATGGTGGGGGTACAGGGATAGTGGGGTAGTTTTCTGTTCTATTGCAGATACACAAATCCCAGATAATTATTGTTAGACAGTTTTGGAACTAACATTTTCTTAGAATGTTTTCCGTACTTCTACCTATGGTAGAGATGCAAAAGGGAGGGCCTATAATGGATTGATGGGAGCTCGCAAATAGGCTTGAGAGTATCACAGAGGTGAGCTTGGTGGAGGAGACACTCATTTCTCTGCACACATCAGTTCCTCATTCTTCCTGGTCAGAGGTGTCCACGAAGACTGTAATTCCCAGCTCCCTCATGACCATGGGATCCAGTTCTCATCAGGAGACTACGAGCACCCATGATATGCTCAACTTGAATCTAAAAGACCTCTTTCCTTCCTGCTAGATGTAAGTTGCAAAGATTGGATCATCTCAGGATGACGTGTTTTGAGGATGGTGAGCTGCCCAGGTCACCTGGCTCTGGATTTGATACCTTCTGGATGGACCTACCTATCCACCCTGGACCACCATTGGTCAGAAAAGGAAACTCCTATGTGGTATGAACCATTGCATTTGAGGTCAATTTGTTAGAGTAGTTTTTTTTTTTTTTCTACTCATATGTGCTGCTCTGTTTCTTGTTTTACACTTGCTTGAGTCACTTCTTTGCAGATCTAAATGCCACTTATTTGTAGAACTGAGTAAGGCTCACAAGGCAGGGGTACAAAACAAAACAACATAACAGATCTTATGGTAGGCATTCTCCATGCCTAAAGAATTTATTCAATATTTTTTTCTAAAAAGTCAAAAGAATTTGTACAGGAAACACATACATAATAAAATATATAGTAAGTGCCTGTTTGAATAGTATTGGCAGTTAGGGTTCTAGAACTCTAACAGGAAGCCTACTTAGGACCTTCTGGAATGTCAGAACCAATTGGAGAAACGAGAAATCAAAGCTGGAGTGGAGGCTTCCAGGAGGAGAGAACTTGAGTCCAATCTGAAGGGCTGTGAAGCATGTGAGGGAAAAGGGACTCGCCTGCACCTGAGCCAGGAGGGGTCATTCTCACCACCATCCTCATGGAACATGCTCCTCCCTTCTGTGTTTCCCCTAGGACCGGGGTGAATCTTCCAGGCTAATACGCCAGGCATGCCAGTCCTGTAGTTACATGTGAGACCACAGAGTAGCAATTCCTTCAGGATATGGGGCCTGCATGTGCCTCTGAGTAGCACGATCTTCCTTGCCGTTATCTTGCCAGGGTTTTCTTATGCCCACAGGGATCCTTGCATGGCCCTGGGTCTAGGTTATATGCTTTCCACACAGAAGCACCCTGCATTCCCCACCATAGCCCTTGTAGCATAAGATTTCAGTTTCCAGTTAGCTGAATGTATCTTCTACGGAACTGTCAGTCTTATGCAGGCTTTGTCATGCCTTTTAGCCAAAGAATCATTCCCAATGCTTAGGATAATTTCGGAAACAAAGTAGTCTCAATAAAAATATTTTAGATAAATTGATACACACATATGAATGCTTTGGATGGGATCAAAATTGGGATGGAACTGCACTGAAATCTATCCAGTGGCAGATGATACTAAATATCTTTTCAGAAAGGGGACATTTTAAAAATTATAAGTTGTTCTGTTAGCAATATGTGGTCACATGGGAGTTTGTTAAATTCTTTAGTCTTTTTTTGGAGCTTAAAATATGAAATGAGTTCACAGAGGTGGAATGGTTTCAAGCAATAGAAGACCAAGATTCAACTGCTTCTTATTTCCCCTCTGAGAAGGAATCATTGATCTCTAGTGGAACTATCAGAGTCCCGGATAAAAATAAAAATGTGAATTTTTAAAATAGGGCTCACTTTTAGAAATACTCTTCCAAAATGAATCATGCAGTTTGGCCTTTTTATATGAGCTATTCTGGTGCAATTTTCCCCATAAAGACACATTTTGTGTTAGAACCAGCCTCTCTGTTGTGGGATTTAGTACCCTGGGAGGCTCTGCTGGTGGAACTGCTTGCTAAAACTCAGCCTCACCTGCTCTGTGTTGAATGGATGCATAGACAGCTCTCAGCCCTCATTTTCTTTGAAAATGGAGAGATAATTTACTGAAATATGAATCCAGTGGATTATTTCTTTGGGTGCTGCGTTGCAGCAACTAGTTAAAAAGTTGAAAAGTAGGTAAGAGTTATTGTCCTGTCCAACACCAGTCCCTGTAACATTAGGGGCATCTCCTATACCAGTCGTTCTCGCAGTGGGGTGATTTTTGTGACCCTTAAATCCTCACCAGGGAACATCTGGCAATGTCTGGAGATTTTTTTTTGATGATCTCAACTGGGATATTGCTGCTGGTATCTAGTGGGTCAGGGCCAGGGAGGCTGCTAAACATCCTGCAGTGAAGAGGGCAGCCCTCCACGGCGAAGAATGGTAAGACCTAAAAGTACTAATAGTCACCTGGGGGCCAGATGCAGTGGCTCCTGCCTATAATCCCAGCACTTTGGTTTGGGAGGCTGAGGCGGGTGGATCACCTGAGGTCAGGAGTTCAAGACCAGCCTGGCCAACATGACGAAACCCCATCTCTACTAAAAATACAAAAATTAGCCGGGCGTGGTGGTGTAAGCCTGTAATCCCAACTACTCGTGAGGCTCAGGAAGGAGAATTGCTTGAACCTGGGAGGCGGAGGTTGCAGTGAGCCTAGATTGCGCCATTGCACTCCAGCCTGCGCAACAGGAGCAAGGTGCCACTTCAAAAAACAAAACAAAAGAAAAAACAGATAGTCAGTCACCTGGGAGGCGGAGAGACCCTGTTCTGAGCCCTGATGCGTTTTTCTCACCCGAAGTGGAAGAATCTTTTTGGAACCTGTCTTCCACGTGGTTTTTGCCTGTGTCCCTTCGGTAAAGACCCTCCCAATTCTGGTGCCATCCCACACACAACGCGAGAGCCTGTGGCCCCAGTTCAGTGGAAGGGCAGGTCCTGGTGACCCATTTGTGTCCCTTCTTGGGTTCGAGGATCCCCAGGGTGGCTAACCCACCCATGTGCAGCTGAGAGAGGCTCATGTCTCGGGCAGGAATAGGATACTGAGAGAAGCTGTTCCTAGATGTGCATCCTGTAGACTAGCGATCACGTTTCATCTTCCTCAGCCCTGGGATCTGCAGCCCTGGTTACACAGGGAAAACATTTGTCTGAAACTGGATCTGGGGCTGTGGTCTGGAGTGGCTCACTCCAGCGGTACCTTCTGAAGGTGGTGCTGGAGGTTTGAATTCTCTTCTGTCAGTAGCTATGGAAAATCAAAGGAAGAAATATCATGTGGCCTGTGTTTTCCGGGCCACTGACTCTGTGGCTCTCAATGTCTGGCCTTCATGAAGCCAGGCAGTCAAGTGGGACACAGAGAAACTCAAATCAGTGAGTCCTTCCTCCTGGCCTGAAGCCCCAGCTTGATCGCACAACAGGGAAAGTCTGGAGTTGAGGAATGACTTCATTGTCAGCCTCTGCTCACCCTTGGAAGGAGATCAAAATTAAGTCACTCAAATTTTCATTGCTTTTGTTTGAGTAACTGCAAAATGGAAAACAATTTTTTAAAACTGAACTTGTGGTTTTTTTTTAAACTTAGCTTAAAGTGTTTGAAGCTAGTGGTTGAATGTTTAAGCAGTGATGGCAAGTTCTAATCTTATAAGTGATGATGCAGCAAAGTAACATGAGAAGGGCCCTCTCTTCCCACTCTCCGGAACCAGCATGACTTAAGATCTACACAAAAGAAGACATAAACCAAGTTAGGAATGTACAGTCATATCCTAAAACATGTATCCCAATTACAACATGTAAGCATCCATTTTTTTCCCTAGTTATTAGCTTTTATTTATTAGAGCAGGTTTAGATTTACAGGAAACTGGAATGGAAAGTACTCAGGGTTCCCAGATGCTTCCTCTCTCCTGCTCCAGCCTCCACTATAATGAACTCCTTCCACTAACGTGGAGTATTTGTTACAATGGATGAGCCAATATTATCGATGATATGTCATTATTAACTAAAGTCCGTAGTTGACGCTGGGGTCCGCTTTGTGTTGCACATTCTATGGATTTTGATAAATGCATCCTGTGTTGCAGTGTCACACAGTGTTGATTCCTTGCCCTGATAATATCCAGTGCTCCACCTGTTCATCCTTCCCTCCCTCTCTCCACATCCAATCAACCACTGAACATGTTGTCTCTGTGTTTTGCCTTCCATTTTCTTTTCGCTTACAACCAGATCTGGTGAATTCTCTTTCCATGAGTGATGACTCTTTTACCTCTCTCTCCCACCCATCCACTTATCTTTTGCTACTGTCTCAGCTCATGATCTCAGAGCCTGGTTTGAGAAGAGATTAGAGGCAGCTCTCGTTGCCTCCACCTTCTAGTCTAGTTGTATATACGGTGATCATTTGGAAACACAATGCCATCATATCTCTTTCCTATCCAGTGATTGTCATTGTCCCTCTTGCTCCAGCAATAAGCTAAGACTTCACAGTGACAGAGGACATGCATGAGCTCACGTTTCTGCAAACTGTTTTCATCTTGTCTCCTCCCTCTCAGAGCCTGTGTCATTAATCCCCTCCCCTTTCTTCCAACAGTCTGTATGTCCATCATGCATGCAAATTAAAATCCCTCACATGAATGCAGTGTTTTTTTCTACAGGGTGAATGCTTCCTGCCCGTTGGGTTTGCCGCTGGCTGGTATGTGAGTGACACTGGCTGCTGTAACAAACGTACACCAACGTTCCAGTGGCTTCCTACAGTAAGAGATTTATTCTTCCTCATGAAAAATTTCAGGCTGCATTCCTGGTTGGCAGGAGGCTCCCCTCCACGTGATCACTCAGGGACCTCATTTTGTTCATCACGGCTCTGCCCTATCTTGTACATGTTGTTGATGAAGTTGGTAAAACATAGAAAGCCATTTTCTGAAGAGGAGTAACCCAAGTGATGCCTATCGTATCAGCTCTTATTCCTTTGGTAGGAATTTACTCACACGACCGCCTCTATTTTAGAGGGAGGCAGGGAGACTTGGTGTAACTGTATGCTCAGAAAAGAGGGGTCAACTGAGGATTTTAAGTATCTATCAATCTCCACTTAAGTGAATATGGAGCACTGTAAGTGTAGAAAACTAAAGAAAACAGAGACAGAGGAACAAAGTAGGTGAAGGTTGCAGAGCACAGAATGAAGGAGCTGGGAATGGCAATGACATTCTACACTAGAGGAGAGGATGGGGTAGTTTTGCAATGCATGGAAAATCTATTCTCTCTGAAGACCTGGGGTTGACATGCTACAGGTTTCTCTGTTGACCTGGGTGGTGGTTATGCAGGGGTGTTCCCTTTGTGACGATTCATCAAACCATTCACAGAATGTGTTGCCTTTTCTGTAGGCATTTTTTTCTTCAATGAAAAGTTTAATAAACACAAAAAAGAAAATATGGTCATCTTATCTTTGGACAGTTTCTCAAATGTTTTATAACTAATTAAATTCCTTAACTTATATATTTAGGTGGCCTGTTTTTTCTTTGAATATGCATCCAGATATCCCAGTTCACAGGAACTTCCACTTATATTTAGGTTACAAAACCATGCTGATGCACGCATTTGACTTTTGTTGATTTACTTTTTCTGGTTCCCTTTCCCCAGAGTTTCCTCTTTTTCCTCTCTGTAGCTGAAGTCAACCTATTAATTTTAAAGTATTTGATTAAACAGAATCTTCTTTATGAAGCCCTTCCTGGGCCTTCCATGTGGAATTGGCCATTCTATTGTTTATGTTCCTATGGTACAAAGCACATCTTTCATCTGATCCTACAGCATTTTATGAACTTCTTTGACTCCAATTATGAGATAATAAGCTCCTTTGATGCTAGAGGTTATGCTTAATCATCTTTTTATCCCAAGTCCCCAGAAAACATAGTAAATGCCTAATAATTTCTTGAAGGAATGTGCAAGTGAATGGAAATGTAGGCAACTTGTAACTGTGTAATGCAAGTTTCAATCATGACTTAATGTTTGTCATAGTTTATAGTAAAAACACATTATTTTAAATGGAGAGTCTAATATCATTTAAATATTCCACAGAAATAAAGATAGTTTTAGGTCTCTGGTTAAATTTTTTAGTAAATGAGGGACAAAATAACAGATTTCAAAGACTCAGTTTCTAGGTAGTCTTTTTCCTGTCTCTCAATGTCTATTTTCCTTCCCATTTGTTATTTATGATGGAAATAATAAAAATTTAAAAGTGCAGCTGCCATTTTAAAAGTAGGAAAATCCGTATTTGAATCTCAGCTCGTCTCTTGCCAACTAAGCGACTTTGCACAAGTATTTTACTTAGACCTTAGTTTGTTCATCAGTAAACCATGAGCATAATTTAACCACAACAATAATTGTGGAAATAAAATAGGTGATTTCTATATTCTAACTCAGATAATTTTCAAAAAATGTTAAGTTCTTACTCATTTTCTTGCATCTCCTGAATAAGAGTTATTAAGTTAACCACAAATACCGAATTATAAAAACCTATGACCAGCTATTTATGTTTTTTTCCTTTTGTTTTAGAGAAAGTACTCAAATTCAACTTTAATTTGTGGCATTAATTTATTATAGTGGTGTGGCTAAGGTAATATAAACAGGATAACTTTTCTGCCTTTCTTCCCTTATTTTTCCAATTGTCATTACACATTTCTGGAGGCAAATCTTCATTTAAAAGGTTCTGCAAACTCAAGTGTCTCTCATGAATGGCATGTGTTAAATGTGAGATACTCTGAAAGAGTCCTCACACATCACTGTTGTACACAGTCAACTACACTATCACGAAGGCATTGATTTAATAAATGGGCAGAAAGTGAACGAATGAATCAGTCAACTTGGGAACCTGGAAGAGCAGAGCTGTAGCAGGTACTGCTCTCACCCATCCTGCCCTCAGCTTCCACCAGCAACGTGTACATTTTCCCCCCGTGCTCTGCTGCTAAAGGGCCTTTGTCAGAGGATCACCTCCTCCAGGAGGGCTGTTCTCCTGCTTCCCTCCTAGAACTCAGCTCTGACTCCAGGAGGAGCTAACCACAGTGTGACTTGCTGTCCTGGTCTCCCTGCAGGCTCAGGCTGAGTCTGTGGTTGTGCCTGAACCTTCTGCTGCTGAACGTCCTCACTTTCTGGCCAGTTGGCTTCTCCTGGAAGAATTTATTTCACAAAACACTTGCACCTAAACCCTCATCTCAAAGCCTGCTTCTGGGAGAACTCAACCTAAGATGGAAATGTACAGATAAAATCTAAGGAAAGAAAGAAATGTCTGAGCACAAACTTAATGCAATTGAGAAGGAGAGGCTATATGAGGAATTCAAAAAAAGAAGGCAGATAAACATCTAGAAATTGTAATAATGAGAGTTTCTCTATGATATCATGTTCAGTAGATTGGGTGTGGCGTTGGGATGGATGAGGACTTGATTCTGATGACCTGATCATATGAGCAGTGTCTAGCAGAGCCCAAGGTCAAAATCCTTGAGGAAGATCTTTAGAACCACAAGTGAGTTTCAGCAAATTATGACTTCCCTAGGTAAAAATCTTATGAGAGAACGGGAAAATAGAAGGAAGAGAATTAAATCATGCAAATGCAGTGTGTTATCAAAGACTTCAGGGTGCGAGGTGAGTGGCCGGTTGTCTATATTTTTCACAATAGACTTTTCTAAGGTGAGAGGATTTTTTATTGTGTAAATATTTATGTTCTTTTGTTTTTGACAATGCTCGCATATAAAAGGTGTACAAGGAAAGTCAAATACATGAGAGCTCAGTAAGAATGATCATAGAATCTCACTTTATTTTCTATTAATGTTTGTTTCTGTTGTGCTGGAAAAAAACATGCCTTTATATGGGAATGAGAAGGGAGAAAAGTCATTATATTTCTTATTCTTTTTTTTTTTTTTTTTGAGATAATTTCACTCTATTGCCCAGCATGGAATGCAGTGGCACAATCATGGTTCACTATAACCTTGACCTCCTGGGCTCAAGTACTAGGCTCAGTAGCTGGGACTGCAAGTGCATGCCACCACAACACACTGGTTTTGTTGTTGTTGTTTGTTTGTTTGTTTTACCTTTTTTGTAGAGATGAGAGTCTCACTGTATTGCCCAGGCTGGTCTCAAGCTCCTGGCCTCAAGTGATTCTCCCGCTTTGGCCTCCCAAAATGCTGGGATTACAGATGTGAGCCACAGCCCCTGGCCTTACATTCCTTCCTGTTTAGTTTCACAAAGACTGAAATCTACCCTCTGATTTCAACCAGAGTCCCATTCTGACATACAGAAATAACAATTTGCTGCTAGGTATATATTTAGAAAGAATAAAATCTCCCTTTTAAGGTGAATGAAAGTAAGCTTTATCTTTCAAGTGATGGGAAAGGAGGTCCACGCAGGTGGATGTGAGTGTGTTGGTGTGTGGTATATATAACATCTAGTGGGTACGATGGTGTGATCCTAGGCATGTAAAAAGAACCCCTTCAGAGCAGTGGCCATATGGTATTTTCTGCAGATGGTTGGATGCTTTTGAAGATTTAAAATCTTCAACCTAAAAATAGAATTGGGTATCTATCTGATAAGGTGGTTATTTCATTTATTATCAAAGGTTAAGTAAACATTTTCACTAGGGACATCATTAACAAAAATCATGTCTCGGAGAAAGGAAAATCCTTCTTTCCAATTTAATTTTATTCCTTTTTGCGACAGGAGGGAAGGCTGGGATCCACTGGGTTTATTCCAGGGACTGTCTCTGGGCTGGGGGTAGAATGGTAAACAGTGGATGCATCTCTTTGTCTTCCACAGTTTCACGGACACCAGTTGCCAAATACGAAATATTTTTAGTTTCAGGCCAGTTGCTACTGAAGTCAAAAGTTCTAATTGTTTATTTATCCACAGTCTTTAGGGTGAGGAAAAGGGCTGAATGGGAAGAGAGAGATGCCTTCTCTCACAGGGGTCATTATCCTTGACAATGGTGAACGCCCAGAAGAGATAGTATGGCCACTGCAGTAAGACACCTGGGAGCAAGTCAGCACAGCCACCTGGCTGTTATTGTCATGGTTGTCATCACGACTATTATTATTATTTGTTAGTCTTTATCCCCAGTACCATGAGGTTGCTTTCTCAAGCAGCAATTTCTTTATTTGAAAACAAGTTTCAGTGTAATTCACTTCACTCAAGGGTATTCTAGAAACAAGTGAGTTGCTTGTTGCCCTTTTTAGCTGACACACCGAATAAACCTTGACACGTTGCCTTCCTGGTGTCTCCCTTCCCCTCGCCATCAGAGCAGGATGCTGCTTCGAAATATATTACACCGACAGTGAGCAAATGTGCAGCAGTAAATATTATGGTTTCAATGAATGCTTCAACTGTGAAAACAAAAGACAGAAAATGTAGTTCACGTAACAGATACTGAGGTCAACAACTATCGGTACAGATATTCCACATGGCAAGTATTACACATTTCATGGAGGGCTTATTTATGGGAACATATTATGAGTCATAGCAATTCATAACATGATGTGCTATGGAAAATTCCATTCTCTACTCCAACTACATAGTGGACACACAGCACTCATTTTTGATTAATGAAAGTCATAAACATATTCCACCAGGTATAATACAGTAGTTTACAGCTCTAACCTGAATTGACAGATATATTCTTTTCTTCATAAAACAAGAAAAATGGGATAAGTAAAATTACTGCAGTTTTCAGCAGGACAGTTAACTGGCTACAGCCAGGGCAGGGGCAGTGTCATCACCCACTTAGCAGGATTTCAGCTCCTCTGGCATCATTTATTCATTACCTATATTGCAGCATCTTCGTCTATCCTATAAATATCTTTCTAATTTGAGTTAAGATAATGCGCTATCTGTGCTTGTTAGATATGGCATAACGCAGTTTGTACTCACTTTAAATCTCCCCAAGTCAGAGAGCATTTCTGCATTCAAGATAGAGCTAAAAATATTCACCCATTAAAATAGTAATCATCATTGAAATTCACTCACTGATTTTGCTGATTAATTTTTCAGTTACAAGTGTGCTTTCCGAAAAGTTTCAATTAAACATTTTTTGACAAAACCAGATTTTTAAATCGTAAGAAGAAAAAGATAATTAAGGAAATAAAAATAGAAAATTTAAATCTACTGTAATTTTTAAAAGACTTAAAAAATTCTCTGACAAAAATAAAGAGTGAAGAGGATGGGGATGGTTGCTATTACTAGAATGTAGGACTGAGTTAGTTTCCTACATTTTCATTTTTGGGCTGTGATCATCACACCTTGGAAAGGTTGTCTATTTTTGTCTGTATAGAAAAAGTACAATCTAGCAGATGTAAGGATTCAAGGGAAGAGGGCCACTTTGGAGAGATTTAAATCTTTATTTGCATGAGTTCTATTTTCAAATGCAACAGTCATGCTTCCAGTTCAGAAGAAGGTTGGAAATCTGTCAAGGTGCAGCTTTACATGCATGGGATGAAACCAAGAATGGCTGCTTATAAGGCAGTCGTTGGTACTTTTTATTCTCTTTAGAATCTATTTTTGTTGAAGTTAAAGACTTAAGCAACTTTTGAAAACTATGGCAGAAGAAATGATGGGTTTTTATTTCTTTCTTTCTTTTTTTTGGTTTTTGTTTTTTTTGCTTTTTGAGATGGAGTCTTACTCTGTAGCCCAGCCTGGAGTGCGGTGGCATGAAGTCAGCTCACTGCAACCTCCACCTCCTGGGTTCAAGTGATTCTCCTGCCTCAGCCTCCCGAGTAGCTGGGATTACAGGCACGTGCTATCACACCTGGTTAATTTTTGTATTTTTAATAGAGATGGGGTTTCACCATCTTAACCAGGCTGGTCTCGAACTGGCCTTAGGTGACCCACCCACCTCGGCCTCCCAATGTGCTGGGATTACAGGCATGAACCACCACACCCGGCCTTTATTTCAATCCCATAAGAATATCAACCCATACTGTAATCTTTAAGAAAGCAGACTAGTACAAATGTCTCTGGTTTTAAAATAGATACACATACTTTAAATGGAGAATAAGAATATTAACTATAAGACAGAAACCTGTTAAATGAAGAGGTATAGAAGATAAATAGTAGGAGAAGGGTATAATGTTCAACAATGTTAAAAATAATGTTTGCATATAATTTGGTACTAATTAAAGCAATTAAATACTCCCTAGCTGTGAATATTTGATGTGACACAATATTTGTAATGGACATATGTCACAAAGCAATAGTGATGTCCGGCCCATCACAGATGACCAGCAGTAATGATATCCAGCCCGTCACAGATGACTATCAGAGAGTATGTGTCATGGGAACATCTTCTGACCTTTTTCATATAACAGGTGGCAGCAGACCTCAAGAGAGACGGGGACTCCTGTCAAAATGATCTGGGATATGGCAGACAAGAAGGAGCAACAGTTAAGTCAAAGATTTCCGTATTTCCATAGAAAAATACGAACACACACACACATTTATTTTCTTTTTAGAGAACACAGATAATGTGTAGTTATATATTTCTTTATTTCCAAACATTAAGCTGTAATGGAAGTCAGCTTGTTTTAATAATGTAATTTAGCTTAATCTTCGATGGAGCTTTAGTGAGCTATTTTCTAGAATTTTTAGAAAATAAGTCATTTGCTGTTTATGAGTCTGATTACACAATCTCTGGGCCATTTGAATTGCAAGAGATACTAAATCAAAATGTTTATAAAAAGTTATCTATGTATTCTATGACCGGGTATGTCTGAGATGGCTAGCATTTGAGAAACAAAGATGTTCTTATTTGTCTCCTTTAATTTGAAATGTAAATTTAGTTTGGTTTAAAGTGGAATGCCATAGATAACTATCAGAATAAAACTATGTGTGTATCTGTGTGTGTGAGAGGGTGTGTAGATTGGTAGATAGATGATAGATGATAAATGATAGCTGTACAGACAGATGATAGCTATATGGGCATTTAAAGTACCTAAATTGTCATATATTGCCACGTCTTGATTCCTAATTACATCCAGGTGCATATAAAAATAAAAGGTTTGAGCTATTTTAAGTACTGTGTGTATGTTTGGTATTTCCCAGCATTCACCTTTGCCCTCTTGCAAACGATCTTTCCTATAGTAGCCAAAGTGATTTGAAAATAAAATACAAATGTTTTAGGCCTTCGAAAGGGCTGGCATCACACTTAGAACCAAATCTAAATTCCCAGTGACAGCCTGCCTCTCCCAGCTCCTACACCATGACTGCCCCCCACCCACCCCAGGTCACTAAGCTCCCACCCTAGACCCCACTGGCTTCCTGCCAGCCTTAGGACACAGGCTCCTTTCATTTCTTCAGCCTGAGATGGCCACTCCCTGGGGCTGGTCGCCGCAAGCTGGCTCCTTCTAGCACTGCTGGGGCTCCGCCTAACCTCCCACAGACCCTTGACCAGCTCTGTGGGCTCTGCTCAGCTTCCGGGGAGTTGCATCCTGGCTCAGGGCATCTTTCTAGGGCTTGTAGGCCTCCCACAAGGGCGATGACTGCCAGGTGAGTGTGTGAAGCGCAGCTCCCTTCCCTCCACAGCAAACTGCAGAGGTAGCACCATCAGCAAGCATCGTGAGCACACGGAATGAGGCTGAGACCCTCTGAGAAGCTGTCCCTGCCTAGCATCCTCTGCTTCCCTCTCTTGACCCTTGCATTGCCAGATTGGCTTCTCCTGGAAGCAGTTCTTTAATCAATTGCTTACAGGTGAATCCTCATCTCAGCGTGTACCTCGGGGAAGTCTGAGGCAAGACAAATGGCAGCTCCAAAGCCACCTCCAACCCCCTTCCTACAAAGACAGCCCACTCAGGGACCTAGCATTTGTTTCAAGTCCAGGGCCCCCCAGGATCCCAAGCATAGGGTCCCTGGGATTGAGGGCACTGCCTCCAGCCTGGGCTACATGTTTTATATCTCCTCTGTTTATTCCCTTGATGAGACTTATTACTATCTGCAATTATGTATCCTTTGTCTATGTGAACATTGGTTTCCTCCAGTACGTCACACTCTCTATGGAAACAGCAGCTTCGTTTGCACCCTTCACTGCCACACCTTGGCTGCCATGATGGCCCACAGGGAAGGCAGGTGCTACTGGCTGCTGGGGGTATGAGAACCTTGCTCCCAAAGAGGAAGATCCTGCCTCTCTCCACCGAATTCTCACGTCCCCATTTCCACAAGCTGCGTCATTGTCTCTGCTGACCCTCAGCTTCTTGGCTAAGGCCAGCAGGGCTGGTGGCTGCAGGAATTTATGAGGGCGTGTACCTGTGAAGAGTGAACCGTGGCAGTGCCTGATGGCCAATTTTTGAGATGCCTAAAAGCTTTCCCAGGGTGCCTGGGCAAGACCATTAGGAAAGGAGCATGCATTATGAAGAGTGTGGTCCTTTTTTGGCTCAGGGAGATTTACTTCCCCAGGTGGAGCTGGTAAAAGCACAAGCACCCTCAGTAAACCCTGAGGAGCTCAGGTGGTTGCCCAGGGAGTGGAGCCTGGTGAGGACATTTCCCTGGAGATCAGGCACCGGAACGTCTGCTTCCTAGCTTTTTCTGGGATTGGGGGATGCAGAAAGCAGATGTGAATGGAACAAGTTCCTCATAACTTTTCACCATTTGGCAAAGGTGCGTGATAGAATATGCGAAACGGACCAGGCAAGGTGGTTCATGCCTGTAATCCCAGCACTTTGGGAGGCCGAGGCAGGAGGATCGCTTGAGCTCAGGAGTTCAAGACCAGCTTGGGCAACAAAGTTAGACCCCAACTCTACATATATAAGAAATTAGGTGGGTGTGGTGACAAGTTCCTGTAGTCCCAATTACTCAGGAGGTTGAGGCCAGATGATTACTTGAGTCTGAAAGGTGAAGGCTGCAATGAGCTGTGATCATACTACTGTACTCCCGCCTGGGTGACAAGGCAAAACCCTGTCTCAACAAACAAACAAACAAACAAAGAAACAGATTATGCAGAAGAATGAATGTCACATTTAATTTTTTAAAAAATATGTATCTAGTGAGACATTTAACTCAATGTATCTTGTGAGACATTTATTAATTCAAGAAATCTTTATTTAGCTAGAATAAATATGTGCTAGGCCCTGGTCTAGACATTGGGAGCACAGAAGTGACCAAACGTGGACATATTTTGCCTTCCTGTAGTTGATATTCTAGTTGGCTGAGAGAGGCAGTAAATGAACACTCGAAAGGTTGATGGGTTGGCAAAAGTGAGAGAGACGACTTGGTGGGGAAGCTTGGTGGTGGTGGCAATAAGCTTTTAAGCAGAGATTTAAATGAAGCAAGGAAGTAGTCCATGCAAGCATCTTCAGGAAGTGTGTTTCAGGCAGAAACACTGTGGGTGAAGGCTCTGAGGCCTCAGCAAGCTGAGGAGGAACAAGAAACACTAAAATTCTGTGAATTCCAGCAGCATCAGTCAAATGTTAATTATGGCATGTCAGGTACTTTCCCTTAGCAGCCAACAGAGTAAAAGGGAGTCAGTTTACGTACATAGATGATTGCTTTTGAGGTGGCACTTAACACCTGTGTTTCCATTATACCCCAGTGGTAGACTAGTAAATGGCAGCAAATAGTAGAATTCATGTTTTTCCTCATAGGAGCTTTTTAATAAGTTATAAATTCATCTGAGGGAGTACCAGACTATTGGGTTCTAGAGATTGACAGCAAAGAAGAACTTAGGCGTGGATCTTCTTAATAACAGCTAATATAGAAATAGAAGAAAAAATCATTCTCACAATACAGATAGATTAGAAAGTAATCGTTTATATTCAACAAGTATTTATTGCAGAACTAAAAGGTTCTATGTGAGAGTACTATGTGTAATGATTTTCTAAGCAGTTAAAATACAATTTGTTCCTCTAAGAAGGAAAACAGGATGTATGCATCTATGCTCTCTGCCAAGCACACTAAGGCTTTTGCTTTTAATTCATAAACATTATGCAATACAATGGCATACAATAAAGTTCCTCTTTGTTCAGTAGAGCTGAGGGTGTCCCAGTTGGTTGCAATACATATATTTAATAACTAGATTGTGTGTGTGTGCACGAGTGTGTGCATGTATATGTATGTCTGCACACATGTCATGTGTCTGCATATATGCACACATATGAGGATGTGTGAGTATGCATGGGTATGTGTGTATATGTGTCTGCATATATGCACGTGTATGAGTGTGTGTGAATGGACATGCTTGTGTGTGTGTGTGCATATTGTGCAATCCAAATGCCCTGCTTTATGCATCTGTATTCAAGACTCAAGTCCTGTGGGGACAGAGTAACTTGTTTTCAAGAGTGTTTGGCACGGCATCCTGCAGATGTGGGACTTAGTAATTGTGTGCTGAGGACGATGATTAGGTTGATGACAAATTTGTGTGTTGAGTAGAAAGAGCTTACTGATTAGTTTCTGGAATTGTTGCCCAGTTTTAAACAAATGGGGTTTTGCTTTTGATTTTTTTTTTTTTTTTTGAATCGTGGGTTCTGTCATGTATTTAGTTAAACTATGAATGCTGCATTAAAATGAATACCTTCTCATCTTCCTGGAATATGTGTGTGTGGGCATCTTGCAGGGATTATGAGTGGACTCTGAGCCTTGTACTTCTCCCACACTTTCTCCTGTGTCCTAGGCATGGCCAGGTGCAGAGGCCCCGGGAGGAGCACCAGGTGCTCTGGAGTTTTTATTTTGGGGATTTGTACGTGTATTTTTTTCAGAGGTTTCCTGAAATTTCTCAATCCTATGCCCCAGAAAATATCCAGGTTGGCACTAGATATTGTTCTTTGGCTTGAGACTCTCTCATTAAATCTTGCCGTCACGTGTGTGATTTTAATATATTTTTAACGGATATGAAATATGTATCCTTAGTAAGCAATAAAGGGGAGCCACACATGGATTGGAGCCATGATGTGCTCCACCTGCTGGAAACATTTCCAAGGATCCTGTCTCCTTTTACGAACTTTGTTTATGATGGCAGCTCCTGTGATGATGAGTTATGCATATCCTGTTCTCTGTGCTACTCAAATAAAAAGTGGTAGCTGTTCCATTTCGCTGGTTCAGGAATTTAAGAAAGAAAAATACAAAACTGGAAGATCCTTGCTCTAAAGAGTAAAAATTCAAAAAACAAAAAAGGTTTTCAGTACTGTGACAAATGGATTATGAGTCTTTGCTAAGAAGTGGTATTATCTGTGAGGGCAATAAATATGAAGGTCCTGGTGAAACTTAAATTTTTGGGAAAGTTGCTATCTTAATCAGGTTGGATTTCAGACAAATGTCTGATGGTAAAAATTTAGACAAAATAAGAAAAACAAAGAAAAAATAAGCTTACTAAAACAAATAAAGTGACACAACGAGACATTGAGAAAATACAATGGAGACTGAGTGTTCAGGATCAAAAGACTTCGTGTTTTATTAGGACTTCCTATGGAAAAGCCTTCATTAGATGAGACAGAGGAATTTGACTCCACTTTATTGAAATGATCAAGAGGTATGACTAAGACTTCAAGAATCCTAAGTGATGTTTAAAGCCTTTTTAAGCCGTGGGAAGATCTGGCGTGACTTATTGTATTTGAAACTTCAGAGCAATTCCAAAGGCAAACCCAGCTCAGGGAAGACAGATTGTTACTTGTACTCAAGAAGTAGACGCTAAGAAACATAACATACTTCTTACCTCTAGGCTGAGGTGAAGATGTTAAATTGAGTTTTCAAATGGACAGTAACACAATGCCCATCACAGCTGTACCTAGACCCGGAGCCTGATAAAATCTGCCGCTCCAGCCCTGCCACGCCACGGGTCTCAGCATGTATTTGTCTGTTTTCACACTGCTGATAAAAACATACCCAAGACTGGGTAGAAAAAGAGTTTTACTTGGACTTACAGTTCCACATGGCTAGAGACAAAAGGCACTTCTTACATGGTGGCAGCAAGAGAAAATGAGGAAGAAGCAAAAACAGAAACCCCATCTGATAAACCCATCAGATCTCATGAGATTTATTTTCACTATCATAAGAATAGCATGGGAAAGACCGACCCCCATGATTCAATTACCTTCCCCTGGGTCCCTCCCACAACATGTGGGAATTCTGGGAGCTACAATTCAAGTTGAGATTTGGGTAGGGACACAGCCAAACCACATCACCGCATTAATTATTTCTACCTCCCTATACTTGCCACAAGCTTCGTCATGGAAACGAGGATGGGAAAAGAGATAAAACTAGAAAGATAGAAAAAACAAAGTGGCTTGGGACTGGCCATCCACTTGGAGAAGAGAAACATGAGGAGAGATGAAAACTCTCCATGGGAGTTCAAGTTCCTTCCTTAGGGGAGGTGGTGTAAAGAGGAAATTTAGGAGATGCATAATGAATGCTACTTCCATGCCAGAGAACACTGTAGGAAATTTCATTTCCTTAGTTTAACAGGATTCTAACTCATGCTTGAACAAATGGATATAGAAAAATGTTATGAATGATACATTATTTTGTACTCCTTTGTTTTAAAATAACGCGTATCATTTTATTGCATGAATATTCACTCAAATGTTGAAGCTATCATAGGTCTTTAGCAATGAGCTTTCTCCCAGGGAAGAAAGCGAAGAAAACGTTTCAAAGGTAAGGCCAAAGGTGGCCCAAGATTTGGACCTGGACTCCTCGGACTTCAGATTCCGCACATGACTAAGTCAGAGCCAACGCAGTCTTCACTTCATGTCAGCAAGAGCCACACTGAGTGCCAAACACAGCAAGATATTGCAAGGTTTGCATGACATTCATGGCTCAGGAACATAATATAGTCACAAGCAAACTTAAAAAAAAAAATCAACTACTTTAATTCTTACCTTCCAGCCAATAAAATATCTAAAAATCACAAAAACAGATTTGACTCTATAACCACTATCACTAATGATCTCAGGATAAAATGAGCATGTGAGCCAGGCATAGTGGCTCATGCCTACAGTCCTAACACTTTGAGAGGCAGAAGCCGGAAGATTGCTTGAGGCCAGGAGTTCAAGACCAACCTGGGCAACAAAATGAGACCCCCTTCTCTATAAATTTTTTTTAAAAAATTAGCCAGGCACACACCTGTAGTCCCAACTACTGGGGAGGCTGAGGCAGAAAAATCACTAGAACTGAACAGTTTGGGGCTGCAGTGAGCCATGATTGTGCCACTGCACTCCAGCCTGGGTGACAAAGTGAGTCCCTAGCTCAAAATAAATAAATAAAAATTCAGAGGTTAGCATAGGATTTTTTTTTTTTTGGAAGTGAAATTATCTATTGCTTTAAGAAAATGCAAATCGATTTGTGGTGGTTCTGTGATGATCCCTGACAAACAGATATTCTACATTTCTTTTCCCTTAGGCTTGGGCCACCCTAGCTTTAGGAAAAGTCTGTACATTTTCCCTGTTTTAGCTACACTTTGTAAAACTGTTAGAAATTCCTGAGAGAGAAATGGGAAGAGAGCAAACAGGGACTGTGTAATGTGTTTGTTTCCTTTACATTCCTTTGTTGCATGTTTGCTAAATTCCTGTGAGTTTAACCTTGGGGGTTTGAGATTCGGGACTGCTGGGCAGGACCTGCTTACCTGCTGCACATGACCATCAGAGTCAGAGAACACAGATAGCCACAGGAAGTGAATCTTGGAGCTGTGATGTCAACTCGGTTACTACATATGTGTCTGTGTTCTTCCTTAGCCTGGAGAACATTTGGGGAAGGATAAGAATTATGCAGAGGATAGACAATGGGCAGAAAGTTTTATAAGGGAAACTGTTGGTTAGCAATAATTCACATGAATATCTAAGCGCAATGACTTGTCAGTTTGGTACAGGGTGATATAGTGAGTTTTGAGAAGGGATGTTAATTTTAGTCTCCAGTTTTGCTGAAGTCATAATTTTGGTTCATTTTTTTAAGTTTTCATTTTATGCCTGTAGATGAAGCAGGTAATCAGCCTTACCTTCAGGCATTCAGAAGGTACTTGCCCAGGGCTGCACAAGTTGCACCAATGATGACAATAAGAGGGGCATTTACATTTTACATAGTGTCAGAGATTTTAGAATTTATTATGAAGAATTAAAAAAAGGTATAAGGAATAACATAATGAACCGCCAGCTTTTTTAAGTCTTCATATTTTAGCCTATGCATTTCACACTTTCCAAAGAAATTAAACTAAATATGAGGTCCCCTATGGAGCCCTGAAATATTCCCTTTTCTCCCCTCTTGAGATAACCAGTTACCCTTAATTTGTTGTCTGTCACCTTATCCATATTTTATGCTACCTTTATATATGCATGTTCACAAATTTTTCATGCAGTTGCTTTGCCTATTTTAAAATTTAAGTGTCTCACACTGCACATTCCATTTCTTACCTATTTTTGTCACAAAGTTTTTGGAGAATTTATTCTGCTACCCGAACAAACTTGTTAACTGTTTTGTAGTATTCTGTGGTGTGAATATTGCAGTTATTTTTATTTTCTTCTGTTATGCTCCTTAAGACTGATTCTAATAACAGTGCATGTAGTGAAGGATCTTTTATTTATTTTTTTTTGCTAGTCTTTTTTAGGGGCGTGTGTCTAGGATTTACTGGTGGCATGCAGCTCCTTTTGCAGTTTGTTTGGCAGGCACAGACACACTGAGCTGCTGCAGGGTACCACAGTTATTCAGCCTTGGTCCCAGAAGAAGAAGACAGGAGGAGCGTAGGGAGCTGTAGTCTCCAGCACACCCCGCAGAACACCAGCAACAACACACAGGGGCTGCAAGTCGCTGAAATACAGGAGCTATTTGTTGCTGCAGCTTCCAGTTAAATCTGACAAAAGTGAGGAGGCAGTTGCCAGTGTCATACATGTGAGATCTCAAAAAAAAAAAAGTTCTCTTTTTTTCAGAAAGCAATTGAATGTATGTTCCACTTTGATTTTTTTAAGTCAGTGTACTTAATGAGTTGACAATATTTTAATGTGTTCAGTCAGAATTTAGGGAAGAATGAAATTTTCCCACAGGGAAAAAAAATAATTTTGCAACAGAGCAGCAACCAAAGGGTCATTTACTTGGGTCCCCTGGGGCCTCTGCCTCTGCTGCAATCTGAAGGTGGCTCCAGCACTGGTTCCCAGTGGCCAGCCCAGGGCTTCTCTCAATTGTCATCCTGGAAACTCTCTTCTGTTTTCCTCAGTGCTGATTACCTATTCCCAAATCTGATAGTTCTCTTCCTTGAGCTAACCCCTCATTTCCATTGTTCTACTTTCTGGGTTCTGGGATATTTCCTTCTCATTGTATTTCACATCAAATCCTATTTCTTGGCTCTCTGAATGTTCCTTTTATCTTTTCTTGATTTTTTTATTATTTCAAGAAGGTAATATTTTATCATATATGTTTATGGATAGTATAGGTTTTTTTAAGCAAGATTTCTTTTTCTTTCAAGTTGTTTTCTAATATTTTTCTTTTTTCTTTTTTCACACTTTGCCTCATCATCTCATTTAATGTAAGTTTGAGGCTTCCTTCAGGTATCTACAAATGTGATTACTTGGTAAAATTACATGTCTGTCTTCAGTTTTACTTAATGCCACCAAACTGCTCTTGAAGGGCCTGTGCCAATTTAGTGTCATAAGCAGAGAATGAGCATTTAAGTCACCCACCAAACCGGGTTTTTAACATTCTGTGACCAAGATACAAACATGGCACCACCTTCCACTTCTCTAGCTTTCTTAGGTCTCAGGGGACAAGCTTTGGCAATTTAATTTCCTCAATAACCACCTCCTTCAAGTATTCTGAGTTTTGAGTGATTCTTGACTGCTGTACTGTTGCACTAAAAGTGCATTCTTGTTTCATGGATTTTTTAATGGAAGTTTTTGTTTTAGATTTAATATATATTTTACCTCGCAAACATAAGCAGGGTGTACGATTATCACAATTTGTTTTGCTTTGGCTTGTAGAATTCTTTATTTTTTAGATCTTTTGAAATGAAATGTATGAATGTTGTTCGGCAAAAGATTTTGTATTTTACTCTTACTTGTAAACTGGATAGACCGATTTATTCAATAGTATAGATGGAAGCGTTCTGTGTCACAATGGCTTACTTCAGTCTACCGTTGCTTGTGGCTTTTTGTCCTTGTAGAGTTTGACATCTATATTAACAAATATACTGATGGGAAAGTAGAAATAGGTTTACTGACATTTCAAGGGGAGAGTTTTATGACATAATTACTTTATAGGACTAGTATATTCGTTTGAATGACTAGAACTAATTAATACGGTGAATAAAATTTAACTTCCTTGAGAAAAATCGTTAACGGCCGTTTTTAAAGAAGATGATGAAATAATTTGTGTTATTTCAACATAAAAGAGGATTAATTTTTAATCTAGATTTCTCAATTATACCAAATCAGAATGTATCATTATTCTCTTGCTCTGAGATAAACATACGTAAACACGCCAAAACTATTTCATCAAACACTAATACTAAGGCACTCAGATGGAGTACCATTTTCATCAGACATGCTTGCGACTAAAAAACAATTTAAATTTTTGTTAACTATATTAGCATGTACTGAATGGAAGAAATTATATTTGTAATTATTGTAGAAAATTACAGGAGGAAAAGTGAGATTTTGTTAGTTTTGCTTTTTGTTTGGATATTATTGGAAGTGTATTTTGTTGACTACCATATAAGCCCAAATGTCCACATATTTAGCCATAATCTTGGTTGCTATGAAACAGGAGATTGTGTTTTTAAAGAATATTTACTAGCAAAGACATTTGTGCTTTCATAGAATATGCATTCCAAAAAAAATTTAAATTCTGTTGAGAAAAGGGTGCACTATAGTAAATCCATAATGAAAAAAAGAATTACTCTAACAGTGTTACAGTTATACCTGTACTTCTCTACTTAGACAAAGACTTTCTGTAGAGCTGTAAGGGTTAATTTTATGTGTCCATTTGACTGGGCCACAGGGTGCCAAGATATTTAGCTAAACATTGTACCTGAGTGTGTCTGTGAGGGCATATCTGAGGAGGTTAGCCTTTGAATGGATGGACTGAGTAAAACAGGTTTGCCTCCCCAGTGTTGGTGGCTCTCGTCCAACCCAGGGAGGGCCCCAGTGGAGCAAAAAACAGAGGAGGGCAAGCTCTCTCCTCTGTCTGACTGATTGAGCTGAGACCCTGGTCTTCTCTGGCCCTTGCCCTGAAACTTGTGTTGGCTCTGCTGATTTTTCAGACTGTGAGACTCTGACTGGAATTTACACCACTGACTTTCCTGTGTCTCTAGCTTGAAGATGGCAGACCATGGGGCTTAGCCTCTACAGTCATGTGAGCCAATTCCTTATTCTACATATACATCTACATATGGAAACATCCTGTGGTTTCTGTTTCTTTGGAAAACTCTGACCAACACAAAAGTCATACCATTTTAATAGCCAAAACCTGCAGACTGTACACTTTTGAAATGTCCAGGACAACTTTAGATGAGAACGCAAATATTACCTCATCTTAGTACATAATAGATTTTTAGCCTATAATGAAGTGAGCAAAATTTTAAAAAGCAAAGACTGAAAAAGAAGTGTAATGTCTTTGAGGAATAGCCACACCGTCTTCCACAATGGTTGAACTAATTTACATTCTCACCAAGAGTGTGAAAGTGTTCCTATTTCTCTGCAACTTCGCCAGCATCTGTTGTTTTCTGATTTACTGATGATCGCCATTCTGACTGGAGTGACATAGTATCTCACTGTGGTTTTGATTTGAATTTCTCTAATGATCAGTGATGTTGAGCTTTATTTCACATGTTTGTTGGCTACATGAATTTCTTCTTTTGAGCAGTGTCTGTTCATTTCGTTAGCCCACTTTTAAATGGGGTTGTTCAGTTTTTCTCATAAATTTGGTTAAGTTCCTTGTAGATCCTTGACATTAGAGCTTTGTCAGATGGATAGATTGTAAAAATTTTCTCCCATTCTGTTGACCCAGCAATCTCATTACTGGGTATATAGCCAAAGGAATATAAATAATTATATTACAAAGATACATGCATGAGTATTTTTATTGCAGCACTATCCACAGTAGCAAAGACATGGAACCAACCCAAATCCCCATTGGTGATAAACTGCATGAAGAAAATGTGGCACATATACACCATGGAACACTATACAGCCATGAAAAGGAATGAGACCATGTTCTTTGTAGGCACATGGACGGAGCTGGAAGCCATTATCCTCAGCAAGCTATTGCAGAAACAGAAAACCAAACACGGCATGTTCTCACTTACAAGTGGGAGCTGAATGATGAGAATGGACACAGGGAGAAGAACAACATACACTGGGGCCTGTTGGGGGATGGGGAGAGGGAGAGCATCAGGATGAACAGCTAATGCATGCTGGGCTCAATACCTAGGTGACGAGTTGATAGGTGCAGCAAACCACCATGGCATGTGTTTACCTATGTAACGAACCTGCGCTTCCTGCACATGTACCCCAGACCTTAAAATTAAAAAAAATTTTTAAAGTGTAACTTGTAGTCATGTATATCTTAAACGACTTTAAAAACTAATGTACTCTGTTCCCCCTTTTCCTTCAAGGACATTCATTATAATATGATCTTGTCAATAATCAACATTTTCTAGTCAGGGAACTTGATAACCTTATCAAAACTGTTTTTTTGAGAGAATGCAATTGTAACAATTTCTACATTGAGTCAAAACTTCTGTGATAATTAATTTTAAATTGACCTAGGCTACTTTCTTACTGTATTTAGAAAAAAAAACTGAGATTATATATAACCTACAAAATATCAACATACAATATCTGTTCATTGTTTAAATCTTGGGATATTATTTTATTTTCTATTATCTCATGAATTGAAAAATTTTACTCACATGACTTTTACCTCAATCAACTGTCTGAAAATTAAAATGATACTGAAATAGTAAGGATTGAGATTCTTAGCCTAATGTTAACAATAGTTCCCACCTTATCTTTGGGGGATACGTTCTAACACCCTGGGTGTATGCTGAAACCTCCAATGCTACCAAACCCCACATACTCCATGTTCTTTCCTATACCTACAAATCTATGAAAAAGTTTGATGTAAAAATTAAGCAGAGTAAGGTATTAACAATGATAACTAATAATAAAATTGAACAATTATAGCAATATATTATAATAAAAGGTTATTTGAATTTGGTCTCTCTTATTTCACTGTACCACCAATAACTAAAATTGTGAAAGGTGAAACTGTGGATAAGGCAGGACTATGGTATTCAATTACTAGTTCATATAAAGCAGATACGTTTTAAAATGTTCAAGGAAGAAGGGTATGTACTTTTGTCCCTACCTAAACCTGCTTACCCTGAAAAACACTTTCAATACTCTTCAGCATAAAGGAGATAAGTGAGTAAACGGGGCGGCTCCCAGCTGAAGTGGATTCTACAATTTGGGTGCCAGAAGTGGCAGGAGAAAAACAACAGAAGCAATAATAATACTCAGTGAATTTTATGGAGCAGGTATTGTCCTTAGAGTTGTTTCCTATGCATCCTTATCTTGTCATCACGGTCATCCTGTGAAAAGCCGACCCTCATGATTCCCTTTTGATAGGGGAGGAGGCTGCTGCTCAGAGGACCGTGTGGCCTGCACATGGCTGTGGCTCTCACTTGTGGAGTGTGCACTTAGAGCGCCAGGCCCACAGCAGACAGATTCCACGGCTTCTCTCTTTTTCTCTCCCCTGCTCATCCAGGACTCTGCATTTAATGACCTCGCATTAGAAGTGCACAGTACACAATGAGAAGCCTTATGCCCTCTCCTCTGCAAGGAATTATGATGAAAACCTCAGGAAGTTGCATTCTCCATCCCTGCATTTGGGGTCAGAAAGGTACTCAACCTAAAACTGTTTCAACGTTTCCTTGTCAATGACATGTGTGGCATGGAAACAAGAAATTCACCTTGAGTCCTAAACTAAACTCTAGCCATGTGTAGTTCTTAGGGAAAAAAATCAACCCTCTAAATATCTCTACTTCTTTGCCTGCTTATTACCAGTTGGCCCAATAATTTTTCTAATAGCTTATCTCTTTCATTATTTTGTTTTGCTTCATTTCTCCTGTTTTTAGGGTTCAATACTTTTCTAAAAGTTCAGGATGTACTTGATTTGATTTGCTGTAACTGCTACTTAACTTTTCAATTATCATTGAAGAATAAAAACATGAACAGTTTGCGGAAAATCCCCAATCCTACCTTGTTTGAATCAAACATAGTCCAGTGCTAAAATGTTGTCAAGTTTAAGAAGTAGAAGCTTCTCTTTAGGTGAGGGCCAGTGACCTCAGACTCATGCATATCATTTGGACTGCACCAAATGTGACCACAAACCCAACTCAAATTAGTTGAAGGAAAACTGGAAAAATCTTGGCTTCTGTAACAGAGGTGTCTACAGGGAGACTTGTTTGGGGTTTGACATTATTCAGGCCTTAAACAAATGGTAGTACCAAAGGCTCTATCATATCTTCCTTTGAGCTGGTGTTTCTTGGACCATCTGATGTCTCCCACGCCCACACCACTAGGTCCAGAGGACGGAAGAAAGTTTTCTCTTTTCCTGAGCTCCAGCAACCATTTTCTTATATTTCTTTGACTCTCATTGGGTTACCTGACAGTCTCAAAGCCCGTGACTAGCTTTGAGGGAGATGAGATACACAGAGGATCAATTTAATCCAATTGATTCCATGAGTGGAGATAATTCTGGGGTCGAATTCCCCACAAACTGAAAAGAAGGAGTGGTTTTCTTAAAGAAATTAGAATTTATTTTGTTACCAGCAGTGAAAGAGTGGATGTTGGTCAGCTAACAATAATTGCTCTGTAATTGGAACTCCAGCACCTGGGGGTTTCATGAATAGACTTAAGGAGTCTCAAAAATGCTTTGAAATTGTGACAAAAATGCATTAAAAAAATGCATACAGTTAGTGGCATTTAACTTGCCTAAAATTAATAGCCACTAGAATAGAGTCTGCATATTTAAATATGCTATGTTAGAAAGGGGTTTAAATGCACAAACAAATCTCCTGTCTAAAGGTATATTATCAATTATCTAGATTTTCTCTTTCTTTCTTGAATATTGTTTCTTTTTTTCTTGAATATTCCATTTTTTAACAAATGAGGACCCTTGATAAATATGACTTGATTTAGATAGATATGTAGATAGATATTTAGAAAGAAAATTAACTACATGTTCTTCTTCAGTTGTTGTAAGAAATAGGCTTGTTTAAAAAGGGATTACTGAATAAACATGTCTTTATATTCTACGAGCATGTGTTTAATAGATTCTTTTCTTCATTGCCGAGAACAGCTAAGAGATTATAAAAGGAATCAAAAGCCCTGGAAAGACTCGAAAAGAGAAATGCAAGACAGTTAACTTGTAAAAACTGCCTTTTAATGAGACAATTCTGCAAATACTTTAATAATAATAATAATAATTGCAATAATAGTCATTTGAATTTTCAGTCTGTAGTGTCTTTCTATCAAGGGTATAAAGCATTTTGACATAATGAGATAATATTCATGACAAGGGAATAGTCATAGTCGTAAATGTCCACAGCACTTGAACACTGATGAGGAGCTTTGACATCTCATGACTTGCAAAAGCCTTTCCTCTAAGTGCTTCTCAAGGCAGCTGCACTATCAGGCACAGCTGGGAAATGGGGGTGGCAAGGATCCTGAGAAAAGGAGTGGGATTTTTCACTGGTGATGAGCGATTGTGCTAGCTAGCTATGCGGCTGGGGAGTTCTTACTATAATCCACTCTTTAATGCATAAAATCTAAAAGTTTACTGACCAGCTGTTCAATGAGACAGGGTGGGTGTTCTGAAATACACCGTGTTTCATGGCTCTGTGTATCTCTTGCCATACTCAGAGGTTCTCAGATGAGTTTCAGAGGCCTTCCTCTCATCTGCTTTGTGGCTCCATTGAGCAACTAACCTGGTCTCTCCAGTACATCCATCCTCCAAATTCTATCTTGAGTGATATTTCTAAAACACAAATAGGATCATTCATGAGTTAAGGATCATCAGTGGCTTTCATTTGCTTTCAGGGTGAAGCTCAACGCCCTACATGAATCTGCTCCTATCCAGTGGTGGTGAGGGCCCGGTTCTGGGACCAGGCAGATTTTGGTTCAGCTGTACTAAGAGTACTGGAACCTTGAGAATCTTTACATCTTCATGCCTCAGTGTTGTCACTTATAAAAATGAGATAAAATAAATCCTACTTTGTTGATTTGCTCTGAGAATTAAAAGAGAAATCAGAGGCTTAAGGGTCTGGGCTATTAACTTGAAATGTGTGATTTAGATTGGCTGCCAGAAGAGTTTCAGGGAAACCTGCTGTAACTGGTGCTAAGACAATCTGTCTTCATAGAGTGCTGAGCTGATGGATAGGGCTGGAGGCACTCATCTCCTGGACGTAGACCTGAAATGTCGAGGCTTAGATCCCGGCCCCAGTCATGCTAGAAAGGAGACCAGGATTCCCCCACCAGACACCCTCTGGGGACTCCGGTAGCATATTGAGGTTCTGTTACAACCCACTGCTGGAATGGCAGTTCCTGAGTATGTAAGAGGAGAAGCTGGTTTTTCCCCATCATTCATCCTGAGTGCCCAGGACCACGGCCTCAGGCTGTGACACCTGTGGTCCTGAGGGTGAAGCACAGCCACACTCTGTGAACCTCCCCCAGTAAGCACCATTCTGGAAGGTGTTGTAGGATTGAAGATAAAAACTTCCCCTTAACCCTCTGAGGGTTCACTGAAAAATCACAGACAACAGGTGCATTCATAGGAGAAAAGGCACACAAACTTGTCTGATCACAGTTGTATGTGATACGGGAGCTTTAAGAATGAAGTCCCCGAGATACAGGGGGAATAGTCTATTTTTATGTTTAGGTTGAACAAAGTACGAATGTGAGAGAAAGCTAACATAGCCAACTTCATCTTGCTTCTAACTTCACAAGCAAACTGCCAATGCTCATTCCTTTACGTAGGCCAAGCTAAGTATGGGAGGAATTTAGTTTATACTTAAACTTTCAGGCAAGGATAATAGTAGTCCCTTGCCAAAATTAACTCGAGGACATAAACAGGGTGTACACACAAGTAGCAATGTTTGGTTGACAATGTATAGGTGCACTGTGACCTGGTCAAGGACAAAGAAGTTTTGCAACCTCCTCAAACTCCTGCTGATATCCAGATGTCTGTGTCAGCAGTCACCTCCTGACCTAAACCCACTTCTTGTTCCCCCTTCCCCAGTAGAAAAACAAGCTTGAGATTCATGCCTTTTAAGATGGTTCTTCTTTCGGACATTAGTGTGCAATCTTCTCAGTTTGCTGACTTTCCAAAATCATGTCACGTTCCTTGCCTCAACTCCTTGTTTCTTGGACTTATTGCCCATTCATGTGCTGAGTAGGATGAGCTTTGGACTCAGTGTCATGGACAGCCATGTAGAAATGCAATTGGAAAAAGGGGGCCTGATCTAATGCAGATGGATGCAATAGGGAAATCCAGTGAGTCCTGTCTGTCTAGGTCATTCATGGACTCTCTAGGCATGCATTTCTTTCTCCTGGGTGTGGGACAGGAGCCTCTCTGGAATGGGGTTCTCATGACCTATAATCAAACAAGTTAGGTCAGACAATTTCTTTATGGTCAAGTTTTACACAGAAATGCAGGGAGTGGGAAGTTGGAGTTAGAATGATATTTTAAGGTTTTATGGCTGGCTTTGGGGAAAAGGGATTCTAGTTTCTATGACTCACCTTGAGGAAAGGAATTCTAGTTTCTGTGGCCAGCCTCTGGGGAGAATGGGGCTGAGAGACAGCGGGGCAGGAGAAGGTCAAAGAAAAAATGTTTGCTTCTGAGGCCTTCATTTGGGGTATTATTTTCTAAGTGCCAACAGTCTGATGTGTGTTCTGTCAATATTCACCCTCCTTTGCTTGCGATGCTAGCATGCAACAGTACTAAGTAAATAGTCCCATATTTTAAAACGATAACACATTTGACTGCCTGACTCATCCTAACTTGGACTCCAGATGCCAGCTCTATTTTCTGACCTGAAACTCTGGCCTTTGCATGTGCTCCTTCTGACAGGACACTCTGTCTTCATCCACTAACCCATCTCACTCCTGTGGCCCTCCAGGACCCAGGAAGATGAGGGACAACTCCCTCCCACCACCTGCACCCCCACCCGGACAGACCACGAAGCCCCAACCCTTGGCTCTGCTCTGGTGCTCACCCCGTAGTCTACACCCATGGATATTGTAGAGGAGGAAAAGAGTCATTTTCTCTCCACCCTTCTGGCTTCTGTCCACCCTCCTCACGTGGGCCCTGTAAATGAGACTGACAGAAGACAGATTAACAAGATTAGCAGGGGTAAGGCAAACAAGTGTGTTGCCCGGTGCATCTTGCACGCACGCAGGATAACTCAAAGATGAGGAACTCTGAGGGGTGATTTGAACTTGGGCTTCTGGAGCATCTTAGACACAGACCAATACACTTTTTAGAAAAGTGACAAGACAAAGGAAAAGAGCTTTGAGTTTTTAGGGGAGAGAAATTGCCTGTATGCAAATATTTAAGCAAGTCAATGGAAGACAAGGGCTAGTGAGTAAGGTTTGTTGGGTAGATTCCTCTGGCTCCTCCAGGCTGATAAAGGTCTAGAGTAATCTCAGGTAACTGACCCCTCACCCTCCTGGTTTGGAGGAGGGGAGACACCTTTACAAACACTGGTCCTGCTGTAGCAAATACCAGGAAGGCAGACTGCTTTTCTAGCGTCTGCTGCTTCTTAACCATCTTCAGCTCAAAGTAACCCTTCTGTGAAAGCAGTACACTTGGGTGGTGATTCGTGCTGGCTGTCACTCTCCTTGGCTCTTCCTCTCATCTCACTGTACACTTCTCCTGCTCAGTGGGGGTCTGCATCTCAGGGGTTCCACTCATCACTGGGGAATTCAAGGACAGGAATACTTCCGACCACAACTGGTCATTCTTTTGTCTTTAACTTCACTTCTGCTCCTGGGCTTTTCCCATCCTTCTGTTTGCCTCCTCTGTTTTCTTTGAAGTTGTTCTCTTTCTTCTCTTCCTTTCAGCTGTGGTTTCCCCTTAGGATTCCTTCCCTGCCTGTCTTCTCTTCTAGTTCTGCCAAGGGATTGCTTCCCCTCCCGTGTTTTTAACTCCACTGGGAATCCACCTCTTTCTTGAGTTTTGGAGCAGTGAATTCCTACCAGAGATAGTCCTAGCATCCAAGCAGAGCTCACCATCATTCCAAAGTCCCACAGAGCTCTCTTCATGCTTTAGGAAAAAGCCACAGGACCCCCAGTCCACATTCCACAGTTGGTTTCCATTCCTCCCCCGTCTCTTTCCATCCTTCCCAATAATATTCACATTTCCCTTAATTCTGACTCGGTGCTTTCATCAGTCACCTTTCTGTTCTCTGGCCTTACTCTGTCTGTTTGGCTTCTCACAGGTGATCCGACTCACCCCAACACCCACAGTTTGGCTCGACCCTGACCCTTCTGCCGTCTCCCGGAAGCTCTACCCTTGGTCTAGACCAACTGAATGTCATAGCATCTCCCCCACTTTCCTGGCCCTAAGATGGAAATTTATCCTGTAGGAATGCATGTCCTCCTTCCTTAGGGAACACTCTTCCTTCAGAAATGTTATTTCCAGTTTTAACTGGATCTTCAGGATGCAGCAGGTGTTAACTTGTGCAGAGGCAGAACCAGTGACCACATCTGGCTCAGAGATCTCGGGACCAAATGTGCCTGCAAGCAGAGACCACAGGCCAGCAGCCTGAGGAGAAATAGGCAACAGTGGCTCTTTTTGGCTGCACCTTGTTTTAGGGGGTCTTTTTCTATTATGGGTAAGTCCACAGGGCAGCGAGGGGTGAGCACGATCAGTAAGATTTTCAAGATGCGAGTGTGTGAGGCGAGGGATGCCCCATTTACCCTGGCGTGACTGTTCCACCTTGCATGCCTGTATCCATACCCTAGTGTGGCTGTTCCACATTGAATACCTGTCTCAAACTACCTTGTTTATTTCATTAATGTATACACCTTCTATGTACCCGCAAAAATTAAAAATTAAAAAAAGTAAAAGATCCATCATCTCAAACAAACACACAACACCACAAAAGGCAACTGCAGCACCTTGAGGGCCAAAGGCAGGGCCCTTCTACTCAAGGGACCCAATTTCCCTGGATAAAGCACACACGCTTTGTGACAGCACTTTACCATATATCACCATGATGCTGTCCAGTGGCTGTCCGTTTTCTATGAAAAATCTACAATTTGTTTTTTTTATTAGTGTCTAGAGAAGCAAGTAAATATTAACCACTATTTTAACATGATTGGATGCACTAGACCTCGTGGAAGCATCGAAGATTTCAAGTCAGATGTAGACTTTAGTATAAAGAATAAGACTTCTTTAAAGTACTATCCAAGGGAGTATAATTACTAAAACCTTGGAAAAAGAAAAATAAAGAGAGTGTCACTAGAGGTTCCAATGAGAATCCAAGCAGTGTTAGAGTGCAGTTCTACTGGGACATTTCTGAGCAGTTTGAAGAGAAGATAAAACTTCAGTGCTAGATTTTATGACCCTGCTGACATTCACTAAAATGAAGGCATCACTGTATTACAGGTATACTTAGACCTTGAACTACATACAATGGATTTTTACTGTGTGATAATTTAAATATTGCTAAAACTACAAACAACATCACAAACAGAGAAGTCTATAAGGTTGTACAAAAACAGAACGTAGGTATAAAATATGCTTTGTTTAAAACCTCAGACTGGTCAAAATTCTTCCTGGGACATTGCTGTTTTCACATTCTCAGATTTGGGGTATGGAAGACTCAGTGTCCTACACAGGGTGTGCACAACTTGGAAATATTAATTACAGTTCAGATATTTTTTTCTTTAACTTTAATGGAAGCCTTATGTATGTGAGATTTTCCAAAAATGTGAGACTCTCCCTCTCTTCCCTTCCCCTTCCTCTCATCCCATTTGGAATCCATGCAAAAACATTTCTAAGCACAGAATGTCCTTTTCTTCAGCACAGTCAATTTTTCCTAATGACCATTTATATAAACCTTGGTAATGTTGAGAACAGAGAATTCCTGCAGTATTATAAATAGCTTGCGAGAACTCTGCCCTCGACCCGATTGCACCGAGGGAGTAAGTGTTTCTAATTACTGCCTGCGGCTGGTGACCCACAGCCAGCACACCCTAGCGTGGCCATTCAGGTTCCACGCAGCTGGTCAGCAGCCACAGCCTGTGTCACACACAGAGTCTAGCCCCGGTGCCCCACCATTGATGGGGGAAGCCCAGATTTTCCAGTAGGAAAAGTGGTGTTCACCAAATAAGTGAATTAACCAGGGTAAAAATGTCCACAAGAAAAGCCGCATTCATCACCACATTAGGATACGGAAATGAGAAAGTATCTCTGTAAAGTTGTCTTTCTAAAACCACATTTGCACAAAGAACCAGTATATTTTCACTGGGCTGCGGATGCCTTAATTCTTTGGTATTGGGCAATGATGTGGAAATGTCCCCCGGGGTAACAAAATATGTTACCAATTCTCAAATTACAAGCTCAAAATAAACGTACGTTTTCTAAAAATCTTGACACTACTTTCTGTTTCACTGCTTTCTCTTTCTCATCAGAATTGAGTCCACCACAAATACCACACTGTCAGGCCTTAGCATTCCCATTCCATTCTCGACACCGTCTTCTCACCATACCTACCAGTTAGTGATATGTATTAGCTTTTAAGCAAACATTGGGCATGTCAAGAATTCCTGCTGCCTTGATGTGAGCAACTGAATATGAATGATCTTTCCACTAACATAATAACAAGCAGGTTATTCAAGGCCTAACGATTCTGCCAGAAGACATTAGTCCTTTGCCATGATGAACTGCTCGTGTAGTTCCATTGTACATAGTCAGGGAGCTATTCACATCTTCAGGTTTAAACACATATTAATATAAACTTAGTTGTAAGTTGAATTATTACCATTAACTTACTGTGACACATGTACTTTGCTTTTTTGTTGTTGTTTGTTTGTTTTTGTTTTTGTTTTTGTTTTGTTTTGTTTTGTTTTGAGGCAGAGTGCAGTGGTACTGCAATCTGGGTTCACTGCAACCTCCGCCTCTCAGGTTCAAATGATTTTCCCGCCTCAGCCTCCTGAATAGCTGGGACTACAGGCACGCACCATCATGTCCAGCTAATTTTTGTATTTTTAGTAGAGGCGGGGTTTCACTGTGTTGGCCAGGCTGCTCTTGAACTCCTGACCTCAAATAATCCACCCACCTCAGCCTGGGATTATTCTGGGATTACAGGAGGGAACCGCTGCCACTGTGCCGGGTGACACATGTGCTTTGAATGTCTGTTAATAGACATCCTGGACTCACATGTGCTGTCTTTATGACTACAAAGGCGAGAAGAGCTTTGAGATGCTAACCACACATTATGTGGTTTTTGTGATGAGCACAGCGTTGTGGCAGCAGAATTGTGTTCAGTGTTGGACAGAACCATGCCAACCATCAGCCGCAGCCCAGTCAATGCTGCTACCTGTAATTTGCACACACTATTAGGCAGTGACAATTTTCTGAAATCAGTAAAATAATTTCCTTCTTAAGTTTAATCCGGAAGAACACAGGTCTCTCAGCACGTTTGAAGCTTTCTCGCATTAGGAAAAAAAAAAAAAATACTTGTGGAAAGGGACTTTGAAAAAAAAAATTGATCCTAAATCACAGAACCAAATTGAAGGCACAATTGTAATCTCTAATATTATCTCATGTAAGGAGAGAATAACCCCTTTAGGTTCTTAGAGGTGAACCAACCTCGGTAATAAAAGACAGGTTAACAAGAGAAAACCACCACTATACAATTCATGCATGTAACCAAACACCACTTGTACACATAAATGTATTAAAATAAAAAAGGAGAACTCCATAAACAAGTTTATGAACATCTGTATTTTATATGTATATGGGAGACACCCAGATAATGAGCAATCAGAGAGGTGGCTTTGGGTTCCAGCTTACATACCATCTTCAACACAGAACAGTAACTTTTTAGAGGGGCGATGAGAAAAAGGAAAAGGACATTGAGTCGCTAGGGCAGCAACTTGTGGGGAGGAAAACAAATGGCAGATAAAGGCTGGTTAGTGAAGCTTGTCCACGTAGATTCTTCTGGAACTATCTCCAGGTCCACAGGGTATAAAGTGGTCTTCAGTGGTTAACTTTGTTCTCCTTGGTAGCATGATTGGGGCTACTAAGGAGCCAAGATACCTTTTGTTGTCATAAACGTATGTACGGCTTTTAGGCAAATAGAGGGAGAGCTGAGAATCTTTCTGCATCTGCCTCTCCCTAATTGTCTTCAGGCCAACAATCCTACACATATTTGAGTCTCCCACATTCATCACAGGTAGGAATCTTATCCTTCAGCTGCTTCTAGATAATGTCTTCGCTCTTTGCGAATCTCCAAATGACATGTTTAGCCGTTTTGCATTTTCACTAGTAAACTAACTCAATCCCTTTTAGAATTGCAAAGGGTAAAAAACCTTCAAAATTAGACAAGTCTGCCATTTTATTTATGCCGTGGCTGGATGTCAGGCCCTGCCACGATGAGCACAGGACCAGTCTCTCCTGCCCAGGCCAGTGCTCAATCCACACTCAGACAGAATCTCACTCCTAGGCACTGGCCACTCGCCAAGGGTCAGGAAGAGACATTACTGAAGCAAAGACAGTGGTGATGTGAAAAGCAGAAAGAGAGGAAAAGGAAATCCAGCACACAAAAAAAGTATCTCTCCTTTGGTCCTGCCGTCTCCATCAGCCTGGGAACAGCGTTGAGGGCTCACGCTTGCTCTCACTCCCCAGTGGGATCGTTTCAGGCAACCCTGATGGCACGCGGGCTTTGCCATTTCCTTGTTTTCAGCAAGGTGTGGCTTCAAGGAAAATGTTTATTCCTCACTAGGATGCTTGTTTACACACTCTCTGACTTGAGCTCTTTTCAGGCAATTTTTTTTTTTTTTGAAACGGAGTCTTGCTCTGTTGTCCAGGCTAGAGTGCAATGTCATGATCTCAGCTCACTGCAACCTCTGCCTCCCGGGTTTAAGCGACTCTCTTGCCTCACCCTCCTGAGGAGCTGGGGTTACAGGCACCCACCACCATGCCTGGCTAAATTTTGTATTTTTAGTAAAGACGGGATTTCACCATGTCGGCCAGGCTGGTCTCGAACTCCTGACCTCAGGGGCTCTCACCCCCATTTGCATAGTCCCTCTGGAGGACTAGGTCACTGACTCCCTCTTCACAGAGCTGCCTGGGTTCCCGCTTTGCCCGGTGGTGTAACCACATCACTATTCTTAAACACCTCCGGTTTCAAACGTAGGCCGTGCTTGTGTAGGGGACACTTCTCTCTGTGACTCTCTCTGACAAGGAAGGGAATCTGAGAGATACAAGGATTGCATTCTTCTTTTTCCGACCCTTGCCTCTTTCATGGCAAAGACGACTAAAATGATACCTCTTTTCCTTGCATGTACTGAAGTCTCCTTAAATAGCGTTACGACTCTATACAACTGAAGTTTTCTCCCATTACGACAGTGCAGCCACTCTGCTGACTATGCATATATCTCATACATAAAGTGCAATTATGGCCTTTTCATGGGTTCAAATTCTTCTGCTCCTTGTTCTGCTTTTTCCTCCTAGGCTTATAAAGAACATGTCCTTCCTTATCCACCGTTAAGAAGGAAAAAACCCAGGCTGGGAGCATCCTGCCTCTGGCTTTTATCACAGGTACCGTGTGAAATGTGTTCTTGAAGTCCTTCCTTGACTGTGTGCCTGCCCTTACCACCACACTTGAGTGGCCACAGCCATCTCTAGGGCACTTAGCATGTGCATGGTGCCTAAATACAGTCAAGAATCTATACTCCACCCCAGAGAAAGGTATGGAGTAAATCTTTAAAAATATCCTTCAAAAACAAACAGGAGCACTGACTCTTTTTATCCTAGACATGTCCAGCCAGGTGCCTGCCTGGTTCTGCCAAGAGAGATACCCAGAGCTACCCATAATTGCTATGTATGTGGGATCAGGGAGAGCTCATGATCCCAGGCAACAACCTCCAGGCTGTCTTGTAACTTCCAACTTTCAGGGCGAAAGGATAAATTGAATGGCAGGATTTCCTACCAGGAATTCAATCATAGCCCATAGTGAAAAATGTTAGCCACGGAAGCTGGAAATGCTAACAGAAATGATAGTTAACTTTTTGAAAGTGCCATTAACTTTTCTTGTCTTAACAAATATTATTTTCCTCAATGATCGTTTCTTTTTCTGAAAAGAAAATTGCTAAAATATGAATACCATTTTTAAACTGTGTGTTATCTTTCAAGGTGTTTGAGATAGTGATCTTTTTGTAAAATTTGGCAAGAAAAAGACAGATGCTAAGAGAAAAAAAAAATCAACTGCTTTCAATGGAGATACATCTAAGGAACAATTGGTTAGCTAAAGCAATTTTCCTCTGACATTTAAGGCCTACCTTGAACAAAGGGATTCCAAGCTACTCCCCCAGCTTTTTCTGAATGAGTTCAATGCTTAGTTTATCTGAGGGAAGGTGCTCCCTGCTCCATGATGTCCTCCGCAAACAAAGGGAAATTGATTCTTCAATATCACTGTTTTCCCACGTTAAGTGGTATCACAAATGATTCATTCATAATTCCCTGTGCATCAACCTCTAGACTATGGCACATTATTGAAATACCTCAGGCTATTTATCATGTTCTTATCAGCTGTACCCAAACAAAGGACTAATCTTACAAATTCTATAGTAGAAATATAAAACCAAAACAAGGTGACTTTAGTTTGTCTGCTGGCTGCATAAAGTATGGCTGTGTCTTTGAAGGACCCACAGTCCCCCAGAGTCCTCACGTTCCGAATCATGCATCCTCACCGAACGTTTGCCTCATCCAGCTCCATGGCTGATGGTGGTCTGCTTTGACTTTGAGGGGCTTGCCTGCTGCACTGTGGTCTTAACTACCAGAGCTTCAATGGATGCTTGCATCTGATAACACATATTTTTAAAATGTGTGTGCTGTGATAGGGTTGTAATGACGAAGTGGGTTGAATCACGTCCTCAAAAAGATATGTTGAAATCCTACCTGCACCTGTGAATCTGACCTTTTTGAAAATTGATCATTGTAGATGTAATCAAGTTAAGAGGAGGTCATACAGGAAGTCAGATGGGCTTGTAATCGATCCAGTGTGACTGATATCCTTCTAAAAGGAGAAGAGACACAGAAATACAGAGAAGTAGGCAGAGGTAAAGGTTGGGACGATGTGGCTGTAAACCAAAGAATGCAAGATTGCCAGCAAACCACCAGCAGCTAGGAGATGGGTCAGGAACAGTTCATCCTCCTGGGCTCTCAGGAAGGAGACAACCCTGTACAAATCTTGATTTAGGACTCTTGGCTTCCAGAACGTGAGATGTTTCTCCTGTTTTAAGACACTCAGTTTATGGCATCTTGCTATGGCAGCCCTAGAAAATGGATATATGTGGGAATGAATGGCTATTTTTCTTTCTATTTGAAGTTAAGAGATGAAGCAATCAGAGTTTTAAAGAGACAAAACAATTCCTGGAATAGAATTAGGAGCACTGGGTAGTTGTGTCTTGCTCTTTGTTTCTGATGGGCATCCTCATTTTGTGCACGTGCACACCCATTTTACTAAGGAGTTTCGAGTGGATCTTTAGTGTGGGGCAGACGATGTGACATATCACCCAAGCCAGGTAAAATAACACGGAACAAACATAGACAGCTCAAACAACACTAAAACACAGAATGCAAAGGTAGATTCAAAGTTGTAACTCACACTTGCATGTCTTCTCTGTCCCTTTCTCCCTGTCTTCTTTGTGCTATTTTGCTTTCAAACAACCATGGAATGGGATGCCCAATTTTGAGTCATTGTATACAATGAATTCTAAATCAGTTCCTAAAATCGGTTTTATTTTTATGGAAAATTGTTGTGTCTGTGACTGCCAACAAAAAGGTTTATTTGCATATTTCAAAAGAATCCTGAAAGCAATTTATTTTTTGTATGCATGTTTATATGCATATGCAGAAATGCTATTAAAATGTTAAACAACTGATCAACTCAGGTATTAGACTTTCAGAACAGCCACTGACAGAAACTACTGAAATAGGCATATCTAGGGATGCTGAATGGCTATCAGACATGTTGCACATATGTTAGCCTACGTGTATGTATTAGATGTGTTTCAGATTCAACTATAAGTGAAATATACTTACAGAACTAATGGAATGCTGAGGTTGTAGTTTATTCTTTCAAAACACCAAATACTATCTCTAATTTCTTTGCCATTCTGAAAGCTCCTTAAAAAAAGGGATTGAGGCCGGGCACGGTGGCTCACGCTTGTAATCCCAGCACTTTGGGAGGCTGAGGCAGGTGGATCACGAGGTCAGGAGATCGAGACCATCCTGGCTAACACGGTGAAACCTCATCTCTACTAAAAATACAAAATTTAGCCGGGCATGGTGGCAGGCGTCTGTAGTCCCAGCTACTCAGGAGGCTGAGGCAGGAGAATGGTGTGAACCTGGGAGGCGGAGCGTGCAGTGAGCCAAGATCGGGCCACTGCACTCCAGCCTGGGCGACAGAGCGAGACTCGGTCTAGAAAGAAAGAAAGAAAGAAAGAAAGAAAGAAAGAAAGAAAGAAAGAAAGAAAGAAAGAAAGAAAGAAAGAAAGAAAGAAAGAAAGAATTGAGTGCTGATCAAACCATATTGATTTAGACTTAAATTCTCTAGACTGAATGCAATCACCACAAAGGTGATAGATTAATAAGTGTTGATTCTACAGGAAAAAAATCATGATAAATAATTATTTTAAATAAAATCTTTATAAAATCATTATTTCCATTTAGGTCAGTAGGCACTCTATTCTTGGTACAAATTGGAGGCAGACAATGTTCTGTATTTTAGAATTTCTTTTTTCAATGTGAGATACTTTTAGAAAAAAATTAAGAACAAAATCTACATGGTATATATATTTTCAGAGGTGTTATTGTCTTTGAGCCCATATGTATTTTAAAATATTGAAAGTACAGAAGTATCAATGTCTACTGCCAGCCTCAATGTCTTGCCAAGGTCTGCCTGTCCTCATTGGTTGTTTGAGAGGCCAAACAGAAAGCCTCCCCATGGTCATTCTAGCATCTCTGAACATGAACTTGAGTAATGGTTGTGAGACTGTAGGTTTCCATGTGATCTAAACAAGGCAAACATCAGTTGTTTAGACAAAGGCATGCTATTCTGATTTGCTGTTAATATCTAAATATTAACTACCAAATTTGCAACTGTAACCTCCAGAAAAAAATCTTCTATGTATTTTATATACAAAAACTGCTCTGAGCACTTGAAATATAAATATGTTTTATTGCTACATGAAAACGTGTGCTTATAATAATGCATGTAAAAACTATTAATTGTATATATGTGCAATTTTAAGAACTTTTATATAGTTAAGTAGCAAAATAGTTAAAGCAATTTAAATATTAAGTCTGTGTGGTATATTCCTTTAATAAGACCATTTTAACTTGCCAAATTATAAAGTTTATAAAAATATTCAAATAAAAATAGTAATACAACATTGAAAAATAAATATTGAGTTAAATCATAATTCTGATCTCTTTAAAATATTTGGTATATTGGAATTTATAGCAGAAAACAAACTTTTACTAAGTATATTGAATTCTACTAATGTAATATGGATGTTTTTTAGAAAACCTTCTTCAGACAATGTTTCACATTTTATGAGGATGAGTTAAAAACATATCAATTGTGACATACCAAATTTTCTTCAATGAGATAAAATTCCAAAATTATTTTTAATATTCATAAGTCAGTCTCAAGTAATAAATAAAAATGTTATAAGGAGTACATACTTATAAAAATATAAAGAAGGTCAGGAGATCGAGACCATCCTGGCTAACACTGTGAAACCCCGTCTCTACTAAACAAAAAAAATACAAAAAACTAGCCGGGCCAGGTGGCGGCGCCTGTAGTCCCAGCTACTCGGGAGGCTGAGGCAGGAGAATGGCGTAAACCCGGGAGGCGGAGCTTGCAGTGAGCTGAGATC
>NW_012117433.1:840386-934935 GCF_000951035.1 Colobus angolensis palliatus | reverse complement strand
ATATAAAGAAAAGAAGATACGGCAGAGAAAGAGAAAAAGGAACACACTTTATTCTCTCAATCAATCTTCTTTTAAAGACATTAAAGTTATTCTAAGAAGAATTATTTTCATAATTTTAAGTTTATGAAATAAGTTTTAAATTACTGCTATGGATGCCAAATCATTTTTAGTAAAGTGCTTTTTATAATGGTCAAGCAGTACATTCTCAGCACAAAGTTTCTTCTGAAAAATACTTCTGAAAATCTCTGCCTGAATTATATTCAGCTGTGCACCAAAAGGCTCATAATATCAATACATGTGCCAGTTGGAACTGAGCCTCTATTTGGGGTTGCAAATGTGAGAAGCGTGTCGGCGCGAGCAACTCTGCAGCTGACAGGGCTGGGGAATTATCCTTCTTGAACTAAAACATCTAACTTTGGAAATTCGGGTACAAAATTATTATGAAATTGCAATGGTAATTATTTTGGGATGATGCAATTTCAGACTCATACTTGTGTACCAGGGCCTTATTCTCTCGTCGTGATAGTCAACTTCAACCATTGCATTAGCTGTCTTTTCATTTCCCATTGTGCCCTTCAGGGAGTCTTAGTCAAATTGCTGTAACAAAATGCCATAGATTGTGTGGCTGAAACAACAAGCAGTTACTTCTCGCTGTTCTCAACACTAGAAAGTCCAAGTTCAAGGTGCAGGCAGATTTGGTTCCTTGGAAGGGCTCTCTTTCTACTTTGCAGATGGCCATCTTCTAGCTGTGTCCTCACACAGAGGAGAGAGACCATTTATCTCTCTGTCTCTTCTTACAAGGACAGTAAACTTATTCATGACAGCCCCAGCCTTATGACCTAATCAGGTCTCAAAGCCCCTACCTCCTAATATAATCAAATTAGGGATTAAGGTTTCGACATAGGAATTTAGGATGGACATAAACATTCAATCTATAGCATAGTGTTAGGACAAAAGACCTACGTTATTTGTCTTCTTAAAAGCAGAAAATTATCATCTGATTTCAATGTTTTGCCATGCAACATTCCATACGCTCGACAGATTCTCTTGCCCAAATTTAAAGCAAGGGGATAAATAATCTCAAAGTAAAATTTTAATTTATTTATTAATTTAAAAACTTCTCTTTCTGCATCTTGGGAAGATTTTATACCTTCCTATCACACTGTCCTTATGATGTGAAGAAATTATAGGGAAGTAACTAATTTAACATAAAAAAAGAATATTCTGTAGATATTAGCTCAGTTCCAAGACGAAGCTTCACTTACAAATGAATTTGTCATGTTCCCATTAAGTTTCACAATGTCTGGTAAAGGATATCATAGAGGGGAATTTGTAACAGTAGAAATGCAACCAGGAAAAAGAAAGTCCCCCTTCAAAGCTAACATTCTAAACTTGTAGTTCTTATTTCACAATCAGCTTTGCCTTTGCAATGAGCCACTGATCATCATCAATTTGTCTTTAGTCAAATCAACCAGGTGTTGAATGAATATTTTGCATTGTCCCAACCACTGCATGAGCTTGTATTGAAGTTACAATGTTGTTTGTGAAATACGATGTGCAGAGACATGTGCACAACGGGGACAGGATAAGAGTTTCGAAGCAAACTCCTGTGTAACCTGCTCAAGACAGGTTGCAATTCCACCAGGACTCCTACCTTGTTTCTTTTTCCTGGTTACCGGAACACCTCATTACATTATGAAAACATCTCCCTGGCTTTACCTTAGCTTTCCTGCCTGTATAAGTATTCCTTACTTTTGCCTGTTTTTCACCTTTATATAAGTGGAATTATATGGTATATGCCCCTTCATATTTTGATTCTGTCACTCCATATTATGTTTGTTACTTTCAACCAGGCCACTGCCTGTTCCATTATCATTGCTGTGTAGTGTTTCATTATTTGAATCTTCTGTAATTTACATATCTGTTCCGCAATGCTTGTACATCAAGGGTTGTTGAGCATTAGCCTTGCTGGTGCAAATGCTCATTTGCGTGTATCTGGCTGCACAAGGTCAAGAGTGTGTCCAGGATCCAAACCAAGGATGGAATTGCTTGGGCAAGAGGGTATGTGGATCTTATTGGTTCTAGATAATATCCAGCTATTTTCTCCGGTGATTATGCCAGTTTGCATTCCCCTCAGTGGTGTGTGAAAGTGTTCATTGCTCCACGTCTTTGTGCACTTTTGGCATTGCCAGTTTTAAAAATTAATCTCACATCCTGGAATCCTGGTCATGGACAATTTTAACTGAGTTAACTTAAAAAGAAATTAGCACTTCTGGAAATTAGAAACAATGATAAGAATAACATGTTTATTGTGAGAAGTAAATTATTAAATAAATTATGTAAAGCGTTTAGAGCAAGACCTGGCATGTAGTAAGTGACAAAATTATGTACAGTGTTTAGAGCAAGACCTAGCATGTAGTAAGTGCCCAGTAAATACAAGTATCAAGAAGTGGTTTTTCTGATAAATAAATCACACTACAATTAATTTTCAAAATGAAAAAAACGTAGACAATAAATTATGCAGGTATTTATATAGACAACAGCATGTTGGCAGGACATGGTGGCTCATGTCTGAAGTCCCAGCACTCTGGGAGGCCGAAGTGAGTGGACTGCTTGAACCCAAGAGTTCAAAATTAGCCTGGGCAACACCGTGAGGCCCCATCTATACAAAAAATACAAAAATTAAAAATTAGCCAGGTATGGTGGTGCGCACCTGTAGTCCCAGGTACTTGGGAGGCTGAGGTGGGGAGTATTGCTTGATCCTGGGAGGTTCAGGCAGCAGTGATCTGTGATTGCACCACTGCACTCCAGCCTGGGGGACAGAGTGAGACCCTGTCTCAAGAAAGAAAATAGAGGAGAATAGAGGAGAGGAGAGGCAAAAAGAAGAGACAACAAAAGAAAAGAAAACAAAAAAGAAAAAAAAGAACAGCCATGTGGCAGTGGAGGAGAGCAATACAACAGCCAGGATGGAAGCTTCTTAGGGAAGATGTGGCTTAGTTCCACTTTATAAATAGGTTTTCTGTAGGGCAGATAGGACACTCCAAACTGGTGTAAAAATATGAGCAACTGTATTTGAGGACATCTGTTCATTACTCAAGGCAAGAATGCCACTTCTAAGATTTGCTCTGTGATCATCTAACACATTGGCTGAGCATATACTAGGCTGTCAATCTGTTTTTGGTGGTGAGGGGGATTCTAACCAATCACTGCCATTGAAATTCTCTTGCAAATGTAACAATCAGAAAGCCAGTTGTTTGGTGTGTTGAAACTAGGTTTGAGTCCGCTTTATTTGTCAAGAACTAATAAAGTATATGATAAACCCTGCAAATGGATTACAATATCAGAGTCCATGCTGCAGGTACAGCATTTCAATCCTTTCAGGGGCCATCAATTATTTCCCCAGATTTTGGAATAAATTACATATTGGCCTCATGATTTAAACCCATGAGGTTAAAATAAGTATTCAGGTATAAATAAAACTTGTTACTTATTAAAACGTGCTTATCTGTATGTTAAAGTTTCAGTTGTGAAATGTAAATTCACAGGGACACTTTTTTGTCTGCAATGTTCTCTACTTTGGCCCTGGAATCATCCAACACCCTTAAGTGAGCACACGCGCACACACACGCACACACACACACACATGCACATGCGCACATGCACGTGCACATACATTTCACACATGCACGCACACACACACACAGGCACGCATATGCACACACATGCATGCACACATGCACACACACACACGCACATGCATGCACACACACACCCGCACACACACGCACAGGCATATATGCACATAGGCACACATTTGCACACATGCACACACACATGCACACACACATGCACACATGCACATGCGCACACATGCACACACACATGTACACGCATATGCACACACACTCTAAGTTTTATACTTATCCATCTCTATACTGCCTACCATCCACCAGCTTGAGACTCCACCTTAGATCTTCCAATTTTTAAGCTCTGGCTTCCTTGCACTGTCTTCAATACTATTCAAGTCCTGATTACTGTTGATTTCTGTACACATAGAAATAATCTTAGCAAAACCCGGACCTCTAATTTTTTAAAACTTCTTTCCTCAAAGATATCCATCCGCCACCTCCTCCACCCATTCGCCTCTAAGTTTATATTCTAGGCCTGTCATTAACGATAATTCCAACCCTTCCACAGTCTTTGGTTTCCACATTCCAATTCCTTCACTGCCGCTTCTTTAGTTCATTCTGCTCTAGTATCTCCATGGCAACAGTCATCCTTCGTCTTTCAAAGACCTCACCCTCTTTATGTTACCACGTTTGTGGTCCTCCTCTCCTTGCCACGCATGTCCTCATCTCCTTCCTCATCCTGCTTGAATTCCATACCAAATCCTTGGAGTCACACCCCTGCCTCCAGCCTAAGCCCTTCTGCCACTCTCCTTCAACATGTTTACTGGATTGAAACCTCCCTGCTTCAAGTCTGCTCCTTCCTCACTTTGCAACTGCACCTAGGCATTTAATACAGCTGGAGAAAAACCTGCGTCTTGGCCAAGTGATCTCGTCTCAAATTCATGACCATAAACTGCAGGTACATGGAAGGTTGCACAGTGATTATGTTTCCTGAGTGCATTCAATCTCCTACTCTTCTTCATAACATTTGATAACTTTTTTCTTTCTATCCAAACATCAAGCACCTTATTTCCCAGTCTAAACTAATTCCATGTTTTTATTTCAATAGAAAAAAATAACATTTTAAAAGACTAAAATAAAGATACCAAGTAGAATATCCAGAAGTTCATACCACCATATACACCTAACTACTAGGATATTATCCATGTATCTGCCTCCCATTCCATTACTGAAGAATATTAAAGAATATTAAATATCCTTCTAATGGATACATGGCGAAATCTCATTATGGTTTTAATTTTCATCTCTATAATGATTATTAATGTTGTGTGCCTTTTTATGTGCCTATTTGCCGTCTTAACAGTATCTTTCCAAGAGCCCAAGTTCTTAGTTCTGCTGAAGTCTAAATTATCATTTTAAAAAATATTTTTGCGGATTATGCTTTTGATTTAATATTTTATTTATTTATTTATTGTTGAGAAAGAGTCTCATGATATTGCCCAGCCTGGTCTTGAATTCTGGGCCTTAAGCAATCCTCCTGCTTTGGCCTCCCAAAGTGCTGGGATTGCATTTGTGAGCCACCATACCCAGACTGCTTTCGATCGAACATCAAATAAATTTTTGCCTACCCTAAGAAAACCTTGAGTTCCTTTTATGTTGTAGTCTAGAAATTTTACAATTCTAGGTTTTCTTAGGCCTATGACATGTTTTGAATTAATCTATTATTTTTTAAAATTTCTTTTTTCCTCCATATGGATATTCAATTGTTACAACATCATTTGTTGAAGATGCTGTCATTTCCCCGTTATACTATTTTGCACTTTTGTCAAAATTAAATTCACCATACTTATGTAGATCTGTTTTTGGACTCTGTGCTCTGATTCATTGATCTATTAGCCTATCCTCTAAAAAATCTGTTTTTTTCTTGTACTGTCTTGAGTACAATAACTGTATAATAATTTTTGAGTTCACTTTTCTTCTTTGTCTTTTTCAAAATTGTTCTGACTATTCTAAGTCCTTTGCATTTTTACATGAATTTGAAAATCAGCTTGTCAATCTCTACCAAAATATTAAAAAAGTCCCTGCAGAAATTTTGATTGAGATTGCATTGAATCTATAGGTGAATTTTGGGAGAATTGATATCTTAACAATATTAAGTCTTTCAATCTATGAACACAGTGTGTCTATCCATTTACTTAGGTCTTCTTTAATATTTTAGCAGTGCTTTGCGAGCTTCAGGATACAGGGCTCATATATCTATTACTAGATTTATATCTAAGTGATCCATAGTTTTGATTCTACTCTCATGAAATTGTTTTTATAATTTCCATTTCTGAAAGTTTACTCCTAGCATTTGGAAATACAATAGACTTTTTTCGATATTTTTATTAATATTAATATTTTTATTGTGGTAAAATACACATAACATAAAATTTACCATCTTCTTAATTTTTGTGTATAGTTCTGTGGAATCAAGTACATTCATATTGTTGTGCAACTGTCACCCCCATTTATCTCCAGGACTTTTTTCGTCTTGCAAAGCTGAAATGCTGCACTCAGTAAACTATAACTTTCCATTCTCCTTCTTTTCAGCTCCTGACAACCACTATTCTACCTTGTCTCTATGATTTTAACTACCCTAAGTATCTCTTATAAGTGGATAACACAATATTTATCTTTTTATGTCTAGCTTATTTCACTTAGCATAATGTCCTTAAGACTCATCCATGTTATAGCATGTGTCAATATTTCCTTCCTATTTAATGCTGAGTTATAGCCTATTGTGTGGTGCCACATTTTGCTTAATTATTCATCTATCCTTGGGTTACTTCCAATTTTGGCTACTGTGAATGATGCTGCTCTGAGCATGGGTGTACAAATATATCTTTGAGATCCATCTTTCTATTCTTTTGGGTCTATACCCAAAAGTGTCATTTCTGAATCATATGGTAAATCTATTTTTAATATCTCGAGAAACCATCCGATATGTTTTGGAGTTTTGTCTTCACTCAAATCTCATTTTGAATTGTAATCCCCAGCGTTGGAGGAGGAGGGGCCTAGTGGGAGGTGATTGGATCATGGGGGCAGATTTTCCACTTGCTGCTCTCATGATATTGAGAAAGTTCTCATGAGATTTGGTTGTTTTAAAGTGTGTAGCACCTACCCCTTCTTCCTGTTCCTCCTGCTCCGGCCATGTAGGATATGCCTGTGTCCTTTTTACCTTCCACCACGATTGTAAGTTTCCTGAGACCTCCCCACCCAAGCTTCTTGTACAGCCTGTGGAACCATGAGCCAGTTAAATCTCTTTTCTTTATAAATTACCCAGCCTCAGGCAGTTCTTTAGAGCAATGCGAGAACAGGCTAATACACCACCATACTATTTTCCACAGTGGCTGGACTGTGATCATTCCCACCAATATTACCCAAGGGTTCCAATTGCTCCAGATCCAGACCCATATCAATACTTGTTATTTTTTGCTTTTTTATATATTTTTTATATAATAGTCATACTCTTGGATGTGGACTGGTATTCCATTGTGGTTTTGATTTGCATTTCTCTAGTGATTAGTAATGTTGAACACTTTTTCATGTGCTTATTGACCATGTCTTCTTTGGTGAAATAGCTATTCAAATTTTTTGCCCATTTTTGAAGCTTTTTCCTATTGCTAGTTGGCTGAGAATTTTTATCAATACTGGTGTTGAATCTAGTGAGATGATCCTATGATTTTTATCTTTATTAGTCTGTTCATATAGTGACATATAGATTGATTTATTCAAATGTTCAACTAATTTGAATTCCTAGGATAAATTCCACTTGATTATCATGCATTATCCCTTTTATATTCTATTTAAATTTAATTTACTTGATTAAGAATTTTTGTATTTCTAATTGATGAGAGACATTGATCAATAGTTTTGTTTCCTTAGAGTGTTTTTTGTTTGGCTTCAGACTCTTGGTTTCAATCTCCAGATAATCAGTGTGATGCATTTTTATATTTTGCATGTCTCTAGTTAGCATCCTCACTCTTTTCTCCAGCTTCATGAGCATATGGAATACAATTATGGTCATATATTGTTTTAATAGCCTATCATCAGTGTCATTTCTACATCTATTTCTATTGATAGATTTTTCTCCTTAATATGGGCCAGATTGTCCTCATTCTTTGTGAGAGGTGACAATGTGCTAGCAGCCCTCACTCTCAGCGCCTCCTTGGCCTCGGCGTCCACTCTGGCATAGCTTGAGGAGCACTTCAGCCCACCACAGCACCGTGGGAGCCCCTGTCTGGGCTGGCTGAGGCCAGAGCCACCTCCCTCTGCTTGCGGGGAGGCATGGAGGGAGAGGCGCCGGGGGGAACTGGGGCTGAGGCGCGGCTCTCGCGGGCCAGTGCGAGTTCTGGCGGGCGCGGGAGCGGGCTTGGCGGCCCGCACACGGAGCAGCCGACCAGCCCCGCTGGCCTAGGGCCCAGGCCAGCAGTTGTGGATGTTGCGCCGGGTCCCCTAGCAGTGCCGGCCCACCAGACTGCACTCAAATTCTCGCTGGGCCTTAGCTGCCTCCCCATGGGGCAGGGCTCCAGACCTGCTCCGGACCTGCAGCCCGCCATGTCTGAGCTCCCCCACTGCTGCAGGCTTCCGTGTGGCCCGAGCCTCCCTGACCGGCGCCACCCCCTGCTCCATAGCGCCTGGTCCCATTGACAGCCCAAGGGCTGAGGAGTGCGGGTGCCCTTAGGGACTGGCGGACAGCTCTGCCTCCAGCCCAGGTGCAGGATCCACTAGGTGAAGCCAGCTGACATCCTGAGCCTGATGGGGACTTGGAGAACTTTCATATCTAGCAGGAGGATTGTATGTGCACCAATCAGCACTCCGTATCTAGCTAATCTGGTGGGGACCTGGAGAACTTTTATGTCTAGGTAGAGGATCGTAAACACACCAATCAGCACTCTGTGTTTAGCTCAAGGTTTGTAAATACACCAATTGGTACTCTGTATCTAGCTAACTGTGTCCAGCTAACCTAGTGGCGACTTGGAGAACTTTCCCGTCTAGCACTCTGTGTCTAGCTCAAGGATTGTAAACGCACCAATCAGCACTCTGTCAAAACAGACCAACCAGTTCTCTGTAAAATGGACCAATCAGCAGGATGTGGGTGGGGCCAGATAAGGGAATAAAAGCCAGCCAGCAGCAACCCCTTCCCCTTCAACACCACGGAAACTTTGTTCTTTAGGTCTTTGCAATAAATCTTGCTGGTGCTCATTCTTTGGGTCCAGGCTGCCTTTATGACCTGTAACACTCACAACAAAGGTGTGCAGCTTCACTCCTGAAGCCAACCAGACCACGAACCCACCAGGAACAACCAACAACTCCAGACGCACTGCCTTTAAGAGCTGTAACACTCACCACGAAGGTCTGCAGCTTCACTCCTGACAGCGAGACCACCCACCCACCACAAGGAAGAAGCTCCAGACACATCTGACCGTCTGAAGGAACAAACTCTGGACACACCATCTTTAAGAACCGTAACACTCATGGCAAGGGTCTGCGGCTTCATTCTTGAAGACAGTGAGACCAAGAACATACCAATCCCGAACACATTTGTGTGGCCAGTATTTTTCATTGGGTGTCAGGCATCGTGAACTTTACTTTATTGGGTGCTATATATTTATTCTTACAGTATCCTTGACTTGTTCTGCAGTGCACATCAGTTACATGGAAATAGTTGGATCCACTTGTGGTCTTACTCCAGGTTCTATGATATGGAATGAGGCAACTGTTAGTCTAGTAAAATTTCACTTTGCTGCTGAGGCCACACTTTTCTGAAAGCTTTTTCTGAGGTTCATGGAGTAGGAAGCTTTCTGCTCTGGCTAGTGGGAACACAGTCTATTCCTGAGACTGTGTTAGCCCCAGAGCTTGTTTATTTTTTGTGCCCTTTAGTTGGGTCTCTGCCTTCTTTTGTGTAGTTTTCTCACATTTATGAGCTCATCAGCACTCATGTGAAGACACAAGGGAGCCTCTGCCGATCTTGCAGCCTCCTGTGAACTGCTCTCTTTTCTTCATGACTGCCCTGCAGACTTCAGTCACACTAGCCTCCTGGAACCTCAGACTTATATCCCCAATGCAGGGACATGGCTGAGCTCCACTTGGATTCCCCTGCGCTGCTCTATGGTCAAGAGATGAACCCCGTGAAGAAACCAGGGCAATGTCAGTGCTCACCGGATCTGCTTCTCTCAGGGAACAGTTTCGTTTATTTTAGTAATGTCCAACATTCATGTATACTGTTCGGTTTTTAAATTGTTTCAGGAAACTGAGGCAAGTCTGGTCCCTGTTACTGCATCTTTGCCAAAAGTGGAATCGTTCAGCTGATTCGATATTAAATTTATTCTAGGACTCAATTTTTTACCTCTAATTAAAGCCTATCATACTGATGATATTGCCTGCATATGTGAGTTTTTAAACCCATAATTTTGTTCTGCCCAGTTTAGGCATAGGTGGCTGAGAAATAGACTATTTACATATAGGAAGTTCTTCTGGCAACTTTGTTGCTGACTTGCTTCCTCCAGAATTGTCGTTAGAGCAGTCTCACTTGCACAACATTGTCATTAAATAGTTTTCTTTTTTTTCCTGAGGTCAATAGAGCCAATTTCAGCATTATCATTAGCAAATTTTGTCCCATTCATCATGGTCTGTGTTTTAGAAAGGGGTATCAGCTCTCCAGCACAGATAGTTTTTCAATCGTTTCATGTTAACATGATTGGTGCAGTTTTAATTATTTTCTTGTTTGTCTTTTTAAACTAGGAGTTTAAAATTACCTATTAAAATGAGGTGTAATTATACATACCAAACTCTTATTTTTTGCTTGCTTTGGCTTACTTATTGATTATCAATTTGGGTGAGAATGAAGAATTCTTTATTTGAAAGTGTTGTAGACTCATCAGAAAATGTATTTTTCATTCTGTCAGTACTTACACGATATCCTTTGGGAATTACTTAGTAATCATATAAGCTTTTGGACTTATATTGAAAGTGGATGGCTTAGAAAAAGATAACTTGAAAACTGTCTCATTGTTGTATTCTTTCCTCCTGCTCGTGAAGGTGAACTTATTTTGGAATGAATTAGTAGTGTGCTGTCGTTAAATGTGAGTATCTGCTCTGTTAATCATCCTTCCCAAGTCTAGCAGCATTCTGGCAAAACCGTTGTTGAGGATGAAAAATCATAAGTCATCCACTTTGAAGGCTTCACAGCTTTAATAAATGTGATGTGTCAGCTACTTCATTTCTGAGGGATTTTTTTCCTATAATTTTCTCAGAAGGAACCAAGTTATAAAAGAGCCTACTTTCATGCAAATAAATTGCACGTTCTGGTTCAGGTTGCCCTGATAAATTTTACACTTAATAAATAATAAATGAAGATACAAGAATGGAGAAGTGTTAAAGAGACAGCACTTTATTCCTAGAAAGAGATTTTTGCTGGGAGAGATGGCCTCAGTTTCTGGCAGGTGGCTAAGAATCTAACACACAACAGTAACAACAACTGTGATTTGTTTTAGAAAATGATTTATGTAATAAATACCCCAGTCCCATTTTCTTTCTTTAGTAATAGCTATATTTAGTTCATTTTAAATGGAATGGTTTAACACTGAATGTAAAACTCATGATTGGATGCCTTAGGAGACAGAACACAGGATTCTTATAAATTGTTTGCATTAGTATACTGGCCTTTAGTTCAAAGGAAACAGCTATTTAAACAGCTCACGGTGTTTAATTAAGAGTTGTAAATGTGAACATTTTAAAGAGAAAAGTGCATCTTTCTTCCAAAGAGCAGATTTAGTCTAGACATTCTTTAGAATACTTATGTGTGTTTTCTACCAGTTACATTAAAAAAATCCTATTAAAATGGTACAGTTTTATTTTAATATCCAGTAGATTCTCACAAATATATTTAGATATTTTACTGAATTGATACAAATCCCTTACCAGTCATATTTTCCTTTAGAAGGATAATCATTTGAGTTAAATAGAAGCTCACTCTTCAATCATTCTGTACTCTGAAGCTTTCAGATGCTACTTCTAAAGGATGCCAATTAAGGCTTTCAGCAAGTTTAAAATATCTCCTTCTTCTAAGGATTTTCCTGACTTGGTAAGGAGAGGAGGATAAAATTCAGTATTTTGAAGTCCCCTCTGATGGGATGTTAGAAAGTGACAGATAGCAGGTCACTTCAATAATGTTCAACATGGGTTGACTACAAAATGTCAAGAATTGAGCTGTGTAGGTTTGTATTTTTTATGATTTCTTGTTTAAGACTTTCCTGAGCTATGTCCTTTCTTTTTCCTTTTCTTTTAGGATTCCTTTTGAGTACTCCAAAGTAGGGTCAGAAGTTAAACTCCTGTGTCACAGTGAAAGGGGCTGTATTAGTCTCCAATGACTGCCACAGCAAATTACCACCAACTGGGTGGCTTAGAACGGCAGTGATGCATTCCCTCACAATTCCGGAAGCCAAAAGCCTGGAATCAGGGTGTCAGCAGTGTTACGCTCTTTCCGGTGCTGTGTTGAATCTGTCCTTACCTCTTCCTCGCTGCTGGGGTAGCCATCAGTACTTGGTTTGCGGCTGCATCACTGTAATCTCTGCCTCTGTCATCACATGCTGTCTCCCTGTGTCTCTGCCTCGGCATTTCCCTTATTTACTAGGACATGAGCCATATTGGATTAGGGTCCACCCCGATGACCTCATCCTAACTTGATTACGTGCTATGAAGATCCTGTTTCCATAACCAGTGGGTACCAGGCTTAATACCTGAGTGTCAAAATAATCTGTACAACAAAACTCTGTGACACAAGTTTACCTGTATAACGAACCTGCACATGTACCCCGAACCTAAAATAAAAGTTAGAAATATATATTTAGCTAGGCATGGTGGTGCCAACCTGTGGTCTCAGCTACTCGGGAGGCTGAGTTGGGAGGATCCCCCGAGTCCCAACATTCAAAGTTGCAATGAGCTATGATTGCACCACTGCATTCTAGCCTGGCTAACAGAGTGAGGCTTTGTCCCAAAAAATAAATACATAAGTGAATTACAAGTCCAAGGTTGGACAGATAGTTGCTGGGCAGAAAAGGAAAGATAAAAAAAAATCACATTCACATTTACAGGAGCTAGGACTTCTACGTGTCTTTCCAGAGGACACAATTCAAATCAGAACAGGGTCCCATTCTATCAAATGACAGTTTAAGAAAGTGACATATTATTCTTGTTCATTTAAAAAGCGTAATTTTGTATTAGGAGTATTGTCCTACACCAACAAATCTGACCATCCAGATCCATTTAATGAAAAATAAATATTGAAAAAAATAGACATTAGGCTTATTTGTCTTATCCCCAGGCTTGCTTTTATCTTTCATTGACAACATAGGCGTCACATATTTCATTGATATAGCTTTTCATATCTATGAAATAGTCTCATATTGGTTGACATTCAACTTAATTCTACTTTGTTCTTAAAAGCACAATATTGAATATTCTAATGGCACTGTTCTGGGCTTATTTTTCCTGATACATTTTCTGAAGCACATTAGGCTTCTCTTGTCTGAAGATCATTAGCTCTTTCTTACACTTTTCTTGAAATAAACCTCTTAGTTCTTTTCTAATGAATGACACTGGTATCCACTCAATTTTACAAGTCAAATGTCTGAGCGTCATCCTTGACAAGTCCCTGGCTCTCTTCTCTGTCCATTTGCTCACCAAATCCTGCCAATTTTACTTCATGATTTCCGAATCTGTCCAAATCACTTGAGCCATCTCTCGTGTGTACAACCTCAATTGCTCTCCCACACTCCTACATCCACTCTCACTTCCCACTAACTTCATCTCCACTTATACCCACAGCGAGTTTTCTTTTTTAATTAAGCCATGTCTCTCTTTAGCTGAGAAAACTGAATGAGAATTCAGCTCTCTCCAGATAAAGACGAAAATCTCATGGCCGATTTCTAGGCTTGCCTTACTAGACTTACTGCCTTGTCTACCCGCTATGTGTCTGATCTTGTTGTAGTTAGATCGGGCTGTTATAGTAAATATACCACAGATTAGCAGCTTAAACAATAAATATTTATTTCTCCCACCACTGGAGGCTGGGAAAGCCAAAATCAAGGTACCTGCAGATCCAGTATCTGGGGGTGGCTCCTTTCTTCTTCGTGCCCTCCCATGGCAGAGAGCAGAGAGAGGAAGCAGGCACCGTCCTGCCTTCTTAGATGGGCTCTGATCCATTCATGAGGGCTCCTTTTTCATGACCTCCTCCCCTCCGCAAAGCCCCATCTCCTAGTACCATCACCCTGGGGGTTCAGTTTCAGCATATGAACTTGGGGAGGTGCAAACATTCATTTACAGCCAACCTCCAGGAATACTTTGGTTCTTTTCTTGGAAAGCACAGTGCACTTCTAGCTTTTGTAGCCTCGTGTGAGCTATTTATTCAATCAGAAACACACCTCTCCCCATTATCTCTCATTTTTCCTTCCTCTTAGTAAGTATCTATTCCTATTTCATGTCTTAGACCAATTATCGCTTTATTGACGCATTGTCAATGGCTTCCCAGTAGTCATCCCCTTTTTTATATGCTCATAAAGCGCACATTGTCTTCCTAGAAAACTTACGACAATTGTAAGTAAGTAAATGTGGAATTTACCTTTTGATACCTGTCTTCATCAATAGAATGTAAGTTCCAGGAGGACCAGGATCTGGTTTGCTTCCTCATCACCCTGTCCCCAGATTCTAGTATTTACCAGCATCTGTTGAGTGAATACGTACTTGAGACTGAATCTTGAATAATTGCAATTTAATTCTATTCTCCTATAATTCTCATAAAATCGTGCTCCTCAGTGTAGGCTTTCGGGTGAGTTGTAGACAATACAGAACCGGGTAAGAAATGTTTATTTATTTAGAGAAATGCATTATCACAAAGATCCAAATATTGAGGGAGGCAATACTTGTTTTGTAATCAATGCAGGGTAGGAGAAGATCTTCATGCTGACGTCCAGGATGGAGTAGAATAATTCTCAGTGGCTGTATATGTCCTGAAAAAAGCCACTGTATTGAGAGGACACCTGACTCTGAGATTATTTTTAGTGTAGGTAGAAGAGTGTAGCAAAATGCAAGTAATTTATTTTCTGAAAATAGAAGTATAAATAATGTATTGAATATATGAAACAAAATTCGACATAACATACTTCTCCAATCCAATGTGAATTCAGGGCACTGTTAACAATAAAATGGATGTATGGTATTAAAAAACAGCTTCAGAGGAATGAAGGCCCCATGCATAGCCACGGTGAGTCCCTTGACAGTGCCATTGTCCCACCTCATGCCGATTACTTTCGGCCGAAACCTTTGGACAAAAGCATTTTCTCCAATCCACTTCCCTCTTTTATAGAAGAGGGAGGTGTCCCGTAAGAAAACAGATAGAGACCAGCTCCTGTAACTAGTGTCACAACTTGCAATTTAACCAATGGGAAAATATCTCTCATTCTTGGCCTTCTTCCTGAAAAGCTCAGTGCACTTCACTTATTTGTAATATTTAATAACTGTTTACTTTCTGGTGAATCAAATAGGAATCCTCTGCAAAGAAAATCATGGGGTCCATTTTCAGTATCATTTTGTCATTTCAGTGGTCTCCATCACTAGGTGCCAAGTGAGTTACTTAGTCTTAATGTGTTAGCTTTTTCTCCACTGAAAATTGGACGAAATTATTTATTTACTACAGAAGATTATAGTTAGGAATGCTTATTCCATGCATACAGTGACCACTAAAGTTAGCTACTATTTCCCCCTACCAAATACACGGATTATTTGAACCACATTGGCGAAGTCCAGCTGTACACATCCGCAAGGGAATTCTACTGTGTCTGCTGCCCTGGCCTTAAAAGGACTCTTCTCTTTTACACAGTTGACTTTCTCATCAATAAACTTTTTCATGTTTAGGAGGGAAGTTCTTCAGTTCTGATAGTGTACACAGCCAAGTCTATATGGTTACAATTTTTAAGGCAGATTAAGATGGTTCCAGAAATAACGACTGATGATACTGCCTATATAGAGCCAGCATAACCTGCCCATCAGAAGATTTACGTAGAAAACAAAGTGGATTCCTTCAGCTCTTTTTGGAGTTGTAAAGTTCCTTCTTTATCCTGAAGGTGTCAGAAAAAAAAAACAACAGGATGTTAGGGTATTGCATGAAGTGTTTGATGATAACATACATCCTTGAAAATATGAATCTATTCCTTTGCTTAGCTTTGAGAATGAGAACATATGTCTTTGTAGATTCCTGTCTTTCTGCATAAACATTTTCTCCTTTGGAAAAAAACATGAATTTCCTCTGATAATGCTCTAAGAACATTCTTTTTTTTTTTTTTTTTTTTTTTTGAGACGGAGTCTCGCTCTGTCACCCAAGCTGGAGTGCAGTGGCCGGATCTCAGCTCACTGCAAGCTCCGCCTCCCGGGTTTACACCATTCTCCTGCCTCAGCCTCCCAAGTAGCTGGGACTACAGGCGCCCGCCACCTCGCCCGGCTAGTTTTTTTGTATTTTTAGTAGAGACGGGGTTTCACTGTGTTAGCCAGGATGGTCTCGATCTCCTGACCTCGTGATCCGCCCGTCTCGGCCTCCCAAAGTGCTGGGATTATACAGGCTTGAGCCACCGCGCCCGGCCAGAACATTCTTAAAAACCCTAGAGAGAAGAGGAAAAAAATGAGTCTAAGAGCCTCACCCCTACAAAATTTTTCTGTTAATTTTTTCTCATGTATGACCTTCAGCAAATCTGTAGCTTGGTAACATGTACTGGAGCAGTGCCTTATTCCATGAAATAGAGCTAAAAACACCTGCTGCACAGTAAATTCTAGAAAGGCGAGGCCTCTGTGCTTACCTGTGCTCATAACCCAGCCTGAGAACAGTCCAGACTGTGCCTGGCAAATCACTTTCTATGTTTTCCCAACTTGGACAACATTTTCCTTGAAGGTACAAAGAGGTGAGAAAGGAATTGGTGAGGCAGGAATATGATAAACCACAGAATAAAAAGGTGCTTTGTTTGAGAACATTAACTTTACTCAAACACTTGGGAAAATAATTATTTTATGGTAAAGAGGAACCACATTATTAAGGATTAGAATGCAAAATGAACAACATTAGCATTGAATGCATTTGCAGTGGAAGGATTTCAGGATACTGATACGAGCCCCCAGCTCCTCAAGATTTCACTTTTTTAATGGAGATCTGCTGTCTGTTAAAATGAAGCACCGTAAATAGATCCCATGCCACAGACACTGACCTCGTGCACAATCGTTCATGTTTTGGATCTGAGTTCTTGAGAAATCAGCATAATAGATAGTGTAAATGGTCACAACACAAACCTTATTGGACTGAAACTTTGGGGTATTAAAGAGACTCTATAGGTACGTGTTATGTTCCGGCCTCTGGCTATTTATCCCTAAGTAAATTAGAATATCAGTGTATTGAATTGTAACATGGTAACTTTTTAAATGTTAGCTGTGAAAGCAATGCTTTCACTGTTGAATTCAACATCCATTATGGCGGGATTGAAAACTATTCCTATTGGGTTCCTATTGCCTTGTAACAAAATACCACAAACATGGCAGCTAAACAAGATAAACATTTATTAATTCTCAGGTGTATAGATTAGAAATCTGGGTGCAGTCTGCTGAGTTATCTACATAGGGTTTTACAAAGCTGAGCTCAATGCGTTGGCCGGGCTGGGCTCTTCCCTTACAGCCCAAGGGAAGATCCATTTCCAAATGCATTCGGTTGTTGGCAGAATTCAAGTCCTTGCAGTTGTTGGACTGAACTCTTGTGTTCATATATATGTGTTTATATATATACTTTTTTTTTTTTACTGGTTGCCAGAAGCAGGCTGTGCTCAGCTCTCGATGCCCCGCCCCCCCCACTCCACTTTCCTTGGCACATGGCTCCCTTCATCAAGGGAGTTCCCTTATGCTGTCAGTTGCTTCCTGTATGCCTGCTGCCAGCCAGGGAAACCTCTCTATTTCTTCTGTAATAAGGCCATCCCCACCTACTGGCTCTCCTTATCTCAGGGTACTTGATGTGGGACTTTCTATGATCTTTAAACCACCCCCTAAGCCTAGCAGGATGCAGATTGGTGTTTGATTGAATAACCAGTAGACAGAATCTTTACCTGGGGTTGGGGCATCTTTAGAATACTACATTTGGCTGGGTGCAGTGGTTCCTGCCTGTAATCCCAGCACTTTAGGAGACTGAGACAGGAGGGTCACTGGAGCCCAAGAGTTCCACAACAGCTTGAGCAACAAGCAAGACCCTATATCTACAAAAAATAAAAAATCAGCCTGGCATGGTAGTGCATGCCTGTAGTCCTAGCTACTTGGGAGGCTGAGGCAGGAGGCTCAGTGAGCCCAGGAGTTTGAGGCTACAGTGAGTTAGGATCTTGCTACTACACTCCAGCCTGGGAGATAGAGTGAGACCCTGTCTCTGAATAAAGAGAAAATAAAGAATTCTGCCTGGCACACAGCACACCAGTTCACATCTACAAGCAGACATTTTGTTAGAGGGATATAAGGAAGCCCTAAGATTGGGTGAAAAGAGACAACAACCAGGCTCTGGCAGTTACAGGGATTGTCAAGGGAAAATGACGAGGTTCATAAATTTGGAGAGGAGAGCTTTATTTCTCATGAAGGCTTTCATCTTACAGGGCAGCCTGTAAGGCTGAGAAGAGTAGCCTCAGGTCAGAAGCCAGAAACAGGCACGTCCAGGGTAGGAAGAATAAGACAGGGGTTTATGCTAAACAGGGTGGCCCACTCAATATCCATCTGCAATAAGCCATAGGAGAAGCATGAATATTTATGAAAGGAGAAACATGCATGAACAATTAAGCTTCATGCCTCTTCATGGGTCATATGTTCAAAACACAGCAGCATTAATGTGAGCTGAAGGTGGAGTTTTCAGCCCTCTGACTTGTAAAGGTGAAGCAGAGGACACAAGAACTCCCTGTCATCAGTGCTGTCTTACGAGGAAGGTGTGCTGGTCAGTTGTGTAGAAGCCACAAAAGGAGGGGAACTCCTAGTTGTTGAAATCAGTGGTGGAGTCTTTGCAAAGGGCTGGTTTCTGGTCAGCTCTTTGCAAAGCACTGATTGAAAAAAAGCCTAATGATGATCAACGAGGGAGGGGGTATAACAAGGCGTTTCCAACCTCTCATCCCATCAGAGCTGGGATCTCCATTTTTAAAGTTTTCTGGAGTCCCCTTGGCCAAGAGGGAATCTGTTTAGTTAGCTGGGGGCTTTGGATTGTATTTTTATTTCTCAAGATCCGGGAAGGAACATGTCAATCATCATTGCTGCATCACTGATGGGGACTCCAATAAGTTTCACTCTTCTTGTCATGCTGGTCACGGATAGAATAACAGGTGTGCAGTGCCTCGTGCACTAACTAGGGTCGCACAGATCATTTTCTTTACAAACTATTGACAGTGATTTCTACTGTAAATGTATTGAGTGAGATGGCCGAGGACAAAGTAGTCACTTCCCATTGTGCCTAGCACAGGGCATGTCCTCATAACTGTCTAATCTCTTTTTATTATCGATGGTACTGACCTGGAATGGTAAATAAAAATGCAATTACTAATTTTATGATAAAATTATGTGAAAATATCTATGCCATATTCTTGAAATTTAAACATCATTTGATCTGCAATTTCCATGGTTATAGATGGTAGAAATGTCCTTTAAGAAGGGCACACATGATTGCTGTAATGTTGTCACATCAGGTGCATTATCAAATCTCCCCATACATAATACTTTTCTCATCTGTGGCCTCCCAGGGTTCGTATGAAAATCAAAATGTTTTAAGATAATGGTTTTAGGCCGGGCGCGGTGGCTCAAGCCTGTAATCCCAGCACTTTGGGAGGCCGAGACGGGTGGATCATGAGGTCAGGAGATCGAGACCATCCTGGCTAACCCGGTGAAACCCCATCTCTACTAAAAAATACAAAAAACTAGCCGGGCGAGGTGGCGGGCGCCTGTAGTCCCAGCTACTCGGGAGGCTGAGGCAGGAGAATGGCCTGAACCCAGGAGGCGGAGCTTGCAGTGAGCTGAGATCCAGCCACTGCCCTCCAGCCTGGGTGACAGAGCGAGACTCCATCTCAAAAAAAAAAAAAAAAAAAAGATAATGGTTTTAAACTCTTTACCCCAGTGCTTGATGCCTACCAAATAATAAAAATTAGATATTTCAAATATTATAATCATGAGTGCACTATATATGTGATCTTAACAGCAATATTGATGGTTCCCTAAGAAGGAAAAGCATTAGGACAATCAGTAACTCTATTGCAAGACTATTTTTAATTATAGCACTCTAAAAATAGCTGCTGCAATTACTCTGAACCTGACGGTGCTCTGACGACTTGCAGTGCAGGGTTATGCTAATCAGGAGAGCTCTCAATCCAATGAGATATCACTTTAGGCTAAAAACAAGCATGAATTAAGAGCCCACAGTATGTAGCCTCCCATCTTGAAATTATTGTTGCTGCTATTTGTGGTAGTTTAGAACGGGGTGGAATGCATATCTCAGTTGCTGGTGAATAAAATGGAAGTGCCTGCTGAAAAAGAAACAGGGTTTCCAGACCATTTGCCTGGTAGGAAAATCTGTCCTCTGTGACCAGAAACTGTTCACTTCCGTTTCCTCAGCTTCCCTCCTGAAAAAGACCATCAGAGCTGTGTCCCAATGTGTAGAGTGGCCCCATAAGTCCAATACCGCAAAGTACTAGTTAAAGATGATATTACGGTAGTGTTTCTTTTTCTTTCTTTCTTTTTTTTTTTTTTCAGATGGAGTTTCACTTTTGTTGCTCAGTCTGGAGTGCAATGGCGTGATCTCAGCTCAGTGCAACCTCTGCCTCCTGGGTTCAAGCGATTCTCCTGCCTCAGCCTCCCTAGTCGCTGGGATTACAGAGGCCTGCCACCATGCCCAGCTAATTTTTGTTATTTTTAGTAGAGTCCAGGTTTCGACATGTTGGCCTGGCTAGTCTCAAACTCTTGACCTCAGGGTGATCCACCTGCCTCGGCCTCCCAAAGTGCTGGGATTACAGGAGTGAGCCACCGTGCCCGACCGGTATTTCTTTTTTAAAATGGTCCACAATAATCATTTTTCTGCCTAAAATACTTTAATTTTTTTAAAAGTTACTTAGGCCTTAAGAGAAATATTTTCTTTAATCACCTCTAGTCAAATGTCTCTAATCTCTCATCCCCACTGCCACTGGAATAAGTATTATGGCAGAGACGTTGGATCGTCTTATCACCTCCTCATAACTGCTCCACACCAAATGCCATGTAAAATCTGCCTATACTTCTCAATGTAAATTTTCCCTTGATTCACACTACCTAGGTGTACTCGCCCATAAAAACCTACATCCTACAGTGCTACTCACTATATTATAGGAGCACACCTCTGTGTCTTTTTTAGTGTCATTCTTGAACTGTCGGTTCAAACACCTTGTCTTTCATGAGTCCTTTTATCCAACTTTTTAACTTGAACTTCATTCTTCATCACCATTAAGATCGCACAATATTTTGCATTTCACGAATGAATCCAGAAGGACTTGTATAGTGTGGCATCGCAAGAGACCTTCCTAGCTGTAAATTCACTCAGTGCCCAAAACAAGTTATGGCATCAGTAGCTAACTGCAGAGGGTGTAAGGGAGCAAGTAGAAAGTCAATAGAGAGCATCCGATGGAATACTTTCGACTCCAAGTGTTTTTCAAATATCACTGAAAGAAGAAAGAATGGACTAGATACTTTTGATTTCATGCTTGTGCATGGTTTTGCCGTGTATAAATAGATGTTTTTACTCAATGTTCCAGAGCAACTCTGTGAGACCACTGGAAGAAATACCTGCAGAAGCGGTTTCTATTCATTCATTCTTTTATTCACTTAAACAAACAGTGATTTTTGACCACACTTGCCATAGTGTATTTTATAAGTTGTCACCAAAATTCAAAAGCAATAGTGAGTAAACCTGCTGGCCTCTTAGTACAAACCAAGGAAGTGGCCCCACACAGCATCCAGCAGCCACTGGATTCCCCTCTGCTCTGCACTCAGAAAAGGGGCAAAATGCCTGCTAAGAAGGGCCCTGATGTAACCGTAAACATGATTTTATTAAATCTTGACCCTTGAGTACATTTCATTATGTTGAGTGACAAAATTGGAAGTGCATGTCAAATATTTCAGCTTTACCAAGACACAATATTCTGAGGAAAATCACCTATTGGGCAGAGTTCCAAAGTCAACCAGTTCTCTTTCCATGGGACCTTGTTTTAATGACTAATAGACAAAAGTGCAGATATCCAGACTTGGGTATTTGGTAGACATTTTTTTTTGAAAGTGAGCCTTTCACTGCAAAACAAAACACAACAAAACTGACAATGACATAATTGGAACTTTTAAGTGAAAATTAAATGTTTGAAAACTTGTATCTGCTATCATGAACTTGAGAGAATTCTGATATTTAAGACTTTTTGACAAGGTCAGTGTTTATATTAACAAATATAATCTTTTTGAAACTGTAAAATTAAACATTTCAATATTTGAAAGATAGTTATAAGTCAGTGAACAGATATTTTGTAGATGACAAAAGCATGATGTCATACAACCAAGATTATAAAAAAAGTTCATTGATTCATTAATATGATTTCAGTTTTGCATCACAACTAGCCTTAAAGAAATGACCAGTTGTTGAGTTTTGGTGTAGTATCAGAGAAGAATATCCACAACTGTATGCATTAACTGTATGCATTAAAATGCTTCTTGCATTTCCAACTACATGCCTTTGGGGTCAGGATTTTCTTCAGATACTTCAACAGAAACAAAGCATTGAACAGGTTGAACGCTGATGCACACATGAAATTCCAGCAGTCTTTCATTAATCAAGAGTTTTGCAAGCACACAAGTGTCATTCTTAATAATGCATGTGTGTTGGAAAATAACTATTTTTATTGAAAATATCATTTACATTAACCTGCAATATTTTTATAATGCTTATTTTAAAATATCAAATATTTTTAAATCCTCAGTTTTAATTTCTAACAGATTACACAATGATAAGTGTAACTTATATTAACAAAACATTTTGGGGGGGGTCCTCCATAAGTTTAAAGCACGTAAAGGAATTTCAAGTTCACATATTTTGAGAACTGTTGGCATATGCCAAGGAGACGATAGCCATATGGTATATATGAGAAGTGTTTTGAAATCTTTGATGTCCAAGAAGTTCTTCCAAACCAGATGGTTGTCATAAAGACTGAAATTTCATTCTGAAAAATGCTTTTCATCTGGTTCAGAATTGTTGTCTCCGGGTGACTCTTGCTAAACCATTCTGAATTAAATTATTTGTCTTGAATTGGGTGCTATGGTGGAAAGAGCTGAAACATTAGAGGAAAGACAGAGTCTGTTCCAAAAGCTTTTTCCTAGTGCCTACTTGATGGTAATTTAAGGGAAGTTTTCAAAGGGCATCTGTCTTAGCTGGCTCCTTTGTAAAGTAGGGAGATGGAGTATCACAGCTGTGTTTTGTTGCTAAATGTGATGATACATATGAAAATATCTGCTACCAAAGGGGCCGCCAATGCGGTGTGTACCCTCTCCTGTTTCATCACAAGGTCAATTAGACACCTGGACCATTTTACTAAGAAGAAGGACTTGGTTGCAGGGTGATGGCCCCAGATAGCAGATGAGGAAGAGAATTGACAGAAAAGCCACGGGATGGATAGGATGACTGTTCCTCATCATCACAGTTTCCAGCTCCTGGGACGAGGGGACAGTTTCCTTCCATGCATTGTATGTCTGCTCACCCTCTTTTCTCTTTATCCACCCTCCAGTCTTCCACGGCTCCTTATATCATCACATGAAAGCTTTCCTCCGCTGTGAGTTCCCAATGTTCCATCACATGAAACATTTCCCTCACCATGAGTTCTGAAGGTTTCCACAGTATAGATTTCAGATGCCCTTGAAGGAATCTCCTTTTCAATAATTTAATCTATCAGAGTACATAGAATCTGAGCAATTCACAGTTGTCTCTTTCAGTGCAGTTCAGCCCAGGATCTCATTGTTTGCTGAAACCTTGAAGCAGTGATTGGCTTTAGTCACAGCATACAAAACCATGAGATTGAACCAATATTAAGTCTTTGTTTAGATAGATTATTAAAAGGGTAATCAAATGTATGTGATCTCAACTTGCAATTAGCCCTTTTTAATCCTTTTGTTATTCATTCCTGAACAAGGATAATATATGAGCTTCACCCTAATTATGTGGTAAAATTAAGATTTTTCCAAGCATAAAAGGTCATAAAATGAGCTAACTGCAGAAGTACCTTATTAATGAAAAGATGTCACATCAGTAGATATAAAATGAATAGCCATTATCTAAGAAGTGATGTTTTAAAATATTTTAAAATTATAATATAAATACACGGCTACAATAAAACATCTAGAGAATATAGTATTTTAAATATGACAGACTTTATTAAAATAGTATTTTTCATTGAATGTGCTGATTGGTAAATTATAAAGAATGGAAGCAAAAAAAAAGAATGGAAGGTTGGACAGTCATCATATTAGAAACAAATGTCATTAGTGCTTTGAGGCATAAAATGTGTAAATTTAGCAATAAGACATCACTGAATTTGAATCTCTGTCCATCCCATAAACATGTACTAAATTTAGATATGCCAATATAACAATATTATATATATGTAACATATGTAAACACACACAACACATATAATATATATACACACGCATGCACGCACACACACACACATATATATATGAATACACATATAAATGTATAAAACCTTGGACAGGTTACTCTCTTCTTCACTTCTTTCAGCCTAACAATTTTTCCTCCATAAAAACAGAGATACTGACTAGGGCTGTGGCTCACTTGTAATCCCAGCACTTTGGGAGGTAAAGACAGGAGGGTCACTTGAGTCGGGGAGTTGCACACCAGCCTGGACACCACAGTGAGACCCTGTCTCTACAAAAAAAAAAGAATTAAATAGCTAGGCATGATGGCTTATGCCTGCAGTTCCAGCTACTCAAGAGGCTGAGGTAGACCTATAGTAAGCCTTTGTTTAGATAGATTATTAAAATGGTAATCAAATGTATGTGATCTCAACCTGAAATTAGCCCTTTTTCGCTGTATCACTTGAGCCCAAGAGTTCACAGCTGCAGTGAGCTAGGATCACGCCACTGCACTCTAGCCCAGGCAACAGAGTAAGACCATGTCTCAAAACAAAAAGAAAAACAAAAGCAAACCCAGAGATACCAATACTATTACTATCTGTGCATGTCTGTAGAGACGAAAGTGTTAAAAGAGATAAACTTTGTGTCTGCTACATTACAAACTTGATAAATATTATTTTCTCTTTAGCTCCGTTATTTCTAACAAGTTAATGGGAAGTTTAGGATGTATGCACGGATCATGATTATCATAAAGTTTAAAGTGTGCTTTTGTTAGTTTTTTTCTCTCTATTGACCAGATGGCTAGAGTCATTCTATAGTTTGGGCCTAGATAATGTGTGTATGTATGTGTGTGAGGAAAACAGAGAGAGAGAGAGAGACAGAAAGAGAGAGAGAGAGATGGGGGAGGCAGTTGTGAGAGAAAGAGGGGGAAAAAGAGACTAAGAGAAACAGAGAAAGAGTGTGCATTGGGGGTGCATAAACTGACATCTACAAGAACAGAGTCAACTAATTCCCTGTGTCTTTTCCTGAAACAACCAGGCAATTGTGTCTCTTCTTCCACACCGCTGTTCAGTAATGTGTTTCCTCATTGCTTCCCAAGATTATAGCTTTGTGCTGCAGCATCGAAGGGAAATTGCCACTCTCCTGTGTTTTTACTGGAAGGCAAGTACGGTGGAGAGAGCCAAAACTCCACTGGAGGCTACAGATGTTTTGAGAGCATAAGTAGATTTTCACAGCTTCCAAGTACCAAACAGTCCTTGCTAAACATCTTTTTATGTGCAATGATTGAAAATTTTCATGGGAATAATTTTCCAGTTGAAAGAATAAAAGCAAAAACAATCATAATGAAAAACAATGAGAATCCCTTTTACATCTGAAGGTTTTGTGTGCCATCATTTTATCATGTGAGTGTTTTGAGTGATGGGTTAGCAGGAGATGCTTCAATCTCTGTAGGCCTCTTAAGCTTTTTGTACCTCATTGAAGGATATTAACACCTATCTCTCAATGTCTGTCATTATTTCTTATGTTCCTTGAAAATATAAAATATTTTCTGTCTGCAGTTATTATACTTAAGATCTATAGGTTTCTCTTTTCTGTGACCCCTGCTGAAAGAGAATTATCAGAACACTATCTTTCTGAATCTAAGGAGAATTTTGTAAGAAACACATTATGTCTTTTCAAAAATCTTTAAACAGCTGCGGTCGATCTGAGAGAAGGCGGCATCTATCGGGCAGCTGATGAAAGTTTGTCGTGGAAAGGACCTAAGCTATGTCTGCACCCAAACAGACTCTCTTTGTTCTGGAGGATTAGATAGTGCAGCCAATATGTGGCTACTTGGAAAGGGTGGGTGGGCGAAGGAAGAAAAAAAGATATTTGTTGTAATACTGGTGCATATAATATTGATGGGAATAGAACCAAACAGAAACCAGTGACTCGGTGTCATGCAGGAGGCTCCTGACCAACAGTGTTCTGTGGATGTATTTCTATCAAAGCAGGCACTGGGGGAAGTGGTCCAGCCGCGGAATGCCATCGTCATCTGATCACCCTGCACTTCTGAGTCAGTGGGCCTGCCAGAACAAAGGGCACTTCAGAGAGTCTTATTGAAACAGTAAGTTTCCATGTGTCCAATGACATCACCCCGAGCAGGCCTGAAGGGAAGGAATGGGCCAGAGAGTATCCGGCAAAAAGATTTGTTTGATTTCCAACAGGAGCCTCAAAATTGGGCATTTATTTCAGGGCTTTAAAAATAATAGCATTGAAATAATAAGCAGGCGGTAGGATGACCCTTTTAGAGATCCTGATGCCTTTTTTTGTGAATAATTTTAAGAATGCTGTCCTTTTGTTTTTTTTGGCTGCCAATATGAGCATAGGAAGTACACAAAACTGGAGGGGACTCCATCTTGCTGTGAATATAGAATTGTGGACAGGGATTTGTTGGGGAAAGCTGTCGATGCCCAAACAGAGGAGCCTAGAAGTAAAAGTCACATTTCTCTTTAGAGCCTCTCCTCTGCCTAAGAGCCATCTCTCCTCATTCAGACAACCAGGTGGTTCTCAGAGGGATAACTACGGTTGCATCGAAAGCTCTGGCATGTTTCATTGAATATACTTTTCCCAGTGCTTCTCCTTTCCCTTTCATGCCCAATTCAAAGCTTTCCTCATTTACACATCAAGTCTTCAGAGCCTTCACAGTCATACTTCTACACAATACAGAATTTGCTTAATACGTATTTCCCCACCCCCCCAAAAAAACATTTTTTAAATGAAAATTTTCATTGAGGTTATGAGATACACCCTGAAAGGAAATACAACATAGGTCATGGTTGAATAAATTTTTGCAAAGTAAACACACAGCATTGATTAGCACACACGTTCAGATACAAAATATTAACAGCACCTTCGAAGCGCTTTTGTTCCCCTCCCAGTCATTAACTCCAGGCTCTATCCTGACTTCACTACCATGGATTGGTTCTGCTTGCTTTTGGACTTCACATGAGTGGAATCCTATCTAGCCCATGTACTTTTTTGAGCCTGGTTTTCTTTTCTCAACAGAACGTTTATAAAATTCTCTTGTGTTGTGGTCTGCATTTATTCATTCTCATGGTTATAGAGTATTATATGAATATAATATATTTGCGCTGTTTACTGTCTTTGAATATTATAAATAGTGTAGCTTTGCACATCCTCATGGTTGTTTTACGGTGAACAAATGCACACATTTCTGTTGCACACAAATCTACACCTAAAAGTGGAATGTTACACTTAATTCACCTCGGTACATATGGCTAAATAACTTTCTACAGTCCTACCACCCACATATGAGAGTGCCAGGAGCTCTACAACTTTGCCCACACTTGGTATTGTCGGTATTGTCTACTTTTTCTATATTTGCCATTCTTGTTAGTGAGTCAATAATGATTTACCTTCTGATGTCTTGCCTAAAATAAATTGATCTCTAATGGTAAAATATTGAGCCCAAGATTAGATCTCTCCTAGAAATTTTGTGTTGAAACCGAGTTAATAAAATTAACTCAAGAAATGCCAGAAACAAAGCAAATGGGAAGATGCAAACACAAATTATTTAACAATTGTAAAGCAATAAACATATGTCAAAAAGTAGTTCACTAAATTTTAGCTCATGCCACTCCATAAAGTCATTCACTATGATTTAATCATCAGAGAAATGTTTGTTTTCTCACATCAGCCCCAAACAAAAAACTTAGGCATCCTCCATCAAGCCCTTGATTCTTGATGTATCCATTATGATGCAACCTGGGAACCATTAAAAGGGGTTCCATAATTAGAACCATAATTCTGATTTTGGATTCAAGTCATATAAGATATGTAATTCAACAGTAAAAGAATTAATCCTGAGATGCAAATTGTTAGATATCTATGTACAAAGCAGATACTTTATTTTGTGAGCTGAATAATTATATTGTTTCTCTTTTGTTTATTATCAATAAATTTCTCCCTCCAAATCAGTGAGTGCACCCAAGACTCCACATTTATGCTTAAAAAAGAGATAAGGGCTAAATTCCAAATTATCAGCAGGAAAATCATGGTTAGTTAGAGTATTTTATTCTGTGACACAGAATTTACTTGTGCAATGGAACAATAAAGAGCCAGATAAAAATATAAATGGGAAACAGAGAAGAATAAGTATTTATCTGTTTTTATGTCTTAGAAAATTCTTCAAAAGAAAGGAAGAAAATGATATACAATTTGTTTCTTGCTTCTCATATCCTAAGTCTCTTTATTAGAAGAAACACCAAGTAAAAGACGTAAAATAGATTATTTTCAAAATGCATTTATTCACAAAAGATATTTTTTCTTCTCTGTTATCAATAAAATTCAGCAATTGCTCGGACCCTGTATTTCCTCAGTACATTTTAATTTTTCCCCATGAATATGAGCTAGTTTAAAAAATCCTTGAATCTCTTTCAATTACAGACTTCCCCAGCATTGCTTTTTTTAATTGTTTACATGGCTAAGTGTATGTTTGACCTAAAATTTGGCAAAAACATAGTTATGTCTTTAAGAGATTAGTATTCGTCAGATACCACTTGAGAATTCATTTTGGTCTTAAATTAGGATAATAATAGATTTATGTTGTTAGAAAGAAAAACTAATTGGGCAAACTAAGAGATGTGAGTTTCAGTTCCACATTTAGTACTAAATTGGTTCCATATACAAAATGTAGATTTTCCCTGAAGGCCTTTCTTGTTGGAGATGAAGACAGAAACTTCATGTTATAAACATATTCTTGGCAAATGTCATGAACGTGTAGTTTTACCCCACAATTTGCTAATGCGTATGCTTAGAATAGTAAATGACTCTACAAGTTGAATTTGGCAGAACTTATGTAGAAAGGTTGGGTCGGAGAGCCCTGCTCAGACATACAAGCAGAAGGGGATATATGGAGTTTACCCCCCAAAAAGAAACAAATTGCTCCACAAGCCACCACTGCCCCTGTGAACACCCCTTATGCATTTTTTTTCCACAAAAATACCCATGAAGCCTCCTTGGAAAAATAGGTGGTGGAGAAACAGTGTCTGCTGGCTGAATTATTAGCAATATATTAGAATATCCAAAGCAGCCCTCATTGCACACGCCGAGCAGCATAGCAACACATCTAAGATGGAGAGTATATACGTTCTTCTACCCTGAACCACTGATGAATATGACAATAAATCAATTGAATTCTAAAAATTGGTAATGGAATAAACAAGCCGTTGGCTAACTATGTAGAGAGGATAAAAGAAACACAAAACACAAACAAATTACTGAAGGAAGGGTCAACTCATCATGACAGTGAGAGCAGGGAGCATAGCTCTGAACTATGTTTTAATATCATGTTAGGTCTAATTAAGAAAGGTCACTGCGAAAACAGAATAAAGGGAAGGTGCTCTACCAGAGGGAAGGAGAGCAAGGATCCCGAGGAACAGGGAGAGCAGGAGAAAGGATACAGGGACAGCCGGTCTTCCAGGGCCCCGGACACAAACTTCTGCGCTACCCACCTGACTTGGGCCACTATATTTTCACTTCTAGAACGTCTGAGTCATAACAGCCACAAGAGTAGCCAGAGAAGAACCTGCAGGAGTGAGCTGGCCCACACCCTCTACATGCTGAAAACAAAAATACCGAAAACCTTAAAAACAAAGCAAAAACCTAAGCAAATCAAACCTCAGTATGCATGAAATGACTGAGGACCTTAAACTAAGAAATCCAGTGGGAAATCTTGGTGGACACAAATCCCTCAGGATTAGGATTTAGGATTACGGTCTGGTGTGCAGACCTTGCACCTCTGGTAGTTTAGGCCCTAAGAAGCACAAAAATCACCACACACTTTTCGTTTTTAACCTTTTCTTTGATGTATTAAAAGAACCTATTAGTATGGTTTATTTTGCAGTTTCTGACCACAGATAGCAACAATTTTTCCAATGATGGTTTTCTCCTATATTTTGCTAAATCTTTTTTTTTTATTTTTTTTTATTTTTTATTTTTTTTAGCACTCCTAAGCAGTTTTCTGGTCGTGTTAAAGGGTTTACTTTGCAAGCTCCCATGTCAGATGTGATTTTCACCTCACTCCCCTTACCACCCTCTCATCTTCCTGGAACACAGGGAAGACATGCCCAAGAGTTTCGGGAGAGGAGCAGCTGCTCCTCCTCTGCCCGCCCTAGCATTGAGGAGTCCAGGGGTGGGGCAGGTGCATCAGTCCTCAGAGATACTGTGGTAAGGACCACAAACCAGACTGGGCGGCCTAAACGGCAAAGGTTTTTTCTCTCAATTATCAAAGTCAAGGTCAAAATGTCGGCTGGGTTGGTTCCTCCTGGTCTCTTTCTTTGGCATGTAGAAGGCGTCTTCTCTCTGAGTCCTCACGGGGTGAACCCTCTGTGCGTGTCTGTGTCCTGATCCCCTCTTCTTATAAGAAAACTGGTTCTGTTGGATTAGAGTTCCTTGATGGCCTTATTTTAGCTTGATTTTCTCTGTAACTACCCCGTCTCCAAATGTAGTCACATGCTGAGGTCCTGGGGATTAGAATCCCAAAGTAAATTTTGGGGGACACAATTCATCCCATAGCAGGGAGCTGAGATGTCTACCTCATCCCCAGTTCCTTCTTCTGTGTTCCAGCACTCTCGCATGGAGACCTGGAAGGGATTGCAGGGGGAAAGGCAGAGTCCCTTTGCTGGAAGTTCCGCTCAGGACTGCATCATGCAGTTTTGGAGCTACTCTAGAGGGCTTCACACATTCTCACTCAGGCTCCTAAAACGCTGCAGGCTTCCGTGCTCCCAGCAAAAAACAGGCCTCTCTTCTTATAACAATAGTTTTACAGTAGAGAGAATTGGAAAGAAATAACAGATCGTGGCATCTAAAGTCTCTTTCAGGTTAACCTGTGCTTTGGGGGGCAAGGTGGCCCTAGTACTGGGGGTAAGAACCAGAATGCTTCCTGGACAAGGCGGCACTCAGGCACAGGGGGGATATGTGTCCAGAAAGCTGCTCTTTTAAGATCCTGGAGGCATCTAGGTTTCTGTACTTGAGGAATTTTTCTGTTCTTTGAAAATTCCTTGTTCATTTTGAATAACTGCCTAACTTTGATTTGGACATTATTGGTAAGAAATATTTGCTGTGTATTATTGAAACTCAGCCTATATTTATACTCATCTACTCAGAAGATGGTTTGAAATAATGTCCTAAAGTTACTTTTAATTATATTTTGGGATTTTCTCCATTGTAAGTGTAGTAATTCAGGCTCATTATAAAATATTATTAAGTTCTCACACTTACTACATTGGGCAAAATTAAATAATTTTCTGAAATAATTGTAAAATTCATCTCGATGTGTTGTAGAACAGCAGGGGCAGTGAACTTTTTCTAAACTGTAGTTTAGAAAGTAATACATATTTAACCATGGGCCTTTTTATCTTTGAAACGATTTTTAACATAAAAAACTATTTTAAATATCAGATTAAAACCACTTTTAACATTTTGCTAACATGAAGAACAGCTTAAGAAACACTGCCATGAGCTGAATTCTATCTACATAGAAAAGAAACTTCTTATTTGAAATGACAGAAAAGTAATGTATGCAGAAAAGCAGAACAGATTGGCATACTTTTTAAGAATAATTGTCATCCCGGGCTTGATGATGTCCTTTTCTTGAGGTAAATATACAAATATTTGTATAAATGCATAGTTTTACATATTATATCTTCTATTTCTTTCAGGCTAAATCTATAGTTCAAAACACTGGGTAATGTTAAAGGAAAAATATTTTATTCAAAAGATCAGCTGCAGGCCAGGCATGGTGGCTCATACCTATAGTCCCAACGCTTTGGAAGGCTGAAGCAGGAGGATGATTTGAGGTCAGGAGTTTGAGACCAGCCTGTGCAACATAGCAAGATCTTATCTCTACAAAAAATACAAAACAAAATAAAAAAAGTTAGTTACTTTTTTTTTTTTTTGAGATGGATTCTTGCTCTGTCTCCCAGGCTGGAGTGCAGTGGTGCGATCTCAGCTCACTGCAACCTCTGCCTCCTGGGTTCAAGTGATTCTCCTGTCTCAGCTCCCTGGGTAGCTGGGACTACAGGTGTCCTCCACCACACCTGGCTAATTTTTGTATTTTTTTTTTAGTAGAGACAGGGTTTCGACATGTTGGCCAGGCTGGTCTCCAACTCCTGACCTCAGGTGATCCAGCTGCCTCAACCTCCCAAAGTGCTGAGATTACAGGTGTCAGCCACCGCGCCCAACCAAAAGTCAATTACTTTTGATATGAGGATGAAGGAGGTTGATGAGTAACACAAACAATGGTCTTTTCTACAACATGCATTTTCATGCTGACTGAATCTATTGTAGTGAGAGAAATTAAAATGACTTAATATTCTATATAGACACAGATTACTTTTTTAGAAGTCACTTACCCATTCACACTGAAAAATTTGCTAATGTTTCAAATTTATTAAGCACAATTATAACACTAAAGTAGACTGTATTATACCGATATATAAATTAGATTATCTTAAATATTTATAATCATTTAGAAATGTATCATAGTATATTAAAAATTGTCCACGTTATTAAGGATTTTGAAATAACATTGTGACAGGCTTTGGCTGAATGATGGGTTGGTATATGGAACCGCATGCTGTTTATCAAGTTGCTTTGCTATCTTATTTTAAAACAGAGTGTTTGTTTCCATGGAATCTTATTAGACTGCCCCACAAAATTCTGGTAGCCATGCCTACTCCTTCCTAAGATAATGAAGTCTTTTCCTGCTTGATTCTGAGATGCTTAAAGATACTGAGATAGAAGGGTCCTCCTCTTGCAGTAGCCTTTCCAAATAATTCTCTCCTTGCTTAGTTTTAGTTTTGCTTTTACTTGGCGATGACACACACACACACACACACACACACATTTTAATAACAAATATACATTTATTTGACATACTTTTATGGAGTGATTTCTATATGCCCCATACTGTTAGTTATATGGTAAAATATCATCCAGTAATTTACTAAATACGCTCCTGAGATGTATTTAACTAGCAATACAAATAGTGTATGATTCTGTGAGAAAATAAGTAAAAAAGAGCAGTGAAGAAGGCAGTTTTTCGTTTGTCCAGAACAGCTAATAATGACTTTCTAGTAGGGTCTGGACTTGTGGTCATCCTATGGGAAATGGGACTATTTTCCTAGATTGGTGAAGGCATGAGATAGTGATTGAGCCAGGGACCATATCCAAGAGCAAGGTCTGGAAATGAGCAAATAAGTCAAGCTACAACCAAAAACAATGTGGAGATTCTTCTGAAAGAAATAAAGGGGCAAAACACATAGAGTTAGCGGTAGATTGCTGTCTATGCACGTTTCCTATATTTTTCACCTTTGTTCTATATTTAACACTGCGTGGGGATTCAAGACCAAATGATATTTATTTGGAATTTAACCCGAAACATTTTCTCTTCTCATGTTATTTTACAGAATGGAATAAGATTATAACATTAAATTGGGAAGCTTTTATCTGTGACCCTAACTTTGATAAGCACCCCAAGATATCCTAAGAAATCAAAAAGTTTTAATGTAGAGAAGGAGAAGGAAAAGTATGAAATCAGAGAAGTTGTGAAACGAAGGAGTAGACTCCGTGGCAGGGAGCATATCCTGTAAGCCACGTTCTCCAGAGTGTGATATTCCCATAGCCAGACACATTGGGTAGAGGATATAAAGCCAATATGCCACCCCACAGCACTGATTCATTTTCTCCATAGATTGTGGCTTGTGTCCCTGAAAGTGGGAGCTTATGATAAGAGGGCGTGATATTGGCAGTGGCCCAAGATGGGAATGACTGAGGGAGCTGGGGAGCATAGAGAGGAGGAAGGCAGGGACAAGCAGAGATGCTTTTGATAGGGAGTGAGGTGGAGGGTGGTCTGCCATTCTGGCTGCTTCTGACTCCAGAGATTTTGAGTTCCCTTTTATGATCATTTACCACCATTTCTTCAATGATGTCTTGAGAAAATTCCTCTTCCTTGAAATCAAAAAGGCCTCCCAACACACCTAGATAACTAGCTCTAATCTATTTTACCACTATGATTTGAGAAACACTAAGTGTCCTCTGCCCCTCTTCAGCATCAACTCTATGGGTTATTTAAATAACAAGGGGAATGTATGGAGAAAGGACTGTTTCTGTCCTAAGCAAATATAAGCAGCCTTGGCAAGCTCTGAACATGTGATTTCTAGGACAGCTTGTGCATTCTTTGTGAGACTGACGGCACTGCCCTGCCCCATTTCTACTTCACTTCCTGCAAGTGTGCAAGTTCTCACTTGCAAGGAAGGCACATACCATGTGTCTACGGTGAATCTGGCTCCTGGAGATCTATGGTGGGTTTCTCTGGAGCGACCTCTTTTCCAGATTGGCTGAAAGGATGCAATTTACAAATGCAAAACAAAAAAATTAAGGTAGATAGTAAACAAGGAAAAGTTGCATATATGTTTTAGCTTTGGTTTTTGGTATCTCTTTTGTTGTACCCATTGATACCAGATGTCCAAAAATAGTTCTGCTTGTCTAGTTGTCTATAAATTTGAATTACAGAAATCAATTGAAGTCATCCCCTGTCCCACTCAATAGGGTAATAATGTCTGTCCCCATGCAAGATAGCATGAGAGCTAAACCACAATGAGTATTAACAATTAAAGTGGAAGCTCTCTGGTTACCTTTGTCTGGAAATAGTGAAGGAATACATTTATGGCACACTAATGTGGGTATTTTTGTTTGTCTTAAGAAAGTTTACCAATTGTATGCGTTTGTATAGGACGTTGGTGAACTTGGTTTTCTGATTTTGCAATGGTGTCCGTTTGGGTGTAATTTCCATTACACCCAAGAATGGTGTAAAGCCATTCTTTTAGGAATGCCAGCCAAGTAGCCACCTCTGAGAAATACCTCAGGAATGACTTGAAGATCATTAGGATTTGTCTGAGATAATATATTTTAAAAATAATATTGGATGGGGTTTTTCTATTGGAACTTTCAACACACAGTCATTATTTCAAGCAACTATGTCAAGTTGCAACAATATGATGTTACACAGATTTCTAAGAATCAAATTGTGATGTGTACACCAATAATTACATGTATAGAGTATCTGCTTTTCATTGTTTTCTTCCCACGATTGCTTTAGGGATTGTTGGTGTTTCTGTAGACCACGTTACATCCATTCCTCTTGTTCATTTTGGGATAGGTTTGAAGAAGTCATTCTTCAAAGCCTCTGTTGTTGTCACTTTTTGGTGGACAGTCATCTCTTTGGTGGAAATGACTCTGGTGTGAGCGCTCTAGCAGGATTAACTCACTCCATTTGTTGGTCTAGTCTACTAAATAATACCACAAACATGTCAGAGTTTTCCATCTCAAAATTAAACCATAAAAGGCCTCCATTTCTCTCTCCTCTCTCTCCCTTCATCGCCCCCACCCCCGGCATCTGTCTCTCTCTCTCTCTCTCTCTTTCTCTCTCTCTCTCTGTCTTTGATGACAGAGTGATTTTGATTTTTTTTATTGTTTGGATTTTAACACCTCATCATGAGATGTAGTGAATTCCTCTCCTTATTTTTCCCCAAAATGGATATCTATTTCTTCAAATGGATGAATATCCATTTCCCCCAAATGGATAAATAAATAAGGCCCTTGGAGATGTTTACTATTTATCAGGACCTTGGAGATGCTTATCGTTCCAAGCAAGAAGCTCCAGCATGAGGATTCTGAACCCTAGCGGCTCATTAGCATCATTTGAGGACTTTTAAAAAATTGCAGAACCCTAGAAAATGACATTAGTGGGGACCAGTATGCTTTGGACTATGCCCAGGAAATTATGACCACCTGCTGAGGTTAGAGCTGCTGATGAGTGCCCAGGGCTGTGATCTGAAGAAGATCCCCTAGCTGGGAAAACAAAGGGACCCACTCTCTAACTTGCTTCCTCTTCTTACTTCAAAGCATTTGTGACTACACTGCAGGATCAAAGTCACCCTGAGCCCCTGGTGTTGCACTGCTAGAGGGCTTTGCAGCTCTGGGACCCAAAGGTCTTTGAAGTCTACTGTGAATTCCTGTGGCTGGGGAGTAGTGGTCCATTAGGAGAATCAAGGCCGTGATTTGCCAAAAAGAACTGCTTTCTACCTCTTTTCACTGGGAGTGTGTGATGGGAAGACCATACCCCCAACTTGAACATTGCTCTTGGCTCTGTTAAATTCTATTCTTTATGATAAATTAATTCTTAGTGCCTCCATAAAAGTTAAGAATGACTGCTGATTTTCAGTCATTTATTAATATTTTATTATAAGATTTTCTGAGATAATGTGAAAACTTTCAAGTATTTGATAACAGAAAATAGGGAAAGGATAGGTCATTGTCCATTAAAATTCTTCCATAGATATTTGGCCTCCCCTAGACATCTGATCTCTCTGAAACATAGTTTAAATGAAATATCCAGTAACAGCAGAAAAAAATGCAGATTCTACTTTCTAATCTCCTATTGTGTCACCACATAGCTATGTATGTCCAACAGAGAGAAAAGGCACATAGTGATTCTGCAGCTCCAGGATTAAGGGTGATAATTGACCACAGGTGCTCTTTTCCTTTTTGTACTTTTTCTGAACCTTTCTAAGGATGTGTGATCACATAGTTTGACTTTAATGTACTTTCATGCCATAATCTGATGGATTTTAAGTATAAATATGCCAGAACTACTAGATGAGAGAGGGACTGATTTTATTGCATTCCTAGGAAAAGATAGATGCCTTATTTACTCTCCAGTACAGAAAGAAAATCCCACATACAAATTTGGTGGTTGAGCTAATGCTTGTATTTGTATGTATTATGAATTTTGATCACAAGAAAATTTCTCGGCAATAATTAATGTTTTCATAATAACATACCAGAAGCTAGAAATAGTTTATCAGAGTTTGGGAATATTTTATTAGGTCATTTTGTATTAGAAATAAAGTTATAGCACAGTTTAGAAAGACTAGAAAAAGAACAAATTCTACCCAAACCAATTTTAATAATTAAAATTTATTCAGTGAATAAACATTTTAAATTGTATTGTATTAAAGTTAACCTAAATTTTTAAAGATTAAGCAACATTTTAAATACTGACTTAATTAGTTGTTTCTGATTATATAAACCTTCATCTGTGCCCCTAAACTGTTAGTTAAAAAGTACACTATAGCCTAGGCAACATACAGATACTCTGTTGCCAAAAAATAAAAATTAAAAATTAGCCAGGTTTGGTGGCACACCTGTATTCCCAGCTACTTGGGAGGCTGAGGCCAGAGGATTCCTTGAGCCCAGGAGTTTGAGGATACAGTGAGCTGCATAGACACTATCACACTCTAGCCTGGGTGACAGAGTGAGACTCCATCTCAAAAAAAATAAAATACAATACAATATTAGAGGCCGATTTTCTAAGTCAAGAAGGAAAAGCCCAAACCTACAAAGTAAAGAAATATGAAGGCAGTGATTCTGATATAGAATAATCAAATAAAAAGCTACTTATATTATTCATACCTTCTATAATGGACCAAAATAGGAAAGATATTGCAACTTTTATTTTATTTTTCTATCACAGGAAGTTAAAAGGGTGGATGTTACCCTCTATATGCTGAATCCTCTTATGCTGAATAGAAACAACAAATACTTCCATGCCTAGTATTAAGAAAAACGTATGCAAGGAGACTTGCTAAAGTATGGTCAGGAAGACTTTATTCAGGATCATTTAGATAGGCATAGAGACACTGCTCTGGGGTGTGACAGTGGGGTAGAGATTGGGCTCCCCTTTGAATGCAGTGTGGGCAAGTAGGAATTTGTAGCCAAGGAGCAGGGTGGGGGTGAGTGTCAGGGCCAAGGGAATGCTGGCTACACTGACCTAACGGTTTCTTGCTGAAGAGAGGCCAAGGTGATCAGATATCACTTTGGCAGATGGTGGAGGAAGAGGAACTCGAACAGATATTAAAGGTGATCAAATATTGGAGGTGAGGGGTTCTTGCTAAACTGACTTTGCAGGGATTTTACAAGAAAGCATGCAGAGAAGCCTTGGAAAAGGTTCAGGGAGGTGGAGTACAGTTTGATCAAGCAAAGACTCTGCTACTATCCAGCTATTAGAATCATGTCTGAGGCAAGGTTGTACTTTTATTAACTTACAGTGAACTTCAGAACAGCTGAGATTTTGGCTGGATCTCTACATTTGAGTGAATATTTATAGTATGTAGATTCAGGAGCAGCCCAGTGATTTGCTCAGTTTTTCAAATAAAAGGCCTTATAGACCTGCACCTTTCTGGCACTGGTTCCCAGGCTCCAGGCACATTCCAGAAGAATGAATACAATCTTGGGTACTTGATAAAACACCTAGTCGGGGCTCAGAACACTACACCCCGACATATGGTGCTCTGCCATGCTGAGGGGATGGGAAGGCTCAGAAACAAATTCTCTCTGGATGTCTCACACCCTCATGCCTTTCCTCAACCCTCATCTTCCTACTCCCTAACCAATTTATAGGAAACAGAATATCTCTTCCCCAACACAGGTCATAGACACTAGAACCCCTCTCCCCCAAAGCAAGCCATGAAACCTGGAAAGGTCATTCTCTCTCTTCTCCCTTGAAGATCCTCGTTCCCCAGGAGTCCTGCCCTATACCTGGAAGGAAGGAATGCATACAGAGGATCCAATGAGAACCTGAACAGGCAGGCCTTGCTGGGATTCCCCCTCACTCTATCACTATTAGATCACAGACTTTCGTCCAATCACATTTCTACACAGCTGTCCATTTTTTACAGAATGTAGGCATAAAAATAGTTTTCCTTGAAAATCTGGCTCTTCATTTCTGCATGACTCTGTGTCATGTAAAATTTGATTAATAATTTTGTTATACTTTTCTCTTGTTTATCTGTCTTTTGTTACAGGAGTGTTCACTGTCACCCTCCTAATAGGTAGGGGATGGTATCACGCCTTTCTGCCTTAAAGCCTCAAGAGGTGAAATAGGGCCTATTGTAGTCACGTGGCACAGGGCAGAGAATCTCCAACTTTAATTGTCTGGTATGTTTCAGGCAGATAATTAGCAGGAAAAAATAGAGCCTGACATTGAGCATTTTAATGAGTGCCCAGGTAATGTCAAGGCTGGTTGTTCAGGGAGCACAATTACTCTCGAAGCCTGGATTCCTCACTTGCAAACTAGAGTGATGTTGCTCACAACTCAGATACTGTTTGGAGAATCAGCAAGATTTGACATGACATGATAAACCCAGAGAATGAAAGCCAGGAAGCATTTAATATATGCTACAATTTTTCCTTTGCTTTTAAAAAGTTGCTTTGTTATCAAGAGAATATGACAGAAATAATACCATTTCAAACTTTCCATTCTTCACTTTGATAGTTTATCACATATGTGTTTATTTTTCTCATAATAATATACAGGAAACACATTATATTTTGCTAGGGCTAGCCAAATTCTATTTAAGTTTGTTAATACACTAAATCATTGTCAGATAGGGGTCATTATTAGGTTTCACTTGTGCCGGTCAAAGTGGATACTATTTCCAAGACAGCACTTTCCACCAGAGATTGTGGCATTTTGCCCAATATCTGTTAGGCCGCTTGATGGCTTTTCACATGCCCAGTGAATTTTTTTTTCCTTTTGGCTGTGTTTTTCTCGTAATAAAAACTCCCTCTAAAATTGAAAGCAAATTTTATTTTAGTGTGGAAATATATTCCAGCTTGAGGATGAATCAATGCCACATTTTTTCCATGGAATGAAAGCACAACCTCGTTAGACTTCTGTGTATTTTCACAGATGTTGTTCTCTTTTTTTGTAGAAGTGAGCTATCAAATCCTTATTTTGTAGCCATATATGTAGGTACAGTTTGAAGCTAGAACTCAGGATAATACTCTACTGAAATTTTTAGCAGCCTAAATTTGTATTTTAAGTAACTTTGTCCACCCGTAAGGCAAATATTTAGAACATGTCTGTGTTGACTGGCCCTGTCGACCTCCTGATGGGACTTTCAAGACCAAATGAACACATTGTTTCTGCTCCCTGTACCCTGAGGGTGGGAACCAGGCTGTGATGTCTTTAAATAGTCACAGGTTGTATCTCTAACCTTTGTGCCATTTCCTAATGATTCATACCCCCAACTGCAGCTTTTGAATAGCTGATAAGTTCAACTATTCATAATATAACTTTTAAAAACATACATTCTTATTACTTAGGATTTTTTTTGCCATAAAAATACATGGCAGAAAGTTTTTATCTCTTCCCAATATATTAATAAAAATAAAGAATTATTTTAATTTAAAAAAAACAGGGATGTATAGTCCTGAATGGCACAGTTTTGAGACTCTCTTTGCTAAAATTGTGTATTAAAGGAAGTCTATCAGGAGCTTGAATGTATATGTTTTAATATTGCTTTGTCCCAAAGCATTTTTGTGCCTTTTCTAACATGATTGTTTTACATGGCACAAAATAGAAGAAAACAAAACAATGGAGAGAATAATGTCCGCAGTGGTGTAGTGGGAAGCAACAAGATTGACAGCAGAACTACGGTGACGGTGACCAACTAGACTGCTCCCATTTGCCCAGGATGGAAGAATTTCCCCAGCTGAGGACGTACAAGGGGAGCTCCAGGATAGCTGGTCATTTCAGCTGCTAACCTCACTGGCGTCAAATAAAGGGACTGCATTTTACCAGCTTGGAAACCTCTGGCAAAGCCACTTCTCAGACCCTTGGTTGTTTTCTCTGTAAAGAGGATGCTAATAAATACTCCTTATGATTTTGTTAAATTAAGCATTGAATAAAGTGGTCTCCTTACATATTTTAAGTTTGCCCGATAGGTTTCTCCATACATAGTGGGCTGTAACCTAACTGGATATATGAACCAACTGTCACCTCCTCTTGTAGCAATCAATTTCTGCCAATCACAGGCGGCCAACTGTCCAGACCCAGCTCAAATAAGGCAAACGCAGAGCTGTAACCAACCGGGTGTTTCTACATGTCACTTCCATCTTCTGGACCTTCCTTCCATCTTCTCTAACTCATTTCTATTTTCAGTATTTCACTTCTGCCTTCTGTACCTCATCACCATCTTCTGAACCTTGTTCCCTATTCTCTATCTCACTTCTGTTTTCTATCACTTTCATCTTCTCTAACTCATTTCCATCTTCTGTACTTCATCTCTGTTTTCTGTACCTCGTCATCTTTTAGGCCTTCTTCAGTCTTCTATGCCTTACTTCCATTTTCCTTACCTTATTTTCATTTTCTGTACCTCACTTCTGTTTTTCATAAATGACTTCCGTTTCCTGTGACTTCTGTTTTCTCCACATCACATTCGTTTTCTGTGTCTCGCTTCCATTTTCCTTAACTGATTTCCATCTTCTGTACCTTACTAATGTTTTTCATAACTCACTTCTGCTTCCTGTGACTTACTTCCGTTTCCTCTGCCTCACTTCCGCTTTTTGTACCTCACTTCCGTTTTCTCTACCTCACTTCCGTTTTCTGTACCTTACTGTGATTTTCACTATCTCACTTCCTTTTGTTGTACTCTATTTGCGTCTTCTGTACCTTATTTTTTCCACTACCTCACTTTTGTTTTTCACAACTCACTTTTGTTTCTTATGACATACTTCAGTTTTCTCTCTCTCACTTCCATTTACTATATCTCACTTCCGTTTTCATTACCTCATTTGCTTCTTCTGTACCTCACTTCTGTTTTTCATGACTCACTTCCGTTTCTGTGACTTCCGTTTTCTGTACCTCACTTCCGTTTTCTGTACTTCATTTCCGTGTACTGTAGCTTACGCTTTCACTACCTAACTTGTTTTTCATGATTCACTTCCGTTTCCTGTGACGTACTTGTTTGCTCTACCTCACTTCCGTTTTCTGTACCACCTTTCTGTTTTCCTAATATCTGCATCTTGTCTACCTCACTTCTGTTTTTCATAACTGACTTCCGTTTTCTGTGACTGACTTCCGTTTTCTCTACCTGACTTCTATTTTCTCTACCTCTCTTCTGTTTTCTGTACTTCACTTCCGTTTTCACTGCCTTATTTCTTTTTCATACCTTATATCCATCTTCTGTATTTTACTTTTTAACTATCTCACATCCTTTATTTCATAACTCATTTCCATTTCCTATGACTTTCTTCCCTTTTCTCTACCTCACTTCCGGTTATTAGACCTCACTTCCGTTTTACTTTATTTTCATCTTCTGTACATCACTTCTGTTTATCATCACTCACCTCCGTGTCCTGTGACTTACTTCCGTTTTCTGTACCTCACTTCTGTTTTCTGTACTTCATTTCCGTTTTCTGTACCTTACATTTTCACTCTCTCTCTTCTGTTTTTCATGACTCACTTCCGTTTCCTATGACTTACTGCTGTTTTCTCTACCTCACTTCCGTTTTCTGTACCTTATTTTTCACCACCTCTCTTCTGTTTTTCATGACTCTTTTGTTTCCTGTGACTTACTTCCGTTTCTTCTACCTCACTTTTGTTTTCTGTACCTCACTTCCATTTTCTGTACTTCCTTACTTCTGTTTTTCATTCCAGTTATTTAAATCCTTTATTTATGAGTTCTTTTCCCTTTTTTCTTTTTTTAAATTATACTTTAAGTTCTAGGGTACATGTGCACAATGGGCAGGTTTGCTACATATGTATACATGTGCCATGTTCATGTGCTGCACCCATTAACTCGTCATTTACATTAGGTATATCTCCTAATGCTGTCCGTCCCACACCCCCATTCCCACCACAGGCCCTGGTGTGTGATGTGCCCCTTCCTGTGTCCAAGTGTTCTCATTGTTCAATTCCCACCTATGAGTGAGAACATGCGGTGTTTGGTTTTCTGTTCTTGGGATAGTTTGCTGAAAATGATGGTTTTCAGCTTCATCCGTGTCCCTACAAAGGACATGAACTCATCCTTTTTTATGGTTGTATAGCATTCCATGATGTACATGTGCCACATTTTCTTAATCCAGTCTATCATTGATGGACATTTGGGTTTTTATACCTTACCTCCATCTTCTTTTTCGTTTTCTTTTTCTTTTTTTTTTTTGAGATGGAGTCTCACTCTGTCACCCAGGCTGGAGTGCCTGCAAGCTCCACCTCCCAGGTTCACACCATTCTTCTGCTTCAGCCTCCTGAGTAGCTGGGACTACTGATGCCAGCCACCATACCCAGCTAATTTTTTTGTATTTTTAGTAGAGATGGGGTTTTGCCGTGTTAGCCAGGATAGTCTCAATCTCCCGACCTCGTGATCTGCCCGCCTGCCTTGGCCTCTCAAAGTGCTGGGATTACAGGCATGAGCCACTGCACTTGGCCCCTCACCTCCATTTTGTGTACGTTACATATATTTTCACTACCTCACTTCTGTTTCTCATAACTCACCTCCATTTCCTGTGACTTCCTTCGGTTTTCTCTACCTTACTTTCGTTTTCTGTACCTCACTTCCATTTTCTACACCTTATGTTTTCACTACCTCACTTTCATTTTCCTTAATTTCCTTAATTTACTTCCCGTTTTCTGTACATCTCTTCCATTTTCTCTACCTCTTTTCTGTTTTCTCTACCTCACCTGTGTTTTCTATATTTTACTTAAGTTTTTACTACCTCACTTCCATTTTTTATTCCTTACTTCAGTCTTCAGTACTGTAATTACATTTGCACTACCTCACTTCTGTTTTTCATAACTCACTTCCTTTTTCTATGACTTACTTTGGTTTTCTCTACCTCACTTCCGTTTTCTGTGCCTCACTTCCGTTTCCTACAACTCAATTACGTTTTCCTTACCTCATTTTCATTTTCTGTACCTCATTTCTGTTTTTCATAACTCACTTCTGTTTCCTGTGACTTACTTCCGTTTTCTATACCTCCCTTCCGTTTTCTGTACCTCATTTCCGTTTTCTGTACCTTATGTTTTCACTACCTCACTTCTGTTTTTCTTAACTTACTTCCATTTTCTGTAGCTCACTTCCATTTTCTGAACTTCACTTCTGTTTCCCTTACCTCATTTTTATCCTCTGTATCTCGTTTCTGTTTTTCATAACTCACTTCCTTTTCCTGTGGCTTACTTCCGTTTTCTGTACCTCACTCCCGCAATGGTCACAGCCTTGCCTGGTGTCTAAGCTTTCTTTGCAGGCCTCATCAAGTGTGCCTGTGGCTTCATCAATAATAAGTGCTGTTCTCATGGTTATCTTCAGATAGAGGTAAAACCATCAGTCGTATTCTCAACTCTGCAACTTCTCTCCAGCAATCAGGTGCCTCTGGGGAACAGGTTGAAAGTCAACAGATTCTGCTGGTTCTCCACTAGCAGAGATGAAGTTTGGCTTGACAGATTCCCAATGAGAATACCAGCATCTGCTCTTCAACATCCCATGGCCAGCCAGCTCCTTTACCTGCTATGTTTTGTTAGTGGGCTTTTGCTTTCATCTTTTCATAATGCCTCGCAGTGTACAGACTGTGGGACACTCTGTGGTGATTTATTTTTAGATCTTAGGAAACTAGACTTAGATTTCTTCAATCATTAAAAATCATAGAAGCCAAGGCTATGCTTTCCATTACATTGCTGTAAGCCAGGCAAGCTCGGGAGTTAGGGCCTGATGTTCTTTCAAAACTTTGACTGTCCACAGGCAATTTGGTTTATTTTCAGTGAATCTCTCATCTGAGTTGCTGCTCATGGTAGTCGCAACTTCCATTTATTTTGTGGTCAGAACACTAACCACTGAAGACAGCCTGTGGTCATTGTCTGCTGAATGGTGCAGAACACTCTATTAAGCAGAATTCTGTTATTTTAAGGAGTTGAAGGCCCATAATTCTTCTGCATTTTTTCACACAGTTAATGTTGTCAGGGCTCCGGGCATTGTTGGGCATAAGCTGCTGTGATAGCTCATGCCAAACTATACTTGCCGTTTCCATCAGTGGCCAATTTTTAATCCACTCTCTTATGCTGATATAGATGTTCTCTTTGTTTTCCTTTCTGACACAAGCAGGAAGTTTCCAGAGCCCCAAAACAAGAGAGCAAATGACTTACACTGCTTATTTCAGTTTAGTTAATTTATGAATATTTTCATAAAGCATGATTTTCTGTGAACCATTTAAACTTAGTGAGAATATTTCCTTCTGTTCCAAAGTAAATAAATAATGAAAGCTGGAGAAACTCATATGGTCTTTCAAGGAAGGAAGAGGAAACCAACCCATCGATTTCTCCTGATTCTATACATGCTGTCTTTGACGGGCATTTTAGGAGCTGTTGTAACCCTGGGTTTTGAGGGCAGTGCATTCCTTTGTAAAAATATGATTCAACCATTAGAGATAGGTGGGAACTTCAAATACCTACTAGCTGCCTCCCATCAATTTTGCATTTTCTCCTAGGTATATACAACATTAATTAACTTAGCTTTGCTTTTTAGGGTAATATATTGTGGGTGGCACAACACTGCTACCAAGCAGAGTTGACGACAAAGAGGACAGTGGTTTATGTTGGATTTGTATTTTAAGGGAAAAAATACTTGCTATTCTTTGTCTCCCCCATCTCAATATAATCAAAATTTAAAAATGAATAAAGCCAAGATAAAAGAAACAAGGTAGCAAAACACTCCATACTATTATTCAAAGGATCTTAAAAATGTGAAATAATGACCCACTCTATGCCATTTACTTGCAGCAGCTTCAACAACCAAGACTGTTGAGCTCTTCTTCCTCTTTGGACCTGTCCATCCACATCAAGTTTCAAGGTTTTCAATGCACCAAGATCTGTTAGGCATCTTACTTACACTCTTTCCTCCTCCAAATTAATTGCTTCCAAATTTCTGCTGATGGAAAGTAAGATAAATCTTACTTCTTAATTACTTCTTTAATATTTAGGAAACAAAAATGTAGAAGTGAACAAAAGTGGAACCTGAGGAACAATGACAGTGTTTTAAATTATTTCCATGAAAGTCCATGCTTTTATTTTTAGGCAACCCTCTTATGTACTCAATCACTGATTATTAATGATTTCCATAAGCATAATTCTTCCCAAAATCTTATCATAAAATATTTCTAACATAAAAAGCTGAAATAATTGCAGAGTGAATACTTGTGTACACTCCACCAGAATTTTATAATTAACATTTATTATCTGTTTTGTTTCATATTTATCTTATTTCATTCCTCTGTCTAGAAATCAATCTATTATAAGTACAGTTTTAGTCAGTTGATTTATCTTACTTTCCATCAAGAGAAATTTGGAAGCAATTAGTTTGGATGGCAAAGAGCCTGAGTAAGATGCCTGACAGATCTTGGTGCATTGACAACCTTGACATTTGATGTGGATAGACAGGTACAAAGAGGGAGAAGAGCTCAACAGTCTTGGTGGTTGAAGCTGCTGCATGTAAGATAAGCATGGTAAGTCCATTCCATATATACTGCAAATCCCAATCCTGTGCACAAAGCAGGCATTGCTAAGAAGACCCTGCACTCTTTAAAAAGCCTAGATGCACTCATAGAACCCTCAATACAGGACTCTAGCCAGGGACGACCATTGGATCAAAGCTGCCAGTCAAGTAGAAGCTTATGCATCATCCATGGCAGAGTGGAAACTCTCCTGAACATGCCATTCACTCCAAGGGCACTTTCATTAAAACCACACAAAATTTTTGTAGACAGCAATAAACTTGATTATGGGTAAATCATGAAATCAATAAATATTGAGTTCCTGGTACTCACCACCAACACTCCTTTTCTAATTTTTTTTCAAATTCAGGTAATCTCTATTCCCTTTTCTTAAAAAAGAAAAGACAAGAAAATAAAATTTTACCTTACAATTCTAAGCATCCTGAAAAGTTTTTGTGACCTGGGTTAGACATAGTCGGGAGTTAGGAAATTCTTGGTAAGAAGCTTTGTTCTCACACAAAAGAAGATAATTATGCAGGTTAATATACAATGTATTGATGACCTAGGGGTGTGTTGGGTGTGGGAGATGGAATTCAGCCAGGTGCATATTTTCCTGTAAGAGCCTGGAATCGGTGTGGGATGAATAAGAGGATGGAGGAAAGGTATATGTACACACACAGCAATTTCTCAATATTGGATTTTGCAGACATAAATATGATCTGGCTTTTATCATTTGGTATAAAATCTCAAAGGCCTTAGCAAAACAATAAACTTCAATTGGCTTGATTGTGAATTTTTATGATTTCTTAATCTATTGAATTCTCATTACTAATGGTAGGGCAGTAATTTTGGAATAACCTGAGCAATAAATGCCATGATTAAAGGAGAAGGGGGGGAAGGGGAGCTAATATATTTTTAAATGGCTACTAGGAAAATAAAAACTAATTTTAAAAAAAAGTTCTCACATATTAGTGTTGAACTTCATTTATCTAGAAGATTCCTGGAAATGAACTCACTCATTCACCAATAAATCATATGTGAGCCATTACCTACTATATATGCAGAGCAATATATTTTGTGACCTGCTGACTTTTTGAGTGAAGTAAAAATATTGCTTTTAATTCATCCTAATTGTAATGAGCTAAATCAATTTGCCTTTTGAGTCCTGCTGACAGCATAGCAATGTGGTGGTGATGGGGAAGAAACAGGAACCAGGGCAGCCAGGCCTGGTGGGTGTCTGGATTCTGCATATGGAACTTGCCTCCTTTCACTGTTTGTGTAGCTGGGCCACCGAAAATAGGGGATTTCCTTTTCTGAGATCCCTGAGGCCAACAGGAAGATCACATTACCGAGCAGTGTGCCATAAGAACTTTACTCTTTGAGGTTCTAAGGCACCATAAGGTCCCACTGGCGTCCACAGATATTCTGCTGATTTCTATTCTGTTTATGGTAAAACTAAAACTGTCACATCTTAAAGGTGACCCCCAGCAAGCAGGTGGTGTTTGAGACAGTGGCACCTCGTGGCAGCCTCCATTCCTCGGGGTGGAACATGAATACAATGCAATATCCCCATGCATGTGGATCAAATAATGAAGCAGCTAAACATGTGAAAGCAAACTTAGGTCAGTACCTGCCAGACAGAGACAGAGAGCAGGTTCAGGTCGATGGAGCACAGCTGAAGCTGGGTCCGGATGGGATGGGTCTAAGTGGAAATAAGGTTTCAAAAGATGGAAATCCTTTCAACACTTAAAATGGTGCCATGGATGAATACAAATTATTTCCCTAAAACCTCTCTGGACTCCATCCCTATCGTCATACAATTTTTCAGATGAAACACCTATAGGCAGGCTGCTGCAGAAACAACTGATAATTATGTGTTTCTAAAATCACATTTTGTCAGTAGGGTTGTTTGAGAAGGGCTGACATTCCCTTTGCAGCGTAAGAAAAACGAAGTGACTGTGAAGACACTAGCTTCATGATCTATGCACTAACTCAATAGGGAAGTGTAGCGTGTGTGTGTGTGTGTGCACGCGTGTGCCCTTGTGTGTAGATTTCTGTGTATATCAATTTTTGCAGATTCATATCTGGCAGCAATTGTGCACACTTGGTTGTTAAGAATGAGTTGAAGCCAATTTGATCAAGTAATTAGTGTTCTGCCCTTTTTAATTAGCTGATTTAAGGTTGCATAACAGATTAATTTTAAATTAATGTTAATGCCGCTGTGTTCAAGGTTAAAAGAAGGGACCAGTAGGATAGCGCTACATAGTACCCTCTGTCTTCTGAGTTTCTCAGCTGAGTAGGTTTCTCAGCTCTTGGTCCACGCTGGAGCCAGTTATCCATCGTGCTCAATTCACTTACAATCGTGCCCACATTTCAGAAAAGTGGCAATTTTCGAGAGCTTGTTTGGCTGAGATGTAGCTCAAAACCACATGTGATGCACAAGTTGAGTTCTTAAGATGACATCAGAAATGAGAGTACGCAAGCCTTGTACTCATGGTCAGCTATTCATTCATAATCCAACAATGAGAAAGTATGCCTACACAGTTTCACCTATGCATAGAGAGATACACACATGCTCCGCAGAACATTCATATTTCTGAGTTTTCTTGCAGGATGCTTTATCTCCAGCAACAAGGAAGATGGCCTCTGTGGTTTGGGGAAAAAGTTGTTCCAGTCAATGGCAACTGCCTGCCAATGGCATTTCCTGTGGGGTCATGAATTTGATTTCTGTATTGACTTGCATTCCTCTGCCATGTGACACATCTCAAGCCGTGTGTCCTATCCTGGGTGTTAATTAAAGAGAACTTTTTTTGTTGTGTTGTTGTGTTGCAAAGTGTCGTTGATTTTATAGACCTTGGGGTGCTCTGGCAGGTTCCAGCTTATGTGGCATGCTGGTATTCCAGAGATTCCCAGAGTCTCCCTTGGGCGTCAGCACTCTCTCTGAAACTGCACTCTGACCCTTGACACCATTGCCTGGCAGTCACCCTGCCCTCATGTCCCTCCCACTTCCCTCCTCTGTGTCCACACAGAGAGAGTAACTTACATGTTAGCTTCTAATTTGCAATTTCACTTTATTTAATAAATAGAATCAATATTATGCAAAAATAGTGTTTATAAGTCTGAAGTATTTAAGGTTCATATACAACTGTGCACCTGATTCTAGCAAAGCCTGCAACAAGAAGACATGTTTGTTTTCTGCTTGGGTGGAGGATTACTTATGACTTCAAAAGCTTTTTAATTTTCTTACATTTCTTTCTCTTTACTTGTGTGTTAATTACCACGAGGGCAATGCCTGTATCTTGCTCATTGTAAATGAATCCCCATCTTAGCACAGGACCTGACCCAAGGCACAGCCTCAGCAACTGTGTTGTGAGTTAATGTGTGGAGGGACACACCACCAGCCAACTCCCACTCCTCGGATGGGAGGAGAGAGAGGAGCCCAGGCAGATTCACTGAGCATCCCTTGAAGCTTTCCACACCTGTGAGAAAAGGTATTGATGGGAGCTGTACAGTGCTGTTGATGGAGGGAGGCCAGGTTGAGAGTGAGGAAGCCTTTTCATGTGAGCTTGTCTGGTAAGTTGCCCAGAAAGGCTAATCTCTGCCTTTATCTAACCTCAGCCACAAAATCGTTTTCGGCAGGGTCTGAGTCTTCAGAGCTGCAGTGATGCGTTCGGATGCCTCTGCTTCCCTAAACAAATATTTACTTTTGTACCATTTTTTGTATTCATAAATCTGCGCTTTTTTTGTTTTTAAGGTTCTAGGAATTGTATAAAGTTTAGGTTCCACAAAACCTTATGTAGTTCCAAATGAGAGAAGTTAATACTTTCCCCCAGAACTTTGCTCTTGTCCTTGCTCTGTATACTGTATTTCTTCCAGCTTTCCCAGTGCTTGCTTTCCTGACTTCCTTCCTCCTCCTCCCTCCTTTTTCCTGCCTTTCACTGTCTTGAGGAGCCCAGTAATCCAGGTTTTCAGTGCAGCCTGGAGCAATCTAAGCTGAAAAATCTCATTTGCAAACATCATACTCATAGTATGGTGAATATTTATCTTCTTTCTTCCAGCTGTATGAAAACCCTTACCATTTTAGGGGATCTCCCTAAAATTTTGAAGAAGTGACATGAGCCCCAGAGACAGATGACGGTTGCTTGGGAGGGTGATCCAGGTTACAGCCCAGCAGCACTGGGGGTGGGGGCAGAGGGGTGGGGTGGAGTGCTGAGGCAGACAACCTCTGGCCTGGCAGACAGGCCCTTGGTGGCCTCTGCCACATTCCCCAAAGCCCAGCGTCCGCTGGGTACTCATTCTTCCCCAGCTTCATTCCCCACACTTCTTATCATTTCTGTAAACTGTTCATATTCATTCAACAAGTTCCCTTTCTGCTTAGGACAATGGGATTTTGATTCTTTTGTTTGCATCCAAGAACCACACTTTCTTGATATCTTAGAGAACTTTTATTCCAATCTCTTTCATTTTGTAGAAGGAGAAATAGGCTGCTGCACGAGGTAGTGGAAACTGCCCCACTTTTCAGAACTTATCCTGGACCTGATGATCTCACGATTTCAAGTCCACATTTCTCTGTCATTTAGACAAATCTAGGAGGCAAATAAATATCTAAGAATGAATAATTTCTGGAATGAATGAGCTATAGTTTTATAAAACAGATCATATTTACTGTGAATATTGTATGGAATCTTGCATATTGTATGGAATCTTGACTTTCTTATTCTAGACAGACATTTTCAGTCATTTTTACAAATGCGCAACGACACTGGACAGAAATGCTGATCACTGGCAACACTGGGAGCAAAAAAAGTTACCTGTTGTTTCCTAACATCTTTTTCAATATGTCTTGACTCTTTTCACCCCATCACTTGATTCTCTCCTACTTCCTAGGGTCTGAGAGGCATTTACAATCAGAAAAGGCAAAATTAGAATCTGAGAGGCAAGAGAATCAGAAAACTTGAAAACTGATTAGATTTGAGGATGGAAACAAAGGCCTAAAGGATGACACTAATTTCTCAGTATTGGGAAGTAGATGAATTGCTAATCACACACACCCCATACACACACACACACACAGATACACACTCATACATACATGCACCATACCCACACACATGCATGTACACATATAAACATGCACATGCACACACACACATATATACACACTCATGCTCATATACACACATACATGCACACACATAAACACACACTCACATATACACATACATGCACCACACCCACATACATGCATGCACACAAACATGGACACGCACACACAGGTACACACTCATGCTCATATGCACACACACGGATGTACACTCATACAAACACATACACACACACACACACACACCTCCAAAACAGCAAAGCAAAAAAAGCATGCAAGATTCTTTAAGGAGACTATGCACTAAGGAGAGCAATCATCCTTGCACTTGGGGATGGAGTAGGAAAGATGTAACTGGGTAGCAGGGACAGTTGATAAGTAGTCAGGATGGACACATAAGGATCAGAAGAAAAAAACCCCAAAGAATCAGAAGAGTAGCAGGCCATGAATGCTAAGAGAAGTGTATGTTCTGAGAACCAGAGGCCAGGAGGGTCAGCCCGGTGCAGGCCAAGGAGCAGAAGGACTCAACATAGGAGACTGGATAGAGAGACCAAGAGAGCATGAGAACCTTTGCAAGAAATGTCTCTCTGGTGTAGATAAAGTAGAACATCAGGGTTAGTCAAGAAATAGCCAGGGGTGGGAATGGGGAGGATCAGAATGTAAATAACCACTCCTTCCTGGAAATCTGCCATTGCAAGAGTAGTGGGAGATGATGTATTCAATCAGACACACATGGCTATAGATTAAATGTCATCTACCTCTGCAAAAAGTGGAGAATTGGGCCATTTTGCTGGAACAGGCCTAAATATTCTTATGGGACAAAAGTAAAAATAAAAAATAGAATGAGCCTGCCTGTTTACCTCACTCTGTGCACACTAATTCTGGTGCTGCTTCAGAGTGCATTTTGATAATGAATTACCACAATGAGAATCCACCCCGTACCCACTAGGGTGGCTATAATAATTATTATTTTTTTAAATGAACATAACAAGTAGTGCTGGAAATGAGGAAAAATTGGAACCCTCATACATTGCTGGTGGGAAACGAATATAGTGAAACCACTGTATCCACTGTGAAAAAACGGTTGTTGGTTTCTCAAAAAGCTAAAGGTAGAATTATCCTATGACGAAGCAATTCCACCCCTAGATATATACCCCCAAAAACTAAAAACGGGTGTTCAAACAAAAACTTGTGTATGAATAATCATAGCGGCATTATTCATAGTAGCCAAAAGGTAGAAATAAGCAAAATACCCATCAATGATTGAGTGGATAAACCCAACGTGGTCCGCCCATGCAATGGAATATGATTTAGGCATAAAAACAGAAAAACACTAACATGCGCTCCTACATGGCTGAACCTGGAAAACGTCATGCTAAGTGAACGAAGCCACACACTGACTCCATTTAGATGAAATCCCCAGAACGGGCAAATCCACACAGACAGAAAGCAAATTGAGAGTTGCTAGAGTCTGCCGAGAAGAGAGGATGGGGAGTGACAGCTGAATGTCTGTGGGGTTTCCTGGAGTGATAAAAACATTTGGGAACCAGATAGGGATGACATTCGTGCGACAGTGTGCTTGCACTAAATGACACTGAGTTGTTCACTTTAGATGGTTAAGATGGTAAATTTTTATATAAATTTTAATAAAATATCAGTTGGTTGCTTTTTAAAATTACTTGACCATTTATGTCTTTTTAAAGTAAGGAATATGTTTCTTTTAATAGGGCTCAAAAACTAAAAATTCTGAAACAGTCTCTAGCTAACCTTGTAACTGCTGCTTAGACTAAGAGCTGGTAGTCTGACAAATTTCTAAATCACACACAACTTTTAAATTGCTTTTAAAAAATTATCGTATAGTTGGTAAGCTCCTATTTGGAAACAAGGGAGTAATGAATTCTTAAAAGAGCAAAATTTTAGAGCTTATTTTTTTCTGTGACAATCAAAGGATAAAACACTTTTATTAGAGAATCATTGAAGCCATGTGCCTCTAAATATCATCTTTTCAAATTTAAAGTATATGATTGATTGTCCAAGCTGATAATCGGGACCAGCCCTCTCTTGTTTTCCCTGTGTATAATTTATACCCTATTATTTTGAAGAAAGACCCAAGGCAACTGTGCAATCCGCATGTGTACACTGAGCCGCAGTCTTCTAGCTGTGCAATTTCTGGAGCATTAAAAGAGTTCGGCTCACACACCTGAAGTCCCACTCTTAGAAAATGACTTGATTTCTCCTTTCTTCCAGGATCCTCTGATAAAGTACGACTAATGACTCCTGGAGACGGCGGAGCCATGGGGCCCAGGCCAACTGCGTCTTCGGAGCCTGCACTTGTGACAGAATTGGGTGTCTATGTGGAAACCTCAGCACCTTCTCAGTGCATCGATTCCACAGCTGATCTGGGCCAGCTTGAGTTTCCCTCTCTCACAGCACCCTCCACCCTCCCCACGGAGGACGCAAACCTGTCTTTCAGCTTTCAGTGTGAGGGTCTGAAAATGGGGAAGCTTTAGGAAAGATTTTTTTGTTTCTTTGTTCTTTTATTTGCTTTACTTTTCCTTAAAGCCGAAAGCTACCATGTTTATTTCTGGCTTCGGATTTCTTTCTTGCTCTCCTTTGATAGAAAGCACACCTTGAGTGACCTGCGCAACTCTCCTTTGACACAGATCCATTTTGTTTGGGGAAGCGGCGTGGGAGGCAGACTTGAAGCTGCTGCAGAGGTTTGTATTTCAACAAATCATTCCAGCTATCCACACTCAGCGCCAGGGAATATGAAGACTATAACATAGTTTGTGGCTGACGTAAGTTGCCACATAACTCAGACGAGAGCTCCACACCCTGGGGCTGTGCCTCACCACTTCTGTGGAAAACATTCTTCAGAGCTCTTTGGAACAGGATGACTCACATCAGGGGGTATTTTTAGGAATCTGCGAACTTGCATTTAGCTTAGAGATGCAAGATCCATCCAGAGGAGCTCTGAGCTGTTACACACGGGCTGTTTTGAATGTTGTAATTGAACCACGGCTTCTTGGTCTACGATTGAATCATCCTCCAGTTAAGCAGAAGAAAACAGAAAAAGACTGTTGCTACAACAGGGCATTTGATAACATGCTAAGGAAATCAATGCCACCAGCAGCCCCATGTATATTTTTACAGAAGAGCACCTGCTTGTTCCCAGCTCATCTTGCAATACTTGGTTAAATTTTGCAAAGTCACTCCCGGAAATTTGTTGGATTGCATTGAAATATCAGCACTGAAATTAGAGGCAGGTGTATTCAAATATGTTAAAATGCCACTGTAAGCAGGGTCAGCTACACATAGTGCTCACTTATTTGCAGCTTACTTTTCAAACCACTGGAGAGAGGGGCAAATCAGAACAGCAGGTGCAGCCTGTGGAAGGTTTAAGCAGCACGAGAGTTTCCCTCTGGAAGGTTGGGGCCTCCCAGATATATGTGTGTATATTTGCGTGTTATGTATGCATGTATGTTGTATGTGTTTAAGTGTGTGTGTGTTGTTGTTATTTTTGTTTGTATGTATGTGCATTTGGTGTGTGTGTGTGTGTGTGCTTGTATGTGTGTAGTTTAGCTACTACATGATCAATTCCAAGTAAGAACGAATCAGTCCACCCATCAACCAATGAACAGATGAGTTGTATGCAGACCTTTCAGCGCTGAGAAATTGAATCTTTGTTTCAGTGTCAGGATAAGGAAATTCTGCTATCAAATGTCCAGAGAATAATGGTTAGCATTATCTGGGCTTGGTGGCAAGAATTTCTCATCTTCCAGTAATGATCAAAACCTGAACAAATCTAATAATATGTAAATGTTAAAAAGAAGAGACAAGGGAAGAAGGAAGGGGGGAAGGAAGGAAGAAAAGAAGGAGGAAGGAAGAAGGAAGGGAGGAAAGAAGGAAGTAAGGGAGGGTAGGAGGGAGGGAGGGGCAAAAATGGTGAAGTCTATGAATTAAAGAAAGGAAAAAAGAAAGATTTTAGTCAACTTTAAATATCGTATTTCTTTCACAGCTGAAAGCTTTTTCATACATGTTTACGTTTTTTCCTCTGCCTGATATTTAGATTATTTTTGCTGTTGGTTTGTCGGTATGTACAACTTTCTCACTGACTGTCCTTTGCCAGAACATGGAAGTCTGTGTTGATTGTTACACTACCTGGGTTGACCAGGGTTTAACGCAAATTCATGAACTTCAGAGTGGATTCTTCTCCAAGTGGAGCCTTGATGACTAAGAGCACTCCCAGTTGCCTTTCATTTCACAAACTTTCCCCCTTTCACTTCAGTATTATTAAAACAGATGGTGCCTTTCCAGTCCAGCAGGGAGCTACAAAAACCAATTTTAGAGAGTAAATTGGAAAGTTGATGTTTCCTTTTAAACAAACAAAGGATAGCTGAACTATCTCAGCCAAGAAAGAAAACCAGATCTCAAATGTTAACCTAAATTCAAACTACTATAAAGAACTCTTTTGCTGAAAAACAAAACACAAAACATTACATAGGACTCTTTAGTGAAAACTTTGATCATAGTTTTCTTGTTTCTGTCAGGGTGAAAAGAAGAAATAGCAGTCTCTTTTGACAGTATTTTTGGTCTGGCCAAAAATAAGGATGTATCAGATAATCCATGCAAAATCTTGTTTTGATGTAATTTCCAATCATCTTTCCAGACTCAAAAATATTTGGCGAAGAAGCAGCTGGAGGCTGGAGCCAGAGTTGAGTCCCACATGGTCATTCATTAAGAACTGTTCATTAGTAAAGTGAATTCTCCAAACATAATTTGGATGTTCAAGTTACAGTCAGATGCTCACATGTAAATGCAAACAGTATAAGAATAAAATAAACTTTAAGAATAATTGCCCTTAATTTTCATCGGTGTTATTATTATTATTATTAATTTGAAATGGAGTTTCGCTCTTGTTGTCCAGGCTGGAGTGCAATGGCCAGACCTCCACCTCCTGGGTTCAAGCGATTCTCCTGCTTCAACCTCCCAAGTAGCCGGGATTACAGGCGCCTGCCACTATGCCCAGTTAATTTTTGTATTTTTAGTAGAGATGGGGATTCACCATGTTGACCAGGCTAGTCTTGAACTCCTGACCTCAGGTTATCCATCCGCCTTGGCCTCCCAAAGTGCTGGGATTGCAGGCGTGCGTCACCGTGCCCGGCCATAGGTGTTATTTTCGAACTGCCAATATGCTTAATTTAATCACTATCTCTTTGACTCAAAATTCTCATTAAATGTATATTTCAGCAGAGAGTGTGTATGTGTGTATATATAGACACCCTTCTGTGTGTGTGTGTCTGTGTGTATATATATGTATATACACACACACATATAAAAGGTATTTTGCCCTACTGTCAGAATGGTCAGTGTGTGATATTTACATTTTTCCCCCAGTTACTGCTCTTCAGCTCATGATTACAGAAAACATATATATGTACATATGTGAGTAAATGTATATATGTAATGCATATACTTTATGTATACATATTACATATATAATATGTATTTATCTTATGCATAAAATATAGCATTCAATGTGATAAGTTGGTTTTGTATATAAATGAAAGCATGAGAAGGAAAATCTTTAAATATATTTCTGTAAGTCGATGATACCTTAAGTGAAGAATAACATGGAACTTACTGTTTCAAGTGTTTTTTGAACTCAACCTCTGGACAACTCTGCCCTCCCCGCCCCCCACACATCCATCACAGAGTAATTAAGGACCGTAACACACTTGTGTGGCTGGAACTTTGTATGAAGTAAAAATTGTGAAGTCTACGTATTAAAGAAACGCCAAATTAAGTGACAGGAAGACTGACGTCCAGTGTACCTGCCCCCCGTGGTCTGTCTGGGGCCTGTCATTGTGCGTGGTGCAGAATCTGCTCAAAAAGCACCAGTGTATCAATGAATGAATGAGAAATTCTTGGGCTTTGAAAATGTCCTCCTTCCTCTTCCCCAGGTATTGTTCTAGAGAAAGGAGGATGTGAAAAGTAACTAAAATCTGCTATATGGGTTTTAAAATCACCTGAAATTCTGCTACTCCTATATCACAACTTTTAATATTGTGGAAGATATTCTCATCAAATTTGCTTTTCATTTACCAAAGTGGGGATATATTATAATGTTTCATAAAATCACATTTTATCTTTCATAATGAGATCAAGCCACATTCCACAAAAAGGAAGAGAGTCTTGGTAGTGTTTGCATTTTGTTGTAAACATAGACACCTCCTGGTCCATATATTTGCTTCCAGTGACAGTCACCTTTACTTTTTATCAAGTAGTCTACAGGTCCTCCAGCAGCCAGACAAGCATTCTGTGTTTCCAAAAAAGTGACTTGTCTTCAGTTAAATGTCCCAACATAATTCCATGAAAGCAACAATGCTTTATTGGTTCTGAGTTCATTAGAAGGGAAGAATTTTCAATCTTCCTCCTCTAACATGTAACAAGGAAGCAAATAAATAGTAAAATACATTTCCAGAAGAGCATGAGTCTTTTGGACCTAAACTTTCTGTTTGTATTTTCTCTGACACATTATTGGGTCTCATGGTGATGGGTACAATAAAATCTCAGGAGTCATCACTGAATAACTTAGCCATGTACCCAAAAACCACCTGTTTCCCCAAAACTGTTGAAATAAAATAAAATGTTTAAAAAATAAATATTTTTGCATCAATAAATAGGACCAAATCCCAGTGAATCTAATAGGATGTTAGTTATAAAGTTTAACTAAACTAACTAAATGATTTAATCTGGTAAATGGAGGCTAATGTTCTCTGTTTCCATACTAAAAAGTGTCTGCCAAAAAAAATGACAATGTTATTTTAACATAATTAGTATTGAACACTTCCTGCTGACAATAAGTGGTCATTAACTTCATTTACTTCTTGTAGTCATGCTTTATACAGAATCAAAAGGCCATTATTAACTGCATGAAGAAAAGTCCTTATCTTCTCATTTCTTATGTTTATAAATGGCATTGCTATGTGTTTTGCAAAGTGTTGAAAATGTGAGTAAGCTAAGAATACGATTGTCTGTGCTTCACAGTAATCTCCTTCCAAAGAAGCAAAGGCGTTTAAATAACAATTATTCACCAGCCCACTTATTTTCTGCAATATATTTCTTTTTGGTAACAGCTTTATTGAGATATAATTAAAATGTCAAATTCACCCTTTTAAAAAATATACAATTCAGTGGTTTTACTATATTCACAAGGTTGTGCAATCATCACCACAATCAATTTAATAATATTATTATCACTTAAAAAAAAACCCAGTATGTTTTAGCAGTTACCCTCCCATTTGTCTCTAATCCCAGCAGCCCTAGGCAACCACTAATCTACTCGCTGACTCCAGTGGTTTTGCCTGCTCTGGGCATTTCACACAAATGGAATCATATAACATGTGGTCTTCTGTGTTTGACTTCTTTTACTTATTACAGTGTTTTAGAGATTCGTCCATGTTGTAGCATGTATTAGTTTTTTGTTCCTTTTTATGGTTGAATAATATTTCATTATATCAATGTATCACATTTTATTTATCCATTCATTAGTGGATGCACATTTGGCTTGTTCTTATCTTTTGGCTATTATTAACAATGCTGCTAAGAACATTTTTGTATGAGTTTTTGTGTAGACACGTGCTTTCATTTATCTTGGCTACATACCTGAGAGTGAAATGGCTGGGTCATATGGTACCTCTTTATTTAAATTTTTGAGAAACTGCTGGACTGTTTTCCAAAGTTACTGTGCCATTTCACATTCCCAACAATGGTATATGAGGATACTAATTGCTCCACATTTTCACCAACACTTGATATTATCTAATTACTTCTTTTTTTTTTTTGCACAAGAATGTGAATGTACTTAACACTGTGCACTGAAAAATGTTTGAATTTATGTTATGTATATGGGCTTTTCTTCTTTTTTATTTTTATTTTTTATTGCAATAGGTTTTTAGGGAGCAGGTGGTGTTTGATTACGTGAATAAGTTCTTTAGTGGTGATTTCTGAGATTTTAGCACACCCATCACCTGAGCAGTGTATTGTGTACCCAATGAATAGTCTTTTATTCCTCACCCCACTCCCACCCTTTCCCGTGAGTCCCCAAAGTCCAATATATCATTCTTATGCCTTTGTTTTCTCATAGCTTAACACCCACTTAAGAGTTCTCACAAACAATGTTTGGTTTCCCATTCCTGAGTTACTTCACTTAGAATAATAGTCTCTAATCCTACTCAGGTTGCTGTGAATGCTATTATTTGTTCCTTTTTATGGCTGAGTAGTATTCCATGGTATAAATATATACCACTTTTCTTTATTCACATGTTGATTGATGGGCATTACCCTGTAATATATTTTAATAGACATAATCCCTAAGTTTTTATCATTTTTCCCAAACTTCTAGTGATTTATGATTACTCACTTTAATAATTCCCAGAGAGAGAGCTTGTGATTTAAAAATCAAATACTGGATTATGAATTGTGGTTGAAAGAATATTTAGGTACAAATTTATGACTTGAAAATTGTTTTAGTTTTGTCACTAGCTAAGTTGCATGGTCTTTAAAGATGAATTTCACTTTTCTGGACTTTGTTTTTATCTGCAAAGGAAGGTTTGAAATAGGTGAACTTCAATTATTCATTTCGCTGTAAATATTCATGGCATGCGATTGCTTAAGACTGCAATCAACTGTGAGAGGTGGTAATGCCAAGGGCTTTAGCTGGGGTATATCACAGATACTTCCCTGATTTCTAGTGCCAGACACCAGGTAACTACTCACTCATTTTCTCTTCATTCTGGAAAAATGGCAGAAACATACTTCTTAGGGTTTCTTGCAGTTAAATATCAATGTGACATATATCTCTCCTATAAAATGAGAACTGAAGTGGCACCCACCATTTTCAGGCATAAAACTCTGTCATGTACAATTCCGAATGCTATCTTCTTCTTCACTACCTTAATGCACAGGAGCATGGCAGCTTTGGAAGTGTTGAAGCTGGTGGTACCGTAAGATGTAAGGACCTAGTTCTCTGAGTTACTTCCTGAAAGAGAGCCATCCGTTGACTAGGAACACCAATTTCTGCACATTCTCTGAACAATAAATAGACCTGTATCACCTTGGAACGAGAAACAGACCTCATTTTTTTCTGAGCCATTTTATAGTTGAATGGATGTTTGTTATAGCAGCTAGCATTACCCTGGTTATTGGATTCTATTTCCAAAAGACTGCATGGGTTAGGCTTGACTCATTTAAAATGATTTCAAGTCAGTCAGCCAGGTAACAAGATATATGGAAATCTACATGTTTCACTCACACAATGCTAAATAACTTGTTTGGCAATCTTAGCCTTGTTGGAGTTAATGGTTGAACCTGAAATGGTTGATTTTTCTTATTACTACCTGGTTTGGATTCTCTATCTTAATCTAGTGTTGTGAGGCTGTCATGTAACTACCACATAAATTATCTCTGAACACACATTTTTGTATCAATTTGTTTTATTAACATGTCCCCTTAGTTCACTATTCAGAAAGCTCTCCCTTGGCCTGTGCCTTAGAGACAGCCAGAGGTTTGATTTGCATCCTGGCATTTCACTGCCTTTGCACAGTCAGAGAAGAAATAAAATCAATGCAAGCTTTGGAGGTGCAGAACATGCTTCCCCAAAATATGCGACTTTGGCATAAGGATTCTTTTGGGCTAAAGACAATTGAGAATATGCTAACACGAGAAAAGCTTTTAAACCCTCCACATATGCCTAAGGCAGGGCATCATTTGTAAAGGTGCCTCCCTTTCTCTCTACCCAGAAGGACAGGAGTTAGTCACCGAGAAAACTCTAGCCCTTTATCATCCTGTAGGAGCCACAGAAGTTGACCTAACAAACCTCACTCACTAGCCCTTGCCTTGTTGCCTCATATGTTTACCCTCTCCCAGTTTGCTGCTCTGGAAACTAAATGTCCTTTTTCTTTCTCTTGTCACCACTCTAATAATTAATTGTTGTTTTGTTAAGATGCTATGGAAGCCCAAGTTCTAACCACCCAGTAGAGTGACTCATCGCTGGGTGTTCTTGTGTATATGCAGAATGCGAGTGTTTGTAAACTCCTGATTGTTTTTCTCTTGTTAATCTGTATTTTATTAGTCTAATTTGCAGGGTCTCAGTCAGCGAACTTAAGATTGGTGGAGGAAAAAGACATTTTCTCCTCAGCTACAATGTCTTCAGGAGGAGGCACATTATTCTGCCGACCACATACACCTACCCTACGAGGCTGAGTGGTTGTTTCTAATTCATGTAGTCATCAATTTATTCACACAATAAATATTTATTAAGCACACGCTTTATTTTAGGCACTATGCAGTCTCTGGGCTTAGAGAGTTGAGCAAGACAATGGAGCCCCGCTGGAGACCCAGAGACAAGAGGAAAGCAAAGACCAGCTAGGAAAGCTGATCTTTCAGTCAAAGGCCTGAGCATTCGCAGGGACGATCTGGAGAGGACCTGGACATACTTGATGCAAATCTCGGTGGACGTTACAGGATGTATTAGGTTCAGGCCCACAGGATGGGATCAGAGTTCACAGCACAAAGACCCTGTTCCCTGTCAGAGTCTGAGCACTTTCAGGGAACACTTCCCAGAGATTTCCACTCACAGAGCCTGGTGAGTAGCTTTGCTCAACATCAAGAAATCGTCCTGGGACTGGATTAAGAGGTTGGCGAGCCGAGAAGTCTTGGGATCCTCTGGACTAGGATACTCCTTTTAAGATGGGAGATAAGTTATCAGGCTTCCAGGCTCTTGATAGATGTCTTACAGATGGGTGATTATGAAACGGCCATGCCCTCACTTTGTAGACCTGTGTTCCTGCCAGATGCACACAGACTTGGATCCTCTGAAAGTCTGTTGAGGTTAGCACTACCTCCCGTGTAGATACTCTTTAGCACAGTGTGACTATTGTGGGTCTTACAGGTCGACTGCCTCTGGGAAGGGGTAAAATGTGCTTTGTGCCAGTCACTAAGTGCTGCTCAGGAGGAAAAAAGCTGGAGGAAAAGCAGAGGAAAGGACAAGTTCTGATGGAGAAGCATTTTTCTCTGCAACTGCCCTTCCTTCCTTAGTGTGGCTGGTGCCTCCTCACCTTCTCACCTCCTCACCTTTCACAAAAGATTCTCAGCTCCCTTCTTCCTCTTATCTTTTATTTTCTTTTTTTCCTGCCAGCTGTTTAGAGTGAGAACAATATCTGGAAGAGACAATGCCTTTATAAGAAATGATTAAATTCCACTGTGATTGGGGGCATCGGGGCCGCTGCCGAGTTCCATATCTCAGAACACAATAGCCCAGCAGGGACATCCACATGGACTGGGTTGCCTCTGTCCAGCCATGGAGCAAAGGTCTCTCGTTTCTCCTCTCGCTTCATACCTGCCTGCTGCAGCACTCACACGGTCCCCCTACAATAATGCCAAAGAGAAAGAAAAGCCCTTCAATTCATGTCCGTGGCCAGGGCTGAGATTTCTAGGACGAGGTAGAGAGGATCAGGGAAAGATGTGAATTCTCGCTAGATACGTGGGTGGTCGAGAAACACAAAAGGATGGTTCTCTGGTCTGGCACTTATGATATCACCAGCATCCAATTGTATTTGTTAAGCATCTCTCCAACCACAGGATGTTTGTAGCTTTATGTCATACCCTCCCAGGAAAATCAGACATGGACAAATTAGGAGTCACTGTTAGAAACAAAAATAGCTACACTGTTAAGTAAGGGTTGTAGATCTCTCAGAAGGTGCTAGTAGGAGGCTCTGTGCTTTTAATGTCTACTTCTATGAACAGATCCCATTTGCTTTGCTGCTATACAAAAAGCAAGCCTTTTATAGTCCTGTTTTCCATTTTTTTCAATATTAGTATTCACTATAAAGTCTCATTTACTTTATCATCTATAGAGTGACTCTTAATCACAAAATCTAGTCAGAGATTTCAAAGAAAACATAGGGGAAAAATCCTGTCCATATGCTGCTGTATTAATGGTTTACTAGCGACTTACTATAAATAAAACTAACTCCAACATATGCTACCAACTATCCCTTTCTCTCTCCTCCTTCTTTCCATTTTTGTTCCTGAATAGGCAAGGTTGCACACAATTTATTTAAAGGACATTTACTCTCAACCTAACGTCTTGACTACCACCAGCCTATAAAGCACTTTGGCACCTGGACAACATAATATTTTCATTGCTGAGTCATTTCCTCTGATAAGTTTTATCTAAAAGGATAGAAAAGAGCATAAACACCATAACTGGTAAAGGTGTGATTTCCAGATTCCGTGGACAATGTGAGTCTATATTGTATACATTTTCTAATCAAAATTACCTCTATCCTCCAACAAAAGCATTATGTTTAATGAGAGTTCTCAAATTCTTTAGCAGAAAGCACGGTGGAAACAAAGGGAATCTCTATTCTTTTAAATACAAAGCTGTCAGGGACAGGGAAATGTGCTTGAACCTGGAAAGTACATTTCAAATGTAACATGGGTTACTGATTTAGAACTGAAAATGCATTTTCTGTAATTAGAATTGATGTATTATTTGAAGTATAAGCCCAGCTCTCATGGACAAAACATAGCAGTACAGAACACAGCCTGCCTGGAGACTGAGTCAGCTTTGCCGGGAGCATAAAACATTTAATGGCCCATAAAACTGACCTCAGCTTTTCTTTCTTTCACCAGAAATACAGGTGGAAATAAGCAGCTCTATGTTGTGATAAATCAGTCAACGAGTATCTGTTCCCCACCTCCTTCGTGTCTGGCACTGTGTGAGGCGCTGTCAGCATAAAGGTGAATAAGGTACAAGGGACCCTGCTGACACTGAGCTGGTAGCAGAGAGGGTAGAGAGGATATGAAGCCAATCATTACAACACATCCCAAAAGATAAATGAGCAGGTGGCATGGAGTCGTGGCCACGTGTGTGGAGTATGAACTCGGGCTATTCCCCTTCAAATACTGATTCAACGTGACAGGAGATGATCTTGAGCAGAATGCAGAAGTTTCTGAACCTGAATTTCCCTTATTGTAAAATAGGAGCATTTCTAGTAGCTCCCTGACTGCATTGAATGAGAAGTAAATGTATTAATACTTGTAAATTGTGCACACAGTATGCCTGGCAGCTGATAGAATTCACATGCATCAGTAAAGGTGATTTTTACAATATTTGTTCCTGTTTTGTATGCTTTACATTTAAGTCCCTGGTATATGAATCGTACACTATCCAGTCAAATTGCATTTTTAAATTCTCACCAACATGCATACTTTCTCTGTCTAATGAAGTAATTTGTAAGACAATAGCGCTGCTTTTGTGTCCTATTACATTCTTATTCCAACTTTTTCATGATATAGGGTGGGAAACAAAATAAAATGAAATCATTTATAACCTCCACTTTCTAAGCAAGAACTGAACGTCAGGAACAGCCCACCTCTTGGGTTACAATCCAACCCTTTTCTCGAGATGTTTTTCAGGGAACCCAAACCAAGACAGCGACTTTTTTCTCTTTTTTGTTAACAATTCATATTATGCGTTTATTCAAGGAAAAAGAAGCATAAATTCAAGGAATACCAGGTGACATTCTATTTAAGTGAGTCAGCAATTGTATCTAATATTTATTGGGAGTTTACTCAATGTCAGACACAATTCTTAAGAACCTTAAATGATTCCTCCTCTGATAACGGCTACAAAGAAGTCAAATTCTGTATGTGTGTTGTGACTTCTGGCTATCGCATTTCAGCTCTCAGTACATTCATCTGGGGAAAGTTTCCCAACAACAAATGAGGAAGATTTCATTACTCTCCTAATTTTATTGACCAAGTCATTGAAATGAAGTGAGGTCAGCACTATGCTCCCTGTAACTGGGAGAGACCTCAAATCTCGGTTTTCAATTCCTATACCCTCCAAACGTTTGAAGTATCAACTCTGTGAACATGGATCATCAAGAATTAAATCTGTTTTATTAACTTGACTTATATTTCACAATAAAAATAGTGGCCACAGTTATTTTGATGACTTTCTGTGTATCTTTGTGTGAGATGCCAAATTCACCAAACACTAGAACTGTTTTAAACGCTAACAAGAAGGCCAAAACAATTTGCCTCTCTTACTCTAGTTCACAAATTTTACCAAGTTAACCACTTAGTAAAAACAAGTTTATAGTCTTTATTTTGATGTATCTCTTTGAGTATGGGTTGGCAACATATTTGAGGACATGCAATTTTTTTTTCATTGAATTAGACTGTCAATTCCAGTAAACTTTGCTTTGGGGATAAGAGGGGAGGTTAAATACCATGTAAAGGAAATTAGATGGGACTGAGGAAACTCTTTAACTTGAAAACAGAAGAAACACTGCTACTACAATGAAAAAATAAACCATAGCTGAAAATGAATGCATGAAGGGATTATGAGTAAATCATATACATCTGTGTTAAAACTGAAGGAAAAAAGGTCAGCCTTGTACCATGTGTTCAAACCAACCATTTGTGGAAATTGCATTATTTTAATTTATTTTCAGTATTGGCTAAATGTGACAATGCATTTTATTTTGGGCTGTGTCCGAAAACACAAATTGGTTCAACTATATTTGTCTCAAAAATTGGCAGATTCCCCTCTGCGTATTATCTTTTGGGCTCAAAATTATTGGAGGGAAAAATGCAGTACATTATTCTCTTTCTTCAGTGACTCAACACTCTTCCGTCCAGCAATAACCCTCATGGACTCTACCCTCACCTCTCATTGCCCTTATCACGTTGGCTCAAAATAAATATTTACATGGACTCTATTCAGTCTCTAACTCTAATTCACTAGATGTTGGCATTGCTTTTACAGTATTTGTTTATTCGTGGAGTACCTGGACTTGGTATCCACCCTTGTTCTTGGGCCAGTGGATCCTCAACTATCTCTTTCATGGGCCACCATAATTAGTGATTGAGAAACAAGGATTCAGACATTTTTTAATGATAAGTGGTTGGTCACTGGAGTTAACAAAAGTTGGGAAAAGTTGAACAATCTTTTAGGGTGCATCAAAGCATTTATTGAAAACCAATAATTCACATTTTTATGATGAAAGAAGAGACATGATTTTAGAAGTTGATGCACGTAAAGGCGGAAGTTCTTGGAGTCACGGGAACCTTGCAATGTTGATTTTTGGATAGAAAGTAGACATCAAGATCAAGTAGAAAAGTAGACTTTTAAAGAAGCAGGAAAACAGGCTGGGCATGGTGGCTCACGCCTGTAATTCAAGCACTTTGGGAGGCCGAGGTGGATGGATCACTTGAGGTCAGGAGTTCAAGATCAGCTTGGCCAACATGGTGAAACCCCATCTCTACTAAAAACACAAAAATTAGCTGGGCCTGGTGGCAGGCACCTGTAGTCCCAGCTACTCAGTAGGCTGAAACAGGAGAATCACTTGAACATGGGAAGCAGAGGTTTCAGTGAGCGAGGATTGTGCCACTGCACTCCAGTCTGGGTGACAGAATGAGACCATCTCAAAAACAAAAAAAAAGAAGTAGGAAAACATAGCGAGGACTAAAGAGGCTCAGTGGGTATAACAGAAAATTTTCTGGATCTTACTGCATGCCCTGGGGCTGCTTTTCCACCCATTTATTTCTAGATACTAATATGGACAACAATTTAGTGACCCCCCAACCTTAGCTGACTTACTCGCCTTCTTTATCCTAAAAGTGCAAGGTATGAGCAAGGTGTCTAGTATTCTACAGTATCCTATAGCATTGTAGGATGACTATAGTTAACAATAATATATTACATAGCTGCAGATCACTATAAGGAGGATGCTAAATGTTCCTAACACAGAGAAATGATAAATGTTTGAGATGAGATGATAGGCTGATTGCTCTGATCTGATCACTATACATTGTATGTACGGAAACCTCACTATGTACCCCATAAACATAGACAGTTTTGTAGTAATTAGAAAAATAAAACAAAAAGGAGGAAGAGATAAACTAGTAAAGACAACTGGAGGCCACACTGAGTCTATGACCCTCTCCAGGCAGCGCATCCTCCCATGCGGAGCAGGCACCTGCCCTGCCCACTTCAGGACTGTGCAGGTTTCCCACACACCACTTCCTTCTTCCCAGCACCATATTCTCACTTAAGACTTAATCTGATATATAAGCTAAGCTTTCACCAGTTCTGAGACATGTTTCTCAGTGTGGTTTCATGCTCAAAAAATTTGAAGGAGAGATTGTAAGGGCCGACTTGGCCGAAGGCAAGAAATAACATCTCAAGGTGATGAAAGGAGATATTTACTTAGAAAGCTATCCATTTCTTAATAAGTAAGATTTCATCACTTTCCAAAATGCATGAGTCTCAGGATTTTTAAAAAATACACTCAATTTTTTTTTTTTGTATTTTCAGGCATGGGAACTAGTGTATTATTTCATATATCACTACACTGTAATACAGTTGTGAAAATATAGCTTGTTGAATGAGGAAAGCAGGTAATCTTTTAAATTCAGTCTCTTTAGGATTTGACAGTTGTCTACCCTGACTCTCATATGTTACATATATAATCATTAAAATATGTAATGATATATTAATGCTGTTCTTGCTTATCTTAATAAAGATTTTGGGTATCCTAGTATTGCATGATTAAATATAAAATGATCCTTTGTATCTGTAGAGTAGTTAACTTTTCACTAGTTCTTACTGCCTCTGACATGCATATGTAATTGCATAAAATGAGGCACCCCCAAACATTCCTTTATTGTTAGGGTAATCAACAGATTTTGCTAACCAATTATGCTAATGTAAATGAAATAAGAGTGTAATAACATAAAACTTTTAGAATTTCATTAGTCATTAGGGGAATAGTGGAGATAAGCAAATCATTAACATTTCAGCTATTTTAGTAGTTTTAATAATTATAGCTTCTAATTTAGTTAGAAATGCATATGCAGCCTCCAAGTCCAGCAGTGTGGATACATTGATAAGTGGAAAACCAGTCTGCAAGAAATATGAAATTAGGGACAAATGTAGGAGAACACATTTAACTTATTTAAAATAATATGAAATGTATGCATAGAAGGCAACACTGAAGCCCGTTTCAGCCTGAGTGCTGAGCAAAAATAGAAATGAAAGTTGATAGAATTTGAAACCATAAGTGTGCACCCGGAATATATTTTGAGAACTTGTATTTGCACTACTTACATGATCCAGGAACCAGCAAGCTAAGCCATGAACTAAGGAATTATTCCCAGGCCAATTACTTGCCAGAGGCTCTTAGCAAAAGTAAACAAAAACCCTCCATGGGGTGCGATCACAAGCCAGGCCACAAGGGATCCTCTAAACAAGAGCCTCACACTCAAGAGTTACACAACATCACAACATTCGCGAGAGCCGGCATGTACCATGAAAATTAATCTTCAGCCTGACAATTTGAAATCATAAAATGGCAATCTGAAAAAGTATTTTTTTAAATTAAAATGTTTCCAGCAATAAATACAATCAAATCCCTAAGAAAACAGTAAAACATATTGAAAAAGTGAATAAATGAAACCCAATGGAACTTAAGAAATAAAAAATACAATCTTTACTATAAAATTAGTGGATGGTTTTAACAGCAAGCATAAACACAATGAAATTTTAAAAAAAAGATTAGAAGAAGATATGCAGGGAAAACAGCACAGAATTGCACCACACACACACACTCTCTCTCACACACATGCACACATGCACACACACACACACACACAAAAGACCTAGGAGATCACAAGTAGAAGATCTGATGTGCAGTCGGGATACAGTGAAAATATTTAACTTATAGATCAGTGGGAGTTCCAGAAAACTAAATGGAGAGAATCCAGTAAGAAAAATTTGAAGTGCTAATTAATGAATTTCCAGAATTGATGAGATTTGAACATCTTCATCTCCATGACTCTTAATAAGCCATCATAGGAAAAAACATAAAGGCCAAAGGGAATTTATTCATGGAAAGTAAAATGATAAAGGAAATAAGACATTACCCAGAGGGAGGCTGGGTGTGGTGGCTCACACCTGTAGTTCCAGCACTTTGGGAAGCCAAGATGGGTGGATCGCTTGAAGCCAGGAGGTCAAGACCAGCCTGGCCGACACAGTGAAACCCCGTCTCTACTAAAAATAAAAAAAAATAGCTGAGCATGGTGGCACGTGCCTGTAGTCCCAGCTATTTGGGAGGCTGAGGCAGGAAAATCACTTGAACTCAGGAGGTGGAGGTTGCAGTGAGTAGAGATCACGCTACTGCACTCCAGCTTGGGCAACAGAGTGAGAATTTATCTCAAAAAAAAAAAAAGAGATATTCACCCAGAGAAGGACAATTACCAGTCTAAAAATACATTTCTTAACAGAAGAAAGAAAAAACTGATAATATTTTAGAAGCAACAAATGAAGTAACAATTCCAAGGATTGGGAAAGAATAACCAAATCTTAAGATTTTACCAAATATATGAGTTTTCTACCTAGAAAATAAAGAAGAATTTACAAAAGCACATTAAATCTAAAAACAGAAATTTATCTATTGTGGCTGCATATAAAATCTATTTACATCAGTCAATAACCTTTGCAAACGATGGTACAATAATTGGAAAACATATTTTTTAAAAGATGTTTCACAGCACAACCATGCACCTAAGAATTCGTAAAGCAAATTGAAAGACTTTTATGTAGAACTAAAAAAAAATGTTAAGAAATATAAAACAGCATCTAAATGAGCGGAGAGTAAATGAGTGGCACAAATGAAGAAAATTCTGTAGAGATGTTCATTCTCTCTCAACTTTGTTTTAATTTCAATGTTATTGCAACCAGAATTCCACCAGGTTCACAATGGACATATACAAATATACACTTGAAATGTGTGTGTATATATATGTGTGTGTGTGTGTGTGTGTGTGTATGTGTGTGTGTGTATATATGTGTGTGTGTGTGTATTTATATATAAAATACAGGACCAAAGCATTTTTTTAAACTCAAACATTTGCCTAGCACCTACCAAATGCAAGGTGCTTTGCTAGTATTTTAAATATAACTCTTTAGATTCTGTAAAACTGTAGATGATGATATCATCTCCCTTTAGAAGGACTGATTGGTTAAGCGACTTGGGCAAGATCACAAAATCAGTGTCAAAGTAAGAGTCTGAACACAAATTGTTACTCTAAGAAACAAACAAAAACACACAACCTAATAACACTGTACATACAAACAATGGAACACTCATTTTTCAATATGTGGATGCTTAGTAAAATGCTGTAGAAAAGAAACATCCTAGTGGAGGAATAGAAAAATAGACCAATGGCATAGAAATGAAAACAAAGAAAGAGACTCCCTTATACACAGGGAACCTGCCTGGCGTGAATCCTGAAGTGTGTGTTGGGGTGAAAAAGCCACTGTTCGCCAGTTGTCAGGGAAAACTGACTATTCATGGCAAATATGCTCTCTACTCCACAATGCAGAGAAAAATAAAATCTACGTAAACTGAAGATTTCAATATAAACATAATTCTAATGATTTGAGGTAAAAGTAGGAAAACATCTTCATGACATTTAGCGAAGAAGAATTCTTTTTTTTAAGGAAAATCTTAGAAAGCAAATTCTATGCAGAAAACAAATTTGATAAATTTGATTTCTTTATAAATCAGAACTTCTCCATGAAAATATAGGTATCAAAGAACAACTGAGTAAAATAAATCACATACTAGGAAAAGATGCCTATAGTTTATATAAGCAGGAAAACGTTATTATGCAGAATATATTGAACTTCTACCAATATATAGGGGAAAATATATATATATATACTTTTTTTTTTTTTTTGAGACGGAGTCTCGCTCTGTTGCCCAGGCTGGAGTGCAGTGGCCAGATCTCCGCTCACTGCAAGTTCCGCCTCCCGGGTTCACGCCATTCTCCTGCCTCAGCCTCCCGTGTAGCTGGGACTACAGGCGTCCACCACCTCGCCCGGCTAGTTTTTTGTATTTTTTAGTAGAGACCAGGTTTCACCGTATTAGCCAGGATGGTCTGGATCTCCTGACCTCGCCCACCTTGGTCTCCCAAAGTGCTGGGATTACAGGCTTGAGCCACCGCGCCCAGCCGAAAAAATATATTTTTATATATTATTGCCTTGGCTAGAATCTGTTGATGATGTTATGTTGCCTTGGCTAGAAGCCCTGGCAATAAACATGCTGATTACTTGTCTTGTCCTGGCATTGAATGGAAATAACTCTATGATTTCATATTTTGTGATTACTGTAGACTTTTGGAATATAGTATCTGGGGGTTAGGGAAAACAGTCTCTTCTAGTCTTCCTTCTCCAAAGCCTCTGAGAACAATCCCTAATCCATTTATAGGTGTTAAATGTATCAAATATATATATATTTTTAGACGGAGTCTTGCCCTTTCGCTAGTTTGGAGTACAGTGACGCAATCTCGGCTCACTGCGATGTCTGCCCTCTGGGTTCAAGCTATTCCCGAGGAGCTGGAACTACTGGGGTGCGCCACCACGCCTGGCTAAGTTTTGTATTTTTGGTAGAGACGGGGTTTCACCATGTTGGACAGGATGGTCTCAATCTCTTGACCTCGTGATCTGCCCACCTAGGTCTCCCAGAATGATGGGATTACAGGCATAAACCACTGCGCCTGACCATCAAAGATGTTTTGTCCTAAAATTATTGCCATATTTTAATCTCTTGAACCTATTAATGTGAGTGTTGATGTCACAGTTTGGTCATCGTTATTCTTGTGTTTTGGGACTGGGTTTGAGGGATTGTAAGCAAGGGTAGATTCTACCTATCAATGAACAGATAAATAGATGAAAAAAATTCATGAAATAAAATATGAAATTTCTAGTAAACTCATAAAAGACAGTCAGCTTCGTTAGCAATCAGAGAAGTACAAATTCTCCCAAAATGAAAAGCAATTTAATACCCAACATACAGGCACAGATGAATAAGTCTGATAATAACACTTTGTCATACATAGAGAAAATAGGGTTGTATATTTTTTGAGGGAGCCTAAATTGGTATAATAACTTTGGACAGAAATTTGGCAATACCTGGATAAAGCTGAAAAGCATATATTCTAAATCCGTCATTCTTCAGGTTAAATGTAGACCCTTGAGAATAATCCCATACACGTTCACAGATTTACATGTACAGTTTTTTTTGTAGCAGTGTTTGAAGTAGTGGGAAAGTGGATAAACGTAACTGTCACTTCGAATGTGAATACATAATTACCTGGTTTATTTAACTGTCACTTGGTGAATACATAATTACCTGGTTTGTTTAACTGTCACTTGGTGAATACATAATTATCTGGTTTATTCTTACAGCAGCATATCTTACAGCAGCTAAAATGAGTGAACTGAGTTGATATTTACATATCTAAGTCTCAGAAACGTAAAGTTTAGTGAGGAAAACAAAGCTGCAAAATAGTATAACAGGGAACAAAATGTATACAAATGTTTTGAAACTGCACCGTGTATTAGCTGTGGATGTTTATTTGTGTTTTAGAAGTATAGAAACAGAGTAGAGGTAAAAATATCATTCAAAATGGTAGTTATTTGGGGTATTATGAGGAATGAAAAGATCAAGTGAAGCTTTGATTGGATATTTTCAGGTTGGTTTGTTAAAAGATATAAAGACAGAGAAACACAGATGGACAGAAAGAGGCTGTGTTCACACACATGAGAGAGAAATGACACAAACTGTATAGTGCGTGGCACATAAGCATGTATGATATTATTTTCTGCATTTTTGGCATGGTTAGAATGCTTCAGCAATTGTAAAAGAAAAGTGAAAGGTTTACATCCATATAGTCTAGAATAACGTAAGTACATTAGATAAAACATAAACTCATATGTGCATGTAGTGTAGAAACACAAGCAATGGAAATTATACTCTGGTGCTGATTACTGATAGTATTACTATTATTATTAATATATACTCTGGTGCTGATTATTGATATTAATATATACTCTGGTGCTGATTATTGATATTAATATATACTCTGGTGCTATTATCCATATAATCTAGAACACAGTTTTTAGATTATTTTGATGTAAATTTAATGTAAAATCACAATCTACTGTAACAGTAGTTACAAAGATCTTTGCATGTTCATGCAGTAGTTTCAACACATGTGATTGCTACTGTCATTCCTATTTTGTGCCTGATAAATTTTTTTGAAAACTGGATAAGGAAATATGAAATCCAGATGGGCGTAATGAATATATTGTTTCACATAATAACTATGGTCTGCAAAAATCATATCCAGGAGAATTTAACAAAAAGTCACTGGATGTTATTGAAATCTGCTAAATTTATTTTAAGTTCACTGAAAGATTCAAAGAAAGTACATACTTAAATATTGAGTATATAAATGTGCATCACGTATATGTATAAATGAGAAAAAGAAAGGCAGAATGGGAAGGAGGAAGAAATTTATTTGGAAAAGAAAGGTGAATATAATGAATTGTATTTTAAAAAGAATCTCTTCTAAGGTATCACGCTATTGGCAGATGCTGAGAACAGTCTTCTGTCTTCTCAACAATGTTGAGAGACCATGAATTTCAAGAGGTAGAAGGCACTGAGTCCAAGAGCTGCTGCTGAAAGTACCATCAGTCACCCAGAGCAGCATGGCAGAGGCTAGGGCGGGAGACACGGCCCAGGGTTTATGTCCAGGAGAGTGAATTCAGTGCCACCCTGCCACCATCCCCCATAGCAATTACATATGAAACACCTGAAAAGTGACATCTTGAGTGGATAAACAACATGGGAAATGAAAATGGAGACTTTTGGGAGGCTTGCTTCTCTTAGTCTTAGCTCTGAGTGGCACACAGGAAAAGCCCATGACCTCAAGCTGGGATTCAGTTGCAGGAGGAGCTAGAATTCACAACATGTGTGTGGATAAATGGAAAATGCAATGCAATATAGTTCTGGTTTAGAACTGTGTATAGCATAGATACCTCGAAACAGCGGTCACAGATTCAATCCTGATGCAAGGATCTTCAAGCTACATGAAGAGATGCGAAGTGCCAGTCACGCAAAAACAGAATATTTTAAATTTGTGATGTAAATATACCAAAGGCACGTCAACCACATGAAAATGTGGATGTTAAAAATGTGGCCAAGGCCAGGAGAGGGACTCATGCCTGTAATCCCAGTAATTTGTGAGGTTGAGGCAGGCAGATCACTTGAGGTCAGAAGTTCAAGACCAACCTGGCCACATGGTGAAACCCCACCTCTACTAAAAATTTGAAAAAAATTAGCCAGGCATGATGGCACAAGCCTGTAATCTCAGCTACTCAGCAGGCTGAGGTAGGAGAACTGCTTGAACTTGGGAGGCAGAGGTTTCAGGGAGCTGAGATTAGGCCATTGCACACCAGCCTGGGTGACAGAGTGAGACTGAGTCTCAAAAAAAATTAATTAATTAATTAATGTAAAAAAATAAAAATGTGGCCAAAGCATAAGATGCTGTTAAAATGATCAAACAGACTTGAAAAAGAACTTAGAAAAATTTTACAAATAGGAAATCACTGAGTTTAAAAACGGACTGTATCAATTGACTTTAAAACCAAGTGTATTTATAAATTTAAGCAACGTTACTGAACTGGTGACTATATCTGAAAAAAAAACCTCCCAGAGTGTAGACCATAAAAATGAAGAGGCAGAAATTATAAAAAACAAGATGCTAAGACATGCATGATAGATTGAGCATATTTAACATACATCAAATTGGTCATCAAAAGGAGGGAATCAAGAGCATGAGGAAGCTGCGAGATTCAAAGACACCACTGCAAAACATTTTTGAAATGCAAATTCAGTGAGTCTCATGAGCTATCTATAAAACCTCACAGTGAGACCAGCCAGCACCAAAGCCTGTGATGGCACGCAACATTGCAGAATATCATATCCTAAAAAGCCAGTTGCCCGCAGAGGACTGGCAATGAGCCAGGTAGAAGACCTCTCATCAATGACGGCCAAGACCAGTGTGCAGTGGAATCGTCTCTTCAAAATGCTAAAAAATGAAAACCACTAACCTAGAGTTTTATGTTCAAGACTGAGAACAAAATAAATGCATTGTCCTTCAAACACAAACTCAGTTTGCTACCAACACACCCTCACTAAAGAGTATTTTAGAGAATACACTTCAGGAAAAAGCGAAGTCATTCCAAATATGAATGCGAGAAGAAGTTAAAAATGTATGTAAATCATTTAAAAATGCATTGCTAGTATAGCCGCAATACAGTGATGTCTAATTTATGATGTTACAACGATAAAACCAAACTATTTGAAAATACATAACTTGAAAACAGTGATCACAGTTAAAGTAACTTAAAGTTCTCATCTTATGTGAGAGTGTGGTAATAATTGTGCTTATGTGTGAATTTCATTAAGTAAAATGCACATGTTAAAATTTCTGTGGTGCCCTTACACAAATAGAATTTATAACTTTTAAAATATTGGAGAAAAAAGTGGAACTGGGTTGAGAAACAAACTCAACTGATTCATACCATGGCTGAATAAGGAAAAGCAAAATCTAGAAAAAGCCGTCAGGAGATGGCAGAAATACATCTAAATATGTAGTGACCACAATAAAGAGGAAAGAATGGACTCATTCAGTTAAAAACAGAGATTATCAAGCCAGATTAAAAATTTCCAGCCATATCCTCTTTAACAATAGACACATCTAAAATAAATTAGAAAAAATCGCATCTTACAGAACACACAAAAAAATGTAGTTAGGAAGTCATAAGAATATAAATAAGCAAACAATTGGACCTTGAATATTATTCTGACAAAATGCTATCTTAAGAAAAAAATAAAAGCATGGATAATCCAGGATCATTAAAAAATTACCTCAGTCATTCACAATATTTGCACTAAAAAAATAACAATCTCAGGGAGTTTTGCAAAGTCTACCCAACATACAGTAAATATAATTTATCTTACAGAAATCTTTTGAGAAGATGTAAAGAAAGAAAATATTTTATAGACAAATTTTGCTTTGCTATCACAAACAGAAGAAATAAATCTAAGGAAGGGAAATAGATGTCTAATCTCACAAATGCATCAAGAACTATGCAGGATCACCCCAGCAAGTTTTTATGGCATAAAAAATGATCAATATAATTTACAATGTCCATAAACTTACAAAAATAAGTGAAATGATCCTCTTATTAATGCAGAAAAATATGGGATAGAATTGAACATATGTTAAAAATTTTTACAAATTGAGAATGGAAGAGAGCTTCTTCAATCCAATAAATACTGTTTACAAAACAGAATTTATAACAATCTTCATGCTTGATGGTTGTTTCCTTTAAATCAGGCAAGACACGGGTGTTTGCTTTTCTATGCAACATTTTCCTGGATGTCTTAACTAGTATAGGATGATTATAAAAAATCAAAATTATAAGGTTTAAAAAGGAAAATACAAATAGATCATTACTTGTGGATAAAATGATAATTTTAACCTAAAATGAAAACATATAATTAGAATTAGTAAATCACAGGAACAGTGTTTTAAGTCATAGAAATTAACAACAGTGTTGACAACAAAAAATACAAAATAAAAATTTTAAGAATATATTTTTAGTAAAGTTTAAATATATTAGATAATTAAAAATAAATTATTTTAAAAGAAGTGTGAGTTATTTATGGAGGATACTACAAAGTTATTTTAAATAAAAAATAATCCTTGAAAATACCCAGTCTATGGATAAGTTTGTCCTGGTCTTATATAAATTTAATCCTGTATATATTTCAGTTATTTCCAAATTGTCCCATAAAGTCAATGTAATGTCTACTAAAATTCTAGCTATCTAAAAATGAATTTATAATCTGTCTATCAATTTTTGTGGGAAACGAAGGCCAAAATAGCCTTGAAGAAGAATCAGGTTGGGGTATGGGGAGGGGGTACTTCATCAAATCAGGTATGGAGAATGGTAAGAAAGCTGTCAATATTAGAAAAATGAAAGGATAGAAACATACGCCATGATAAAGAACAGAGAGGCCAGAAATAGAACAGTGCATAAAGGGAGGCCTGGGCCTGTTGGCCTTGCAGATCACCAGGCAAACATGAGCTACTCAACAATAGCTGGTGATTGCTTACCTGAATGTGGAGAGTATTAGACATCTCTTACACCATGCTAAAAAAATCAATTCTAGATATACTAAAGACATGACTATGAAGAACACGTTTTTACACTTTTAGAAAACAAAAACAGAATGACCTAGTAGAAAAGGATGCAGAAGGCCAAAAGAGAAACTTTATAGAAAAACAAAACTGGGTTAAAAAACGAATGAACCTCTTACTAAGAAGCTTGGGATAATTAATAGTCAATGAAATTCAAATATAATGCCCCCAAAATACAGTCATATTACAAGCTCTAGCTTGGGACTTAAAAAAAATCAAACAATACCAAGTCTTCCTCACTGGTGGCTAATGTTGTTTAATTTTTTTATGGAGATGGAGTCTATGTTGCTCAAACTGGTCTCAAACTCCTAGACTGAAGCAAATCTCCCACCTTGGTCTCCCAAAGTGCTGGGATTACAGGCATGAGCCACCATGCCCAGCCTCTAATATATTTTGAGGATGAGAACTTAGGCCAATTTTAAGGGACAAAGACCAATTAGGAAAACAGCCTGGATGTATACAAAAGGCAGAGGACTGCATATGTATAAAATGTATACCGTGTGCGTGAGTGTGTGCCCGAACTTGGAAACTCATTCTACGGTCTCCTGCTAAACCCTCTGCTCATTCAGATATCTCATAATGAGATGGGCATGTGTATTGTTATACCATGGGCTGTGTGTCATCCAGACATTTTAAAGGGAGCTGCATGTGAACATCTTCAGCTCTTTGCCAGAAATACTTCAAATACAGATTATAAACTCCAGTCACCTACTGGGGCAAGGCTAGCTCTCCCTGCAGCTTTCAGAAGGCACCAGGGCTTCATGGATCATATTAGTCCACAGAATTAGAGATGACATTAGAAGCCATAATAAATTATTATGTAAAAAGTAAATCATTTTTTTCCTAAAATTTAACAATTTGTGTGTGTGTGTGTGTGTGTGTGTGTGTTTTCAACTTCATCCATGTACCTCAAACCGCCTTTATCTTATCCCTAATGAGAGTTACATTTTGATGTCATATGGAGAACAGATCTTTGAGGTTACACTGCCTGGGCTCTTCAGAATTGGTGCAGTCTTTTGAAAATAAAACAAACTGAAAGCAGTTTTAGCTATGCAATGCAAAGTGGATAAAATCTTTAATAATTTGGGAGCAAGATTATTTTAGAAACTTATTGAAAATATTTTACAAGTTCAATTTTTAAACATGGGCATGATAAGTTATTCGGATGCAAGAAGGATTCACAAACTGTGAATAAAGAGAACATTACTTCATGTACTGCTATTTAATAACAGCATGAATATTTTTATATAACGTGTGCTTTTTTAAAAAAACAGATTTTATTTTTAGAGAAGTTTGAGGTTCATAGCAAAATTGAGCAGAAGGTAAAGAGAGTTTTCATATGCCCCTTGACCCTGAATATATATATATAACTTCTTCTGCTATCAAAATTCTGAACCAGAATAGTATATTTGTTGCAATCAGTGACATTGACATGCCATTACCACCCAAGGACTATAGCTTACATGAGGGTGCTCTGTTGGTGTTGTACATTCCATGGGTTTCAACAAATGTATAATAACTTCTTACCATCATTCCAGTAGCACACAGAATGTTTTTCACTGTCCTCAAATTCCTCTGTGGCTCTTCTATTCATGCTTTTCTTCCCCCAACCCTTTGTAACCACTTACATTTTTACTGTCTTCAAGTTTTGCCTTCCCCAGAATGTCACATAGTCAGAATCGTAAAGTAGGTAGCCTTTCCAGATGAGCTTTTCTTCCCCACTTAGTTGTATGCATTTAAGTTTTCTCCATGTATTTTTATGGCTTGATAGCTCACTTATATTTAGTACTAAATACTATTCCATTGTCTGGATGTAGCAAGGTTTATTTGCCTACTGAAGAACAGCTGGGTTGTTTCCAAGTTCTAGCAATTACGGAAAAAAACCAAAAAAACAAAAACAAAAACAAAAAACCACACACAAAACTGCTACAAACATTCATGTTCAAGGTTTTGTGTGAACTTAAGTTTTTAACTTATTTGGGTAAATACCAAGGAGTGCAATTGCTGGATCGTATACTAAGGGTATGTTTAGTTTTGTAAGAAACTGCCAAACTGTCTTCCACAGTGACTGCAACATTTGGTATTCCCACCTGCAGGGGATGAGCGTTCCTCCTGCTCCACATCCTCACCAGCATTTGGTGTTGTCAGTGTTCTGGACTTTGCCATTTTAACAGGTGTGTAGTGGTATCTTATAGTTGTTTTGATTTGTAGTTTCCTAATCATATACAATGGTGGTATATTTTCATGTTTTTATCTGCCATTTGTATATTTTGATGAGATAGTTGTTACTACTTTCTTAACCACTAATGATGCTGAAAGGTGCATGTTTCCTTTCTACAAGCAATAATTCTGTACCACTTTACTGAAAGTCATGGATATCAGTTAAAAAAAAAAAGCCTAGTCCTTCCACTCTAATAAACCATGTGTTAAAATCACAGAATTAATTGTGACTCTTAAAATGTTTATTTGATGTTCAAAATATCCCACCCAAAACATGTCTGCAAAGACAAGCATTTTCACACAGTGTTATCTTCTTTATTTGACATTTTAATACTCACGGCACTGATGGTGAAATGTAGGTTAAAATTCAACATCAAGTTGACCATTCAAGAAAGAGGTTAGTTACCATTCTCTAAAGCATAGTGCCCAATTAATTTCAAACTTTGTCTTTTGAATCTAAATATTTCTTAATTCCATCCTCCTCCTTCATTTCTACTACCTTTGTCTTAATTAGATTTGGATACATATGTTTCTAGAATGCTTCATTCCCTCCAAGGATATACATTCTAATATGAAATATTCATCATAATTGGGCTTATGGTCTCCTACCCAAGCATTGACAGCCAACTTTTATTTCAAGAATAGGTAAATTTTCATATGTTTCAGATACAGCTTTGTCTTATTTAGCATCTATTCATGCTCTGACCAATCAAAGGGTTTCTGTTGTATTCTAGACATTCATCCTCCATCTTGTATTCCATTTGACACTGTCTGGTTCCCTGAATGAAAGTCCTTATCTGAGAAACTTGGTTAAAACTGCAGGAACTATAGGACTATGGTTCTCTATCAATTTTGTCAGTTCTCCCTTTCAGAAAGAAGAGTCCTACAAATTATCGCTGATGTGCACGGATGGTAGAGCTCAGAGAAAGACATATCAGACACTAAGTTCCATTCTCCTTGCTCCAATTAGTCTGAAGCTTGCCCAGACCACCATTCATCATTTAGTCCACTCTCCAGAAAATTATTCCTCATGGAATGCTAGATTCGTCCTTTTCCCAGCGCTAACATGGAGCCTGTTCCTAGGATCCTGATGCCCTTTCAGGGAGCAAGTGGACTTTCTGCTGCTGGTGGAGATTCACTCCTCAAGAGAACTGCAGTGATATCCCAAGATATTACAGTGCTGTTGACAGAAATGCAAATAATCCAAGGAAAAGCTGTTTTGGAACAGAAGGTGACTCATTCAATACTAGGCATTTTGGGTTTGATACATCATGAATATTCATCTTAACACCTATGAAAACATACTGTTAGCCAAGTGTCCAAGAACTCAAAAATCTTTTTACACTATAACATCATGTGCCTGAGAGAAACTGAAATAATTCTGTTTATTTTTCTTGTGTCAGTTTCCTTGGAGGTTGCATTTGTGGGAACATACAGAAAATGTTTTCCCCACCTTAAAATATTATTTTAAGTTTTGCAAATTTCGAAACTGTCCAATTCAGTTAGATAATCTAAGCAGGAGAGTAACTGAATAATAAATACTACAGTTTACTGGCTTACATTGTGGTTCTACTCATCATAAATGGTATTGGTAATTAACTTTAAAGAATTCAGTGGTCTGAGACCTGGCTACCTTAAACAAAATATCTAGATGGATAATTTAAATTTTTCTTTTATTTCATACAAAAATACTGCATTTGATTGAGCTAATAAATATTAAACAATTTATTTTAAAAAATGTATTATTTATAAAATTGCCAGGATACAAAACAATGGATTGCATTTCCAGCATTTGGATTCTATAGTTTGTTTTTCTCTTTCTGCCCTCTGTCTGTTGCCAACAAAAGAGAAGTGGATAAATGACTGGGTTAAAACAATTCAAAGAGTTTTCACAAAAAGCACAGTGAGCAATAACTAGATGTAAAAAATTATTACCGTCAGGAATCTTCTGGAATAGAGTAGTGGTTTTTTAATCTCCCCAGATGAGTGAAAAATTAGATCTGGCCTCTTCTCTGAGTCAAGTGAATACCAAAGGGAAGGCAGGCAACTGGAACTAATTCTGCAACACCCAGTGTTGGGAACAGAATCTGAGATCAAGTTCACTCAGTCATAACTCTGCAGAGGGGATGAAATGAAATACAACTCAAAGATAGTCAGGTCCTAGACCACTGAAGGCTTTAAAGTTAATTACCAGCACCTTTTTTGATGAGTAGAACCACAGCATAAGCTAGGAAACTGTAGTGTTTATTGCTCAGTTACTCTCCTGCATAGATTATATAATTGAATAAGACAGTTTTGAAATTTGCAAGCCAATAAAAGTGTGTATTTATATCTATACCTTTGCCCAGAAGAAAGATTTGAAGAAATATATCCTTGCAGCTTATTTAATTTTTCTATATCTCTCTCTGTATTCTCTTTAATATGTAAGAGCTATTTAGCAAGAGAGAAAATGTGTTATATGTGAGTAAAAACAAAACCACACAAAAGAAACAAAAAGGAGAAATCTCTAAGCTAGCAAAAAATAAACATTGAAAGAAGGAAGTTAAAACATTAGCAATGCAATGTTGCCTGCATAATATAAATGATATAAACATAATTTTTAATATAGTATATTGAAGATGAAATTTTAGTTGCTGGCAAGTTTTACGTGAAGAAAGGCTTAAGATTTGCATGACAGAATACTAGTTCTACTCTCAAATCATTAATGCTCCCACAACACTGTTTTAACTAACTAGAGTTAAAACAAAATGAACCAAAAAATAATTTAAAATGTTTTTCTTGAAGGAACTTAAGTTATATTTTTGTAACCTTATATATTTTATGATATGAATCATCAAATTCTAATTCGAGTACAGTGTTGTCATTATTTCAAAAATCGTTTGGTAAGTAAAGCTCCTCTTATCCCCAAATCATGATAATTGTTTTGATAAAATCAATTTTTTCACAGAATAACACACGTTGTTTTTAACACACACACGCACACACACACAAACTGTGGGATTAACTGCAACTTTAGAATTTCATAATGTGTTATTGTTTTATGTAGGTATCGTGAACCTTTTCTAGAAGCTGTTCTTGTTTTTGCAGAAAATTAATCTTGTAGTGATTATAACTGCAGGTCAGAACTAGGATTTCATGGGGATAGTGGAGTGTTAACTGTAAAGCATAAGACACACAATTCTACTTTCAGTATGTTGTTGTTTTAGCTTGAATTATATGCTGCTACCAAGCTGACTAAAATGAAAAGGACATACAGTAACCAGTGTCAGTGAACACAAGAAACAATTGGAGAGCCTATAAATTAGCAGCATCAACTAGAACCCAACATATGCATACCGTCATCTTCAGTAATCTCACCTCCAGATATGTACCTGGTAGACGTGCGTGCCTATGGTTGCCAAAATATATAACATTTAAAGCAGCACTCTTCATAACAGTCCCACAGTAGAAATAATCTCAATATCCGTGACCAGTAGAAGAATAAATAAACTGCTGTGAAATATACTGCAGTGGAGGACAAGAACAGACTGCTGTTATGTGCAACTGAATGAGCCTCGCTAACTTAATCTTGGGATAATACAGCCAGACACAAAAGCATACATTCTAGTTATGTGAAATTCCAAAACAGGAAGCTCTTCTATTGTCTGGAGGTCAGAATAGCAGTCACCTGAGTTGAGGGTCTTCATTAGCTGGGAGGTGGTATGAGGAGGGCTGGAGGTGTCTTGTGTCATTATGTGGGTCATGGATGTAAATGTCCACAAAAGTTCATCAAGCGTGAGCTTATGATTCATGTCCTACATGTAGGCGTACCTCAATTAAATGCATACATATATGAATAAAATTAATGCTTTAAGGAACTAAAACACAATAACCGTAGAGGTTAGTTTTGTGTGATAGAACTGTGATTGGATTTTATTTCCTTCTTTTCTTCTTCTCTAAATTTCTTAATTGAATGCACACTTTTATAATAAAAATATCAATATTTATGTAACATATGAGTAACCATAATGACAGAAGTAAAGGCAAGGATAAAACTTACATTTTCTATATGTTATAAAATTGATTTGTCCAGTTCAAAGTGTAGTGTGTTTTTGCTGATTTTGTACTTACTGTTCTTCGGTTTTATTTTATGGGAAGTGTATTCAAAATGAGTGGCTTACTGTTGAGTCTGTAGGATAAAATAGTCTTTTTTTCTAGTGCAATATGTTATCCTGTTGTTAGGGGCGTTTTCTAATCAGAATGCATTCATAAAAACTGTCCAAAGATTTAACTCTTGTGGCTTAGGGGAGAGATGTAGTCACTGAAGATGAGAAGGACTGTTTCGTTGCTCTGTACGTCACTGTGGTCTGTTGAAATTGAAAACATCTGTACAAAGGAAATGACCCTCTAATTAGAACAATGTGTATGGCATACCAACTGAGGTTGGGAGGCTGATTGAATAGCACTTGAATAAAGCTCTTAGCCTTTCAGGTTAGATTTTGTGTTTATAGGCTGATGTTGGGTACACATCTGTTTCCACGTCCTGTACATTTCTTGGGTTCAGAACAATTGAGCTCCCGCTACAGACATGCCTCCTGAAAAGCACTTCTGGCTTAGTCTGTCATGTTGTTGGTATTTTTTAATGGAATTTTTTTTACTGAGATCATCATAGACTCACCTGCAGTTGTAAGAAATACCTTCTCCATTGCTAACATTTTACAAAATGACGATGCAATATTACAACTAGGATATCGACATTGATAGAATCCATCCATCTTATTCAGAGTATCCAAGCTTAACTTGAACTCATTTGCATGTGTGATGTGTGTGTTTAGTTCTATACAATTTTATTACATTGTAGATTTTGTCATTCGCGACCACAGTCCAGATACTGAATGGTTCCATCAACACAACCATCCTCATATCGCCTGTTAGTCACACCCTCCTGTATCTTCCCATGGATCCCAACCCCTTAGCAACCACTAGTCTTTTCCTCATTTCTAAAATTTTGTCATTTCAAAGGTGTTACAATAAAATAGTGTGTAACATTTCGGAATTGGCTTTTTCCACTTATTCAGCATAATTCCCCAGAGACATATCCAGGTTGTTGCTTTGCACTGCTCAGCAGTGTCCCATGGTATGCATGTGGGAGTTTATTCATGTCTTGAACTGCATCTGAGAGGTTTCCAGTTTATGGCTATTATAAATAAAGTTTCTGGGTACCTATGTATGCTGTTTTATCTGTGAAAATAAGTTTTCATTTGTCGGAGATATCTACCCAAGAGTAAATTTACTGGGTCCCGTGATAATTGCTTGTTTAGTTTTATAAAAAATTGCAAAACAATTTCAGAGCGGTTGGGCCACTTCACAGGGCTGACCACAATGTATGAGTGATCCAGTTTCTGCACTTCCTCATCAGCATTTGGTATTGTCATTATTTTTAATTTTAGCTAATCTAATAGATGCGTAATGATATCTCATGCAGTCTTAACTGGCATTTTTCTAATGGCTAGTGATGTTGAAAATCTTTCCATGTGTTTATTTGCCATAGGTATGTCTTTGTTAGTGGAATTTCTCTTCCTGTCTTTGCCAATTTTCAAACTGGATTCTTCATTACTGTTGAACTTTGAGAGTTCTTTATGCATTCTACTTACTAGCCTTTGCCCTTTGCCAGCTATGTGGTTTGAAAATACTCTCTAGGCTGTAGCTTGTCTTTTCATTCTCTTCACATGGACTTTCACAGACCAAAAAAACGTTTTTAATTGTGTTGAACTCCAAGTTATCAATTTTTTCTTTATGGTTCATGCTTTTGCTTTCAGTTATAAGAACCCTTTGCCTAGCCTTTGCTCCTGAAAATTGTCTTCTGTCTATGTGTATTTTTCTGAAAGTTTTATGGTTTTATACTAACATATGCAATACATTTTGAGTTAAATTTTTTTAACATGTGAAGTTCAGGTTGAGGTTCATTACTTTCGGCTGATGGATGTCCAATTGTTCCAGCATCCTCTATTGAAAATGCTATCATTCTACTATTGAATAGCTTTTGTACTTTTTCCAAAAATCATTTGATCACATTTGTGTGGGGATATTTCTGGGTTCTCTATTCTATTCCTTCCCAAACTATGGGAAGCAAAGACCCATAGGTTGGGTCTGTTTTCATTATTGCACACTGTTTTGATTATTGCAGCTTTATAATAAACAATATAAGAGAGAGTGATTCTTCTTACATTATTCTTTTTTTGTAAGGTTGCTTTAGTTATTCCAGGACCTGTGCCTTTCCATACAAATTTTAGAATAAACTTGTCTATGTCTACCAAAAACCCTGGTGAGATTCAGTAGAAATTGCATCGAACCTGTAGATCAGTTTAGGAAAAAATGACATCTTTACTGTTGACTTTTCAAGCCCATGAACATGGTATTTCTCCCATTTATTTATGTCTCCTCTTATTTCTTCCATCAACTTTTTGTAATGTTCAGTCTGTAGACTCAGTGTATGTTTTGTTAAGTATTTTATTTCCTTTGGAGTGATTGCAAATGATACTCTACTTTTAATTGTTATATTCTCATGTTTACTACTAATATAAAAAAAGTTACTGATTTATTTGTGTTGACCTTGTATCTTGAAACTTTGCCAAACTTAAATAGTCTAGGATTGTTCTTTTGTTAGGTACCTTGGGATTTGCCATATAGAAATCCCACCATCTGAAAATTGGAACTATTTGATGTCTTCCATTTCCATTTGTATTTTTTCTTTATGTTATTTTATTATCTACCTCTTTTAGTGCTATACATCCCCATTACTGTGTCAGGTAAGAGTTATGAGAAGACTCCTTGCTTTGTAACTTTAGGGGAAAACATTCAGCCTTTCATTGTTAGTATAATGTTATCTGTAAAAATGCTTTTTTGTTGTTGTTTTTTGTTTTGTAAATGTTCATTATCAAGTTGAAGAAATCCCTCTGTATTCCCTAATATGCTGAGAGTTTTATCAAGAAAAGGTGTAGATTTACAGTAATTTTTACTGAATCAATTGATATGATCATCTGATTTTCTTCTTCTTCCTGTTGATCTGATAAGTTGCATTGTAGAATCTTGAATAAGCCTTGTATACCTGGAATAAATGCCATTTGATTATAATATATAATCTTTTCTATACACTGTTGGATTTAATTTCCCACTAACTGGTGAACATTTTTAACTCAAAGTTCATGAAAATTGTTGGTCTGTAATTTTATTTTTTTACTACATCTTGTTTTGACTTAAAAATTTATTAGCTTTATAAAGTAAGTTAGGAATTAATCTCTTTTTAATTTCTCTAGAAAAATATGTAAAACTGGTATTAATCATTCTTCAAATATTAGATAGAATGCTCCACTGAAAGAATATGTGCTTGGAAATTTCTTTCTTGAGAGCATATACATTTTAAATTCAATTTACTTGATAGTTCCAGGCCAATCCAGATTGTCTACATCAGTGTGATTGTTTTAGTAGTTTTGGTTTTAAAGAATTGGTACACTTCTTTTAAGCAGTTGAATTTCTGAGCAGAAACTTGTTTGTAGTATTCACTTATTATCCTTTTAATGGCTGTTGGATCTGCCACAATAGCCCATATTGTATTCCTAATATTGGTGATTTGTGCTTTGTTTCTTATTACTTTAGTGTTTACAAAGGCTTTATTCAGCTCTATATATTTTTATTTCCTTTGCAACTTCCTCCTTGACCTATGATTATTTATAAATGTGTTTTTAAAATTTTCATGCCTCTAGAGATTTTCCTGTTGTATTCCATTTAAAGACTTCTGGTTTCATTCTGTTATGGCCGGAGTATATATTCTGTATGACTTCAATTATTTAAATAGGTGAAGATTTCTGTATGGCCTAGGTTATAGTCTATTTTGGCTAATGCTCCATAAGCCCTTAAAAAAGTGTATATTCTCATGTTGTTTTGTGGATGTTCAATATACTTCAGTTAGACACTGTTGGTTGTTAGAGTGTAGAGTTTGTCCGTATCAATGCTGATTTCTTCTCTAGAAGTTCTATCAGTTACTTACATAGAGGTTTTTACATCCCAACTATGATTGTGGAATTGTCTATTTCTTGATTCAGCTCTATCAGGCTTTGCTTCATATATTTTGTAGTTCTACTGTTTGGTGTGCATACATTTGGAACTCCTATGTCTTCATTGTGGACTGATTCTTTTGTAGTTATGTAATATCCCTCTTTGCAGCTAATGATTTTCCTTGCTTTGAAGTCTACCTTTCAGATACTAATATAGTAAATTCTATTCTGTAATGATTAACATTTACATGAGATATCTTCTCCTATTCTTTACTTTTAACCTCGTTATGTCATTAAATTTGAAGTGAGTTTCTTACGCACAGAAAAACAACTAGAAGGATTTTAATGTAAAGAGCTGGTCATTTACTTCATAAATGATTGAATTAATAAGAGGACACCAAAGCATTGAAATAAATAGAAAGGAATGAACCCATGATAATAACAATGACTGAGAACTCAGTAAATCTCTGTGGAAGGAGATTTCTCAGACCTAGTGAGGAAGGGGTGTTTTTTCCCTATCCATTTATTATTAGAAAGGCTCTCAAACAGTCCCTTTTGCCAGTCATGCCAGCTCCCCTGCTGGTGCAGGACAAGCTCCCTGTAGATCCTGGCAAGGAATGAGCCCACCTGGGTTACCTTTCATTGCTAGGTTGGGCTCACAAAAATCCAGGCTGGTTCCCCTTGTCCTTCTGGGAGGTGGGGAGATGAAATATCTTCCCACTGTATTGTTCCATTAGTCTTGGGGTCCTACGTCAATTTGCCTCCCTCTTGCCACGTCCCAAATGTCCCCTGTGGTTGCCTGTTGCATAATTTTCAGGAATTACAACTGCACTTAGTTGGGAGGAATGGGGGGTGGAGGAAGACAGGGGAGTCTGTATTATCTGATCCAGACTGGAATTCTGAGTTGTTTGTTTTTAAGTGACAACTGACACTGTTCATAGTTTGACACAAATTAAATATCCAATTGACATAATTTCATTTGATAGCAGAAAAATGTTGAAGGATTATGGTTTAAGCACTTAATGTACATCACAAATGAACAATGATGCTTATTTTCAAAATCCCCAAATCTTGAGTTTTAAAGCTTTTTTTTCCCTATTCTACATAGCAGAACTACACATTTATTTTTCTCTTATTTGAGTTCTGTGTATGATAACATATAACATGCAAAACAGATAGAAGTGGGCTTGCTTTGCTGCAGTGGATCCTTCTCCATGTCCTCCTTCATGTATTACATATGATACTGGCCCCATGTAAATAATAACGCCATGCAGCAGTGGTTCCCACAGTCTTCTTCCTGAATCAGCAATGTGAGTATCATTGAGCATTTGTTAGAAATTCGCATTCTTAGGTCCTATTCCAGATTTGCTGAATAAGGAATTCTGAGATGCATGGCCCTGCCATGATGCATAGCCTCATCTCCCTTTTTTTAAAGACTCAGATGACAGGGGCCAGATTACAGTAGATTCAACTTGACTAGAAAGAGAGGGAATAGAAATAATGAGAATAAACATGTAATAACATTCACACAGAATGACTTTCATTGATGGATATCAACATACTCATCTATGTGATAAAACTTAAAGTGGTTTTATTTTTTTCTACTTATAAAGATCTTCACATATTATGAATAAGCATGTACTACATTTCACCAAGGCAAAGAAACAGGAAAAATACTCTCTTGAGTAATTAGTTTCTGAAAGTTAGATTGACTACATTATCTGTAAAGTAACTGACTGTGATATTCTGGCTATGTATTTTTTACCTTCCGGTACTCATCCAACTCGAATTCAGGAGGGCAATATTCCAACAAGCTGCAACTTCACCCTTATTGTTTACAAGAAACCATAGTTCCTTTTTTAGGAAGGCTATTTTTTTCTTACAGACCCAAGATATAATTTAATCAATCAGGTCTCCCTTTTATGACAGTTGCTATGAAGCATTAATCAAATTACAGTTGGTTGTTGAACAATAGAGGTTTGAACTGTACAGGTCACTTACAGCAGCAGTAAGATTTTCTTCCATCTCTGCCACACCTGAGGCAGCATGACCAGCTCCTCCTCTTTCTCCTCCTCCTCAGCCTGCTCAGTGAGAGGCTGATGAGGATGACGCCCTTTGTGATGACCCACTTCCATCTAATGAATTGTAAACATAGTTTTTCCTCCTCATTATTTTCTTAATAACCTTTCTTTTCTCTAGCTTCCTTGATCGTAAGAAAGTAGTATATAATAAATAAATGTCTGTTAATTGATGTTTTATGTTATCAGTAAGGCTTCCGGCCGAGAGTAGACTATTATGATTTTGAGGAATCACAACTTTCACGTGGATTTCAGACTGTGACGGAGCTCACTGCTCCTGTCCCCACATTGTTCAAGGGTTAGCTGTGATTAGCATCCATAACACTACAAAGCACCATGTACCACAGTGGGTCAGAAACTAATCCTGGAGCATGATTCTTAGGTATTACTCAAGAAAACAGTTCTCTGAAGCGTAATGAGTTCGGGAAATTGCAGATTAAATGGAATTGAACATCAGCTTTGGTCTTTCTGTCATTTTATTTTTACTGCTGTGGGAGGTTTCAGCACCTTTAAAGGTGTCTCTAAGCATACAAATTGAAATATTTCCCAGGTTTACCTGTCTCAGAAAGTGCACTCCTGTGTGAGTGTCTTTGGGGTATAGTGTGTGTGCGTGTGTGCGCGCGCGCAAGTATGTGTGTGTGCATAGCGTGTGTATGAGATACTCTTGCAGAAGCAGTACCTCTTGGAACATATTCTGCAAACTGAAAAATGCTGCTTGATGGTGCCTTAGTTTATGCCTTTTCCTAAATGTTAAATTCCATTATTTCTTTTTTATAAAATTAAAACAAAATTAAACATAATACAGATGGGGTCTCGCTATGTTGCTCAGTCTGGTTTTAAACTCCTGAGCTCAAGTGATCGTCCTGCCTTGGCCTCCCAAAGTGCTAGGAATACAGGCATGAGTCACCATGCCAGACTTAAATTCTCTCTTAGATGTTTTAAATGTACGTCATCGTCCTTCCTTTACTGTAAGACAGCATTTTTTTTAAAGAGAAGAGAGTAAACAAGCAACTTACTAGATCATCATAGATTAGCACAAATATTTTCTTATTAATTGCAAAGATTATTGTAAATATAAGGCTCCCCAAAATGACATTTTATTTTAGATGATTTTAACCTGCATGCCAAAATTAAATTATAATGTCTTAATTACTAGGTGTGTCAAAAAGCAAAATTTTCCAATTAACTAGAAAATACTGCTCACCTGACTTCCCAGAGATGTGCAATTCAAAGATTTCCCTATCATTTAAAATTTATGACAACCTTGGTTATTTAAGGAAATAAATTAATAAGCATTAACATATTGTAAGTTTTAGTTCATGTTTTATCCATTTAAATTAAGTTTGTAATATTGTCTAATCAAATGATTGAATTAATAAGAGGACACCAAAGCATTAAAATAAATGGGAAGAAATGGATCCAGGATTGTAACAATGTCTGAAAACTAATAACACTATTCTTTCTTAGCCATTTATTTTCTTTAGCCATTTGTTTTCTATATATGTATATTACATGTATTATGTACATTATATACATATACACACACATGCACATACATGCATGCATAATATCTAAGTGAGCTCAACACTCTGTGTCTGAAAAATATTTCAAATACTTTTTGAACATTCTGGATTAGACAAAGAAAATAAGCTTCATTAAATATATTTTCCTTGAATTTCGCACTTCTTCTATTTAGGGGAAAACTTAGTCCATGTGTTTCTGATTATTTAACATTTAACCCATCAAAACATTTGTTTTGAAAATAATACTTAGGTCCACAACTTTCTGAGTCTTTATAATGTGTTCTCTTTTCAATAATTTGGCATAAATTGAGGAGATTTTTAAAAAGTGGCTTAAGGTATAGTAGTTCTTTCAAATCAATAATTTTTAAATAATGAACTATTCGGGATAAATATTTCCCCGATATTTGTAATTCTAAATTATAATCTATGTTAAGATGAAATATATATGTATTTTTGTTACCTGAAGATAATCTTTCTAATGTATTTATTGTATCTAAGAATATATTTTTAAAAATACTTAGAGAACTTAATATCAGATAGAACTATAAGCAAAATTATATTTTAAAGGAAGAAAGAAATGTAGAAGAAAATAGTGGAAGTCATATGTAAAAATATATACAAGATTTTTAGTGCAGAGATATATTATTAATAAATCCAAGATAGTTCTTAACAGAAGTGGTGTTTCTTAATACTTCTTAGAATCAGATTGGTTTAACCTTTATTTATGACTAAAATTATAAGATAAAAAATAGATTTTTAAGTGTTTTTAACACAAAATAACCATACATTAATATTCTATATGCTAGAAGATACAGTTGCTTAATATTATATAAGCAATGTTTCAGGCAAATGAATTGTACTGGACTTAGGAAATTTGGAGATGTTAATATGAGTGCAAAACCATTTATTACTAGGCACTAATTAATTCAAAGAAAATTAGGATTTGTTAAAATATAGATCTTTATTAATAGTTTGATATAATAGATATTGTGTATTTAATATATAATTATATCTTTATATATACTTCCATGTATTTTTAAATTGACATCTTTCTTTTACCTAATGATTTATCTATATTTTATGGGAATTATCTATATCTATATTGATGTCTATATCCACATCTATCAATCATTTATCAACATTTGTATAAACTAGATATACGATCGCTTTAAATGGTTTCATAATATTCTACAATGTATGGATATATCAAAATTGTTTCACTGATTTTTCCTTTAAAAAAAAAATCATGCCTTAATCCACTACCCTATAAAGAATGTTTAGAACTTTCGTGATGTACAATATGAATGTTTTTGCGAATTCCATCTCTTTACACATACAATGGTTTCTCTTGACTGCATTACCAGAAGTGGAACTGTGGCTTCACGTGGATAGGAATATTCGATTTGAGTAGAAATGCCAAATTTTGTTTTATACTGTATGTACAACTTACTCCCAATAGCAATAGATAAAATATCTTGTTTATCTGTATTCACTTGAACATTGTCATTTTCAGATGGAAGCAAATGCCAGTTGAGTGGGATCTCATGGTGGTGTTGAAAATGCTCTGCACAGTTTTATTGCCCTGTATCTGAGTCATTATTTTGTGATACATCACTAGATCCTGGACTCACTTTCTTATTGCAGTTTTGTGTTTTTTTGCTTTTTGAATAAATTTGAAGGATTTCTCTACATAGTTTTGTTGCTAACATTTTCTCAGTTATGTGCACTGTGTATATGTCAAATATCTTCTCCCACTTTTAACTAAATGAAAAATTTTAAGGTTGTTTTGATAAATAAAAGTTCTTAATTTAATATAAACCAGAATATTGCTTTCTATTTATACCAATTATTTTTGTTTCTGATTTAAGAGATCTTTTCCCACCTCAAGTTTAATAAACAGGAATTAAATCTTCTACCATGAGCTTTATAGTTTCTGACAGGAAGTCCTTACGGTAGCTCCCTCTCATCTGCAGAAGATACCTCAGATAGAACCAAACCCTAGATATACTGTATATATAAACTGTATACAGTATATAGAAACCCTGTATATACTGTTTTTTCTAAACATACCTATGATAAAGTCTAAATTTATAAATTAGGCAGATATAAGAGATTAACAATAACTAATAATAAAATATAGCAATTAATAAATATATTATTTACATTATAAAAATATAATATAATAAAAGTTGTGTGAATATAGTCTCTGTCTCTCTCTGTTTATAGGTCCCTCTATCTTCAAATATCCTATTCTTGTTATGGCATGAAATGATATGTTATGATATGTTATGAAACGATATGTTATGGCATGAAATGATATGATATGTTATGGCATGAAATGATATGTTATGGCATGAAATGATATGATATGTTATGGCATGAAATGATATGATATGTTATGGCATGAAATGATACAACACTGACTACAGTTGGCTGCAGCAAACTGAAAATGTGGAAAGAAAACCACCAATAAAAGGGGACTACTGTTCCAAATTGTACATGTGTGAGTGTGTGTGCGTGTTTCTGTGTGTGTGTGAGTGTGTGTGCATGTGTGTTTCTGTGTGTGTGTGAGCGTGTGTGCATGTGTGTTTCTGTGTGTGTGTGTGTGTGTGTGAGAGAGAGAGAGAGAAGTAAAACCACA